>NW_026267160.1:944053-945446 GCF_000697945.3 Frankliniella occidentalis | reverse complement strand
GTGTGTGTGTGTGAGGGAGACAGAGAGAGAGGGAGAGTCGGAGACGCTCGTTATTCCCACTCATTGACTGCCGATGAGGGCGCCCACTGTGGCGGTACGTATCATGTCCAATGCACTCATGTCTCAGGACATGGGGGTGGGGGGTTAGTGCTTGGCGCGGGAGGGTCCGCGTGGGGATAGTGTAGTATAGTGGGTCCGTCCACCCCGCTGCGAGAGACACAAGGCTGCAGCGTGCGTTGCATTTTAAATGATATGCGCTGGACAAAAACTTGAACGGGGAGACTGTGACTGTATCACCAATTTCATGCCTCTCTGCTTCAATTCTCCATATTGTTAATATTTTATTTTCTTTTACACAACACTGTCCAATCCGCACACCCTTGTGCTATTGATTTATGATATTGATATGCCTTCGGTACATATTTGGTACACCTGTAAATGTCCTAGAGAAATCCTGTTATTCTTGACCATCCCGGCGTACACCCAGAAAAATGTTTCCCTAAACTAAGGAAAACTCTTTATTAACAATACGGAGTTTTCCTCCTTGGTTGAAGACATTTTCACTGTTTTCAAGGAGATTAATTTAACCTAAGGAGATTTTTACTTACTTTAACGACATTTGCCTTAAGTTAAAGACAATGTTCCATGTATTTTTTTTTTAAGGTTGCAGCGTTGAAGTTACGCATATGTTGCCTTGTTTTAAAGAATACCATCTTCTGGGTGTAAGCGCTGCAGAGTAACCCAGGCCTACTTGATTACGGCAAGGTCGCCGGGCGGCGCTGCAGCAGCACCTGTCCGTGAGTCATGAGTGATAAGGGATGCGCAGCTAAAGTGAAAGGTTTAGAGCGCAACACACCCGAGCGAGAGTAAAAGTCAGAGGCTATGTACGCTCGACCCGTGGAAAAGTTTCGCGACTCACACAACGTAATGCCGCAAAAAATTGCATCCCGTGCAACTCTGCGAAATTTGCTCAATGAATCCTTATATGTAATAATTTTGCTCAGGCGAATCAAGTGTGCTTGCAATCTTACTCGAATATTGACTTTACGCGCACGTGCACTCTCTTCGCGGGTTTGTCTGGCCAGTGCCCCGTGCGAAATACGTTCGCACCGGCCGTACCGTAACATAATGTACGCCGCTGTTAGGATCGCCGAGGCCGGCGCGCCAGGCGATCTCCCTCGCCCGTCGCGCACCTATGACGGCATAACTCTGGACGCCGTTCGGACGAAATAATGGACTGCCCGTTTGCAACAGATTGGATTCGCCAGAAAACGGGCGGGCAGAGGAGAGCAGGGCTCAGGCCGCTGCTGCATCGCGGCGCCGCGTCCAGCGGCAAAGCGGCAGAGCTGCAGCAGGTGGGGGGTCCGGCCGCCCCAAACAACCCGGCACGCCC
>NW_026267160.1:934331-943698 GCF_000697945.3 Frankliniella occidentalis | reverse complement strand
CGCCCCACCCCACCCAGTGCGTAATCTGACGAATCGAACCTCCCTCGCTCTTCGCGGCCATCAGCAATGTAAGCATAACCATTCGATTGTGCTTTTCGCGCGTCTTTATTAGTGTCTGCTTCGTCGCACATGAATCGAACGCGCAGCCGGCCAACGATTGGCGCGGCGTGGCGAGAGCGCGTGGCTCGTCGCGAGACTTCCATTCACGGCACGGTGTACGTACGACACCCGCCCGGCAACACCCTCTCAATGGAGGGCAGTAACCACTGTCCGCCCCGCGCGCCGCTCCCCGCCCCACCCCGCCCCCCGCACCGCCCCGCCTCCGGCGGCGGCCGTATACCTGGTCACAATCAGTGTGTCGGCTCGCTGTGCAAATAAGACGGGCGGGCCTCAATGCTCACTCAGCACCGGGGGCAATGCGTTACAGTCCACTACGACCACCGATATGTTTTGTTAGGCTGTGCACGCTAAGACCCTATCAACATTTTTCATTCACAGCCTACGACTGATTTCTGTGTGCGAGCTACGCTTCTTACGCGTTTTTCACACGCCAGTACGGGTAGATTAAAAACGGCGTAAGCGCAGCACGCACAAAATCAGCAAGCTGTGAACTAAATAATACGGTATAAGTTTTTGTTTTGTTTGTAGATTACTAAAGTTCGCTAGTTTCAATCACTATCAAAGCATCTCTCAAACAGCTTAAACATGAACGTGTAGCCTAACCTAGTGGAAGCAACATTTCTCCTCTTAAAATCCTGCGTAGGCCACAACGGAAAGATTGGGAAAAGAGCTGAAGAAATTTTGGCAGCGCGTTAGCTGTGGCGGTCGGGCCGAGGACTGCTGCGGCCGACAGCGAGAGATGGGTAGGCAACCCGCCTACGCGCGAGCTTAACGGGCGGGCCTACCACCCAGGGGCTCGCGCGCCTCGTCCGTGGCCGTGCGGGTGGCGTGGCGGGCGGGGGAGGGAGAGGGCCGAGGAGGAGAATGCGTGTGGCGGTGCCTGTCGCCGTGGCAACGACACAGCAGCCGGCGGCAGCCGCAGAGGCAGCCAGCGCCCCTCGACACGTCTGGTGTGCTCGCCTCGCTTCCCAGTTTGATTGGCAGTAAACGTCGCTCCTTATCTCCCTCCAATTTCTCACCGATCACTCATTCCCTTGCTCTTATCCCCCCCCCTCTCTCTCTCTCGCTCTCTCCCTCTCCCCCCTCTCCCTCTCCCCCCTCTCCCTCTCCCCCTCTCTCTTCCTCTCTCTCTCCCCTTCTCTCCTTTCCATCGCAACCGGTATATCGCGCGCGCTGTGTAAAAATAAACCTGATTGCCAGGTCGGTATATCGGTGTTTGCCCAGGCGAGCCTCGGTCATAGTTCACGCTCGCGGCTCACGGCGCGGTGCTCTTTGAAACGCGGGCGACGGTTGAGGTCGTCCGCAGCGGGCGCGAGATCCGCGGCGAGCTCCCCCAGGACGGGATGCCGCCGACTCCAGGAAGCCGTAGTGCCACGATGGAAAGGTGCCATGGCCGAGCCAGTACCACGTGTCTGTGAGAGAGAGAGAAGGAGAGAGAGAGAGAGAGAGAGAGTGAGAGAGAGAGAGAATGAGTGAGTGTAAAACAAGGACTGAAACGCAGGACCAGAGCAATGAGCTGGCCAGGCTGTGGGTGCAGGTGGCAATAAATAAACATACGCGCATGTCGTTTTGGTGCACTACACTCGCCTGTTCCGCCCATCCAGACGGCCTCTACTCTCCACTTTTTGTACGTTTTTTTGTACTTTTTCTCGCTGTCCGCTGCTCGTGTAGACGTCAGAAGGGTGGGGGCGACTTTGTCTTACACTCCTGGGGAAAAGGTAGGCAGTTTAAATTCCAGGATGACTGAGAGCTCATGGGAATTGTTCTGATTTGCACTTTCAGTTACTTCGTAAAATTTCTCACAAAGTGGCTTGTTTTATTATTTAATTTTGTGTGTTTCAACACAGTTTTGTCTAGAAAAGAATTTTCGTATGTAGCTTCCTTGAGCTACACCCAAAAATATCTTCAGTCCATTTTTGCAAAGGTGTTATTTCCACAGCCGTGGCTGCAGCGCCTTTCCGTTGCGATGTACGGCCACATGAGGTCAAAGCACCTCTTTGAAAGCGACAGGGACTTAGCAATTGATTTAGCAACAACTGCGGCGCGCGCGGGCTTCGGGCTCATTGAGAATCCGACTCCGTGTGACACACACACACTCAACTAAACACACGCGCTCAAACACTCAAACGCTCACACACACGTGCGCGCGCGCGCCTTACTCCGTATGCGCCACGCGCACTGTGAGGTGACCGAGGCGTCGGTGGTGTCGCCTGGGTGTAATTTACGTCAATTGGGTCCTCAACGCCCCGACTCGACACGGCTCTGGCCTCACAGCGGCTTCACACGCGCTGAATAAAACAAAGTCGCGGACGGGGCTCGCCGCCGTGTGGGGTCGGGGTGCGGGCGCGGGCGCCCAGGAGGAGGCCTGCTTCGGCCTCACCGGCTCAAACGGCCAGACGACAGACCTCACTCAAACCGCTTGCCAATTTTGCCTACTTCTATGACCGTCAGCAGCGTAGGCTGCTTTTCCGTCGAGTCGAAGCACCCGAAAAAGCCATAGTGCCTATGCAGCGCGTTCTTTTTACATTTCCTATTGATGCATAAAAAACTGTCTTTTCTGGATGTGCAAACCTGCATTGCATGTGTCTCGGCGCCTGCGCTCAGTTGATTTGCTTGTGACGTACGTACCTCGAATAGGCCGGATAGAGGAAGTCACTAATGCAGCATTTTTCTGGGTGTGCCGTGAGCCGTACCATCAGCACATGCAGTCACTGCGAGCGGCATATTCACACGCAGACACTCGCACACACACACACACTCCTTACACATTTGTCGGGATTAGGTGGGGCCAACAGTCCCGGTCCCCGAGAGGCACTCGCAAATCCAAGTGATGTCTTAATCCTACATCATCCTCAGCGTTCCTCACTTGGTGCAAAATAAAAGTAGCCGCAGCCGCGAAGTAAATCCGATAGCAGCGCAGAAGTGGGTACCTTTATTGAATTGTTCTTTTTATATTTTTTGACAGACATCCGAAAATATTTTAATGCATCTGGATACGTACGCGAGTGTTTGGAGCAGGGGAACCCCCTGACGAGGACCTGGCTGGGGCACTGGTTACACTCATATCGGCGGCACTCTGGTTGCACACAGACGACTACGCCAGGCTATTTCTCTTGCTGAGCCGCCGTTCTCCTTTTTCCTCTCTGACGACGCTAAACCCGACTTGACGCCCGTGTAGAAGCAGCTGCAGCAGCAGCGGCGGCAACTGCAGCGGGCATTTTTCTCGCGCCACGTCAATTTTTTAGCCGTCAGTGTCCCTCGCCTACCCGCACGTATGGCGCGGGTTCGTCGGGGGCTCGCCAATCGAAGCAAATCGCTCATGGGACCTGATTAGTCGATGTGGCTGCGCGGCCGACAGCGGCGTGCGCACCTGTGAGCAGCGGCCGCACCTGCGAACAGCTCCGCGCGCAGCTCCGCGCAGCTTTGCAACCTGATCCGAGGGGCGTTACTGTCACGTGCCAGGCTTCAAACTCGTCACTCCTCTTCCCCCTTTACTGCCACCTCCATCGCCCCCTCCTCCGTTATCCCGTACGCCCCTCGCTCTTAAGTTTGAAAATAGTTGTCGTGTGATGGTCACACTGACCTCATGCGTATTTTAACTTTCGTAATGAGACGAGGGAATGATTAAGATGTCGGATTTCAACATCGACCCCCGTTTATGAGGCAAGTGCATTAATTTCGTTTTGCCGTACCGTTGAGACGATCGATGTGACCCATTTCGTTTTGTTTTTCAGCAGTGTCGGCCTCACGGCCCTCATCCGTGTTAATGTTCTTCCACATATCAGAGCCTCTCTCTCTCTCTCTCGCCCCGCACTGCGATAGCAGAACTACCTAGGACTGGGACACTCCGTGAGTCATCCTCGCTCAGCGCCACGCCACGCCCGCTACACCGCGCCGTTTTTTTACATCGCGCGTAAATCACCAACACGGTCGCGGAAACAAAACGTCTGCCGGCATGGGATGGGGAAAAAACGGTACGGAACGCGGGCGTCCGCGAACTTAAATCCGATCGACCTTTTCGAGTATAGGTAGTAGTGACAAAGCCGGAAATTGAGAAGTTGTAAAAGGCCCGTTCCCTGCCCCACCCCGTGCGCCCAGCTCAGGCTGCGAGCCCGCCGCCGCCGCAGTGGTCGAGCCAAAACCAGGTCTGCTGAACCACAGATTAGCCGGGCCCGGAGGGGGTTCGGTCGGCCGGCACCGCCGTGTGCAACTGCAGCCAGAACACACTGCATGTCGCCGGCAGTCGCCGGCGTGCCAGCGGCAGCCGCGGCGGCCGAGCAAAACAAGGCTGGCGCTACTACTGTCTTGTACTGGGAGTGGCGACTGAGGTGAGGCCGGGCTGGCACCACTGCCGGCGATAAGAATGAGCCGCCCCGTTACTGTCTCATTCGGACCGAATCTCTCCCCCGGGGGGGCCCCGCCCTATACCGCGTGGGTCAGGTTGTGCAGAGGGTATGTTGGGGAGCTACGTACGCGACGTTTTGGCAGTACGTGGTTCTGCTTGCACCATTGGGTTTATCGCCAACATTCTAACACACCCTTTCGCCCGCTGAGTCCTTCCCTGCCTCGCCGCTTTCGCGTTCGTAAATCCTGCTAATAATGAGGACGGACGAATTTGACGGAATCCCATGCCGGCGCCTGTCGCGCGTCGTCTGCTAGTCAGCTGGAAGCGACGACGGTCACGTGATGCGCTGGCCGTGACCCGCCGTTTCACCGCCTTGCAACAAAATAAGCCTGATTTATAGACGGCGCAGTGTAGCCAACCGGTCGGTCACCAGCGAAGCGGGCGGTGCAGCGGCGGCGGCGGTAGCAGCGCTGCAGGAATATACTACCGCATCCAAATGAACGAGTTAGCATGTTTTAAGATGCCTCTGGGTCCCTCTGCTGGTCCCGACCGCGACTCTCCGAATATCACAAAAGCCGCTGGCCGCATAGGATATGACATGCTGCTCCCAAGGCCGCCGCTGCATGCATGCTGCAGCAGTGCAAGAGGAAGCAGAGGAGGGGGGAAGCGCGCGCGATTTGAAAACAATTTAATGTTTCTCGTGCACGGCGCGCCCGCCCGCCCGCCGCGCGCCGACAAGGCTACAACGATGGGGGTGACGGACGAGGGGCGCGTCACCAGAAACATGTGCATATGGTCGTTGTAAATGAGCGCGGCGCGTACGAAACAAAGGCGAGCAGTGCAGAGAGGCATCCTCCTCGGCGCGTGGGACGCATTTCCCCGCAGAAAAACGGGAACGGAATGGAAGGCGCGCTCATAAATCCCACACCCCGCATGGTATGGGCGTGCGGCAGGCCACGCTACTGCCATGGGACCGAATGTCGACCAGAGACCCTTCGTTATGCTATGGCCCCCCGGGCGCTGACTTGCGACCGACTCGGGGAATGCAACCCCCAGGAAACCGTTTTGTCAACGGAACCACATTTAAGCATAATTTAGCTCCATGCGTTATTTGGGTCGGTGAAATAGTTTAGACAAGATGAGTCAAACAGCCCTGAAGGTTTCGGACCATCGGGAATATTTTGTGACTAAAACATTTGGCATTAAATTTGTTGTCTTTTATACACCCCAAAAAGTTGTTTCCTTGAAAACGCACGAGGAAATTCTTTCTCTTGTTTCAAAGAAGAATAAAATTTATTTTATTTCTACAAATTAAGAGAAATTTTTCCTTAGCTGAAGTAAAAAGAACACGTTATGTTTATCTAAGGTCAATTTCCTTGATTTAAGGATAATTTCAAGGAAATTCTCTTGTTTTATGAAAACGATTTTCTAGATGCACGATGCTTAAAGTGTAACTGCGTTGCCCGCTTCATTCATTTCCAAAATAGTGTGTAGCGATTCACCCGGATTCACCGTCGTGTCGCGGACCTCCACGCCGGCGCGGGTGCAGATTTACGCGACCTCGCGCGGTTGTGTCAGATTTGCGGAGACACTGGCGAGGACCACCCGGCGGGGGAAGGTCGGCGCGAGCGGAATGGGATGGGGGGCCGGGGGGTAATTTATTGTTCAGTGTCCAAGGAAGACAATTCGTTGCATCCGAGACAGGAGTAACTCCTCCGCCAGCGGTGCGTCGTCGTAGGTGTTTGGGTGCCGCAAATGAGTTGTGGGAGGGGAGGAGAAGCGGAAGGCGTATGGGGAAGGATGCGGCGAAGCGCATCTGGAGATCGTTCTATTCGGCAGCAGCTTGCTTCCTTGAGTGCGCTCAGACTAAATTGGGCGGGGATGGATTGGTCCTCACACCGCCTTGCGCGCGATTAGCATGGAGGGGAAGGAATGGGGGGCAAGGGCGAACAAGGCAACGAGCGCCGTTCATTCTCGACCTCCCCCCCCCCCTCCTAATACTCTCTCTCTCCCTCTCTCTTTATCTCTCTCTCTCTCTCTTTCTCTCTCTCTCTCTTTCTCTCTCTCTCTCTCTCTCTCTCTCTCTCCCCTTTAGCCCTCTCCCCCCCTCTCACTCCTCTATGTCTTATTTGGAGAAGTCAACCCCTCCTCTCGCTGCAGCTGTGTCCCATACCTATTGCAACACTCCCCCCGATGTATTGGGGTTGCGTTGGTAAAGGTCAACTCAATTCTCTACGGTATGCAATGCACTCGGAGACGAGCAACGCCCCTTTGTCGGCGGCTTATTAAAAATAGAACCAGAGTCTGTGGCCGTTTGACTTGTTATGGTGGGTGCTTTAACGGAGTGGAACGAAATTGCAATCGTGTTCACCAGTTACAGCTACCGGCACAGCCGCCTGTTTGCCCGAGGTTTGCGTTCAAGTTCAAGATCCTCGAGTGTGTGTACAATAACGCGTACAACACGCGACTGCCCCGGCCGTACACACCATGCCCCGCCACGCCCCGCCACGCCCCGCCACGCCCCGCCCCACCTCGCCCCCTGCTCCCGCCGCGCTACGTCCGTCAGTTGTGCCGTGTTTTTTTCGCTACGTGTACATTGTACAACACACTTAGCCTCGCGGAGCAAACAAAATATACAGGGCCTAACCACGTGTCCGTAAACACGTTATGAAATGAAATGTTGCTCTCGTGTCGAGGGACCTGCCCACTGGCCAGCCACGCGTCCGAGGGGTGGGGGCAGCGCTGGCGAAGCGAAAAGCTTTTCGAAAACTCAACACGTCCAATGTCCAAAATTTTGAAGGTTTTGAATTTGGTGATTTTTGCCCGCGCTTTTGTTCCCCACAAACTGGGAGAGGTCGCCTTTGCGTGTCACCTCGCCGGCGCCACTCCCCGATCTTGTCCTGTCCGTCACGGCACGACCTAGCCAATAAAAGTATCAGCGACACCATAACGCCGGCGGGTCGGTCCTGATGTAGTCGTCGAGGGAGGGGAGCGGACGGCGGACGGTGAACATGGTCCTTGCGGGGGAGCTGCTCAGCTGCTTCGGAGATCGTACGTGATTCAGAAGGGTGGCGGCACGGGCTGCCTTGTAAATGTTCCGCGCCCACAGACCTCTGACCTTTACCTTTTTCACGTTTTTTTCGTTTGTATTTTTGTTCAACTTTACAATCTAAAATTAAAACTTGGAAATATTTATCATGTAAAATTTCACCGTATGACCCACAGATATTTTAAAAGTAAATTGCTCTCAACACCTTTATTTTTAGTTTGGTTTGGTTTAAATAAAAATGAATGCAGGGGCCCATAGATTCATTTACTCTACCTGTCGCTTCACTCTACCACAGCGCACGGATAAGGCGTATTTATACACTACTACTTTGCTCTCTCTCTTTCTCTCCCATTCTCGCTCTCTCTCCCAGTCACTAGCGCAGCACCCTATGTGGCCCGTTAACACCTACAGCAAGACGCGCGTGCTTCGCCGCCGGCGCCCCGCGCCCTTGCCCGCGAGGACCCCGCCACCGAGCCTGCCACCGCCGCCCCCCTTTCAGATTTATGTTGGCTCTGTAGTTGAGGTCTCCATCGCACGCGTTACGTCCGTTGAGCGCGAAGACGCGCGCGCCCTGCTCGGGTAAAAGAACTCCTGGGCTGCACTAAGGTAAACAAGATAAAAAGTTACAGGCCAAATAGCGGCAGGCCACATTTTCCTCATCCCCTTCTTACCCCGTATACCCTGTTCCTCTATCTCTTTACAACACACGTGTTGCTGAAACTGAAAACAACATCCGATGGAAGCGACACAAACGAGTGCACGCCGCACACCGCTTTAGTGCCCTCAAGATGTAGTGAAAATATATGAAAAAAATTAATATCCTTGTCGGCTTTACTGTATGTTTATTTTACTAATTTGTAGGGGAGGGAAGGCGAGGAGGAAAGCGTGACAGGCAGGCCAGATGAGAGGGGCGCGCTCGTGTGGCCGTTACCGATGCTTTCTCCCCCGGGAGGCCCCGTTTGATCTGCGGCGCGAATATTCGCGCCAGAGACGTCGCGAAACGAAACGGGCGCGCATAACGTGATGTGTCGGAAAGCCTATGCCTTGCAGCGGAGAGCGTGCGCGCCACTGGGGAGCGTTGGGCCTGATGAGAGCAAGTGTGTGACGCTGAGCCCAGGATCACCGGATGAGCTGGCGGGAGACACGGGCGGCAGCGGTGAGCGCGTCGTGGTGACCCTCGGCGAGGGCCGGGGCGCTGGGGTTGGGGCGTACAAGGGAAAGTATAAGTCTAAGTTTTTGAGAAAAAGAAGTAAACTTTCATGAACTACAGCAGTTCCTCATAGAAATTCCGACACTGTTTTTTTCCGTGTATGGCTAGCGATATGCGACATTTGCCGCACAGGCTTCAATGAACCCTGTCTCGATCGGGAATCAGTGTGCCAATGCGACCAGCCGTCTCCCGGTGAAAGTTCCGCACATCCACAATTATTAACCCGGCCCTGATTTAGGCCCGCCGCCTCCGCCGCGACAACCGCGCCACGCTGCGCCACCTCCTCTGCAACTTTCGCCATCGCCGCGGCGACCGCGGACTCAGACCTGATCCGCCCCTGGGGACCCGCCGCGATCTTCTTCGCGTCGCGCGGGCAGCCAAGTCGAGGGGGCGGCGGGGGGCTGCAACACAGTCGCCGTCGCCCGTCCGGCCCCGTCTGCCTCATGGGACTGAAGGTCGCCCGACCCCCAAAATACAGTGACAAGTGATAGCACCTGGTAAAGGTATAAGGGATAGTCGCTTTGCCAATTAATGAAAGATG
Organism: Frankliniella occidentalis; assembly: GCF_000697945.3. Lineage (NCBI taxonomy): Eukaryota > Metazoa > Arthropoda > Insecta > Thysanoptera > Thripidae > Frankliniella > Frankliniella occidentalis. Next base: position 934,433 of record NW_026267160.1, on the reverse strand, counting down.
TGTAATTTTAAATTAAGAAGAGGGAAAAGTTGACCTCGCGCGCAACCGTCTGCTTTCTGACCCCTTTGCTTTTTATCATGCTGCGGACGCCGCCGCGACCCG
>NW_026267160.1:932350-933656 GCF_000697945.3 Frankliniella occidentalis | reverse complement strand
CATCGTTTTGGGAAGTAATTGCCTGCTAATTACTGTGGGGGCTGCGTCCGTTGCAGGGAAGAGGGACAAGTTTTAGAGGCTCCCTTCACCGCCACACCGGCGGCGCGCGCCGACTCTCTCTCTCTCTCTCTCTCTCTCTCTCTCTCTCTCTCTCTCTCTCTCTCTCGCCCGCCCGCTGCCCCTCTCGCGGCGCGCGGGTGGGGACTAATACACACTCTAAAAAAAATTGATACAAAAATCTGTAATTTCGATATGCAGTTTTTTCAGCATCCGTGATACAAAAAATTGTATTCTTTCGGATACAATAACAAATCTGTAATACAGATACAGAAATGTGTATCCATCGATACAGAAAAAAATATGTTTATGTTCAAACATGCTCTGATATGAAAGAAAAATATTTTTTCCCTGCTGGTTGTCTCATTCTAGATATTGCCCACACATGACACGCAATTAAGTTCAATGTTGTACCTTACCTCTTACCTTACCGGTATTTGAACCCCAAACCTCTGGGTTGGGATTCGACGCCTTAACCCACGCGGCTAAGGCGACCACCTGCGAGAAGCCGTGCTCTGACCCGGTGTCACTCTTCCCCATGTATTCACTGTAAGAAATTTTCAGGGCAAAATTGCGCAGGTGGATGAGTAAACGCCCCTTTCCCCGACCGCAATGAGTAAATTTCCCGGTCCAATTACTGACTAATTTCGCTCTCCATAGCATGGGACATTTCCATGCACATGGATAGGGGAAAATGTTTTGCGTATCCACATGGTAATCTTCCATTTGTATAAATTCTAGACGATTGCGTATCCAAGTGGTAATTTTAATTGTGGATAGGTAAGACCGCATGTCCCTATCCACATGGTAAATTTGCACGTGCAAAAGTAGAAGATCAGTTAGTAAGAAGAAAAAATGACGATGTGCAAGTTCTCAACCTGTTGGCGTTCCCCTCTCAACTGCTAAGAGCGGCTGGTGCTTGCCGATATACCGAAATATCTGTTAGACCTGATGGGAGTAGAACCCGTAACCTCCGAGCTCGGGAGCGCGCACGCTACCCCTCACCCATCGGCTACCTCTGGGAGGGGACGCGCCGATAGATGATGTCTTCTCAAAGGAACGAGGTCTGTTTACATCTATAGATTGTCTTTGCTATCAACGGTGACTAAATGGACGACACGGACTTTCATCTAAGACCCACGACTCGCTCTTGAATTCGATAGTCTGTCGCGTGTCAGGAATCCTATGGCATGTAAACACCAATCCAGTGCTTCCTAAAATTACCATTTGGATGTGTAACTGGCATCTC
>NW_026267160.1:926610-931900 GCF_000697945.3 Frankliniella occidentalis | reverse complement strand
TTGTATCACCGATACATATTACTGTATCACAGTGCTCGGATACAGAAAACTATATCAAATTGGATACAAAAATCTGTAATTTTTCTTAGAGTGCACCTGTCCACGCGGCAGTCCCTCATCTTTTTCACGCCCCCCCTTACTCTTCCCACGCTTAGATGACGGAGACCACCCCGGGCAGCGTACACTGCATCATGCAGATATCGCCCGCAGGCTCTTTCTCTATCCCTCTCCTTCTCCCTTTCCCTCCTTCTCTCTCTCTCTCTCTCTCTCTCATAGAAAAATTATTCCCCCCACCCCACCCCCTCTCCGCATCTTCCTCTCTCCGAATAACATTTCATATTCACATCTCACTCTGCTTTTGGGAGCAACCGGCAACACAAGTAGCTACTATTTCAAAAGGAGAGCGTCGTCGGGGTGGCACCGTGTGGGGATGGGGGGGGGGGCGTGAGCGACGCGGCGGTTGTGTAGACGTCTGCTCTTGATGCGGGTTGACAGCCCACAAGACAAGACCTGCATCAAAGCTTACACAGGTGCCGCCCGCGCCCCCCATTCGGAACGTTTTAATATAATAATAATTCCTCTCCAAATTACCTTCGGGCTCCGATATCATTTCCGTCGCCCGCCCCGCCCAACACCTTACCCGCCTGGTAGGTGTGAGGCGACCGGTAGCGCTGGCGATAAAAACCAATTGCCGCGTCATATTTACTCTAATTGCGCCGCCGATCAGGCACCATTACTTCACAGCGCGCTATGCTCACAGTACAGTGCACTGTAAAAAATGTCCGTGATTTGACGAAAAAGATATTAGACATATTGCCTCGTAGGTAATAATAATTTACGTTTTTTTTTCTTCGGGAATGTCAATTTTTCAGACTAAGTTTTCGTAATATCGCGACCATTTTTATAACAGCACTGGAAAAATAAATGAAGGACTTAGAGCCTTTTAAATGCGCAAAATTTTAATGCATTTAGGCACGAAAGTGTCTAAAAGCACTAAATGTTAGCACCTTTGGTGCATTTTCGTGCCTTTCAAGGGGTGCGAATTTTCAGCCTAAAGCTCGGCCTAAAGGCACGAAAGTTATTTATACCCCAAGAAGGGTGCTGATGCCTACCTTTGCTTTGCCAGTGAGTGTATACGAGTTGCGGAGTGAAAGTAAAACAAACTTTAGCCCTGTACAGCAAATGCCATACTATATTTGCATTACCACATATTTCAAGGAATTTATTTCGTAAAAATCAAATGTAATATTTTCTCGGTGCAAACACCCTTTTCGATGGAGATGTGTAATACTTTGTCTCCTACATAGTTGCGCACACACTCACAACTACCGCGGGAGGACAGTTCTTTCCATATGTGGCACGCGGCAGATAAAATATATTTAACGGGGGCAGCCGTCGCACCGAAGCATTTTTGAGAGCATCTTACCGCAGGTCCATAAAGGCTGCAAGAAGCGGCAGACGCGTGGTCAACGTATCGTGTTCCCGTTAGTGTCCAGCTCTGGTCCAAGCAGCTCGCCTAAACGCCATCAAAAAGTGCTGCTTAGTCTCGTAAAGCAGTGAGAAGACCTGCGGGATGGAGAAGGGGGAGGCGTTCCTTCCGGCATACGTCTTCTGGAGTACAAGAGGGGGTGAAAGGGGGAGGAACGCGGGGGGAAGACAGTAGGGTCGTCATTCCGAAAGGCAGGGTCACAGACGTCACAGCATATCATTTCTCGCTATAAAAGGCCGGCTCAGATGGCCAATAAAAATATTGCTATAAATGCTGGACTGTCACGGTAACGGGCTACAGGAGAGTGAGAGAGACCGACAAACGGACAGCAGGGATGTAGTTTTTCTTTTAAGTCCCCATCCAGCGGAATGTCTATATTCCAGAGAGCTTAAAATCGCGCGTATTAGAAACGTATAGAGAAAACTGCGCTGTACAAATGTTTACACGACGTTTAGTGTAGTCGGTCGGGATATCTCAATTGAGGCGCGCCTTAATGACCAGTGGCCGCCGCCGGCTGGACCAGCGAGGCTGCAGCTCGGGCTGCGGCGGCTGGGGAGCCTTCATTTTACGCGAAGAGGCGTCACTTTACGATCCTGCGCTGGCAAAAGGAGTTAAGGATGTGGTCAAGAGGTGAAAGAGGGGGAGGGGGGGATGTACAAAATGCATTTCACACACGTCATGAAAAACGGTCGGTGCAAAATGCACGGGACTGTTTATATGTTGCGCAGCCAGCATGAATGGGAGGATTTCGAGTGAAACGCATATTTTTCGCCCTGGTTGTGCGTGTGCGGGCAGACACGCCGTGCGCCATTGTTCGCCGCCGTCGTGTTGAACGCATGTTCCTACCCCCCCCCCCCTTTTTCCCCCGCATTGTCCGTATATCCCAGACTGTAATGTGACACTTGGGTGAAACGTTAAGTCCGTCTGTCACGGTCGATATTTGCGGGTCTCTCCGCGATGTTAATGTATCTTCCGCGGGAGAACACGTCCTCCACCCCCTTCACACCCCTCTCTCAGCGAACTCCTTCCCTGTCCCCTCTCTTCCACGCCACCTTCATAGTAACCGTGAACTTGGAGAGCTGTACACTACGGTGCGACACTTATTTTCTAACGTTTTCTTTCGTTTTCTTTTTATTTCAGTGTATGTGGTCAGCGGGGCCTATGCGACGGAATGGAGGCAGGGCTTGACTGTCAAGCTACAGGCGCGGTAAGTTTATGTTCCACGCCTCCCTTATTATTATTGTTATTTTTGGCGGATGTAATATTATCCCGCACTCCGTTCTATTCAAGGTTCTATTTTGTGATTTAGTTCAGTGGACCTCGCGGGGGTTTGCCCTATATGCCGAATCGAGCCGAATCAACTAGCTCAGGCCGGCTCCTTCCTAGCACTGTTGGTCCCACTCAAAACAACGCACACGGAAAAATAACACAACAACAGCAAATCATTCCGAAAGAGCGGGAAGGAAAATCAGTTGAGGCAGCCCGGAGAGCAGGCTGATGTAGGTGCCGCCAGAGGCTGGGGTGGGGACTCCATAGAGCGCGCGGGAGCGGCCGGACCCGACACTATATGCACCGGGAGAGCAAATTATCACCTTCCCACTCATTTGCATAAGAACCCGAATGGCTCTATTATGACGCGTGGGTGCTCCCTCCCCGGGCGGGGGAGTGTCCCGGCCACGGCCACGACGGAGCCGAGCAAAACAAAGCTGCTCGGGGGAGAGAAATATGCGTCGCGTCTCTGGGCCAAGCAGCGGGTCCGACTGCATCGCACGCGAGGTGTGCGGGGCGGGCGGGCCGGGACGGGCGCGAGGCCAACAAAGGGCAATAATATCTCAATCTCGTCGGACACGGAATACTAATCGCCGCACGGCACGACGCGGCCCACCCTAAGCGCGCCCAGCGAGCCTCGCGCGCCCGTCAGAGCTAGTAGAGCGGTGGCGGCGGACAGGACAGGAAACAATTCGGACGCGATGCAGTCTGTAGTGGGGTGGGGGAAGGGGAGGAGAGAGAGAGAGAGAAAGAGAGAGAGAGAAGCAAGAAATAGGGGATGGTTGGCTGGCTAGATCGGAAACTTTGCTGCTGCTGTTAGGAAACAAAATATTTGATGAGGACTGCACAGTTCAAAACCTTTGGGATCAATCAAAATCTGTCGCAATTTCCCACAATAATTATGTAACACATGATTTGTAACTGCAAGGATTTTGACGGTTGACGATATGGCTTTGGTTGTGTTGTGCAACGTGCTCTGTGGGAAGAAGTCGCACTAGAAGTTAATCGCGGTGTAACGTTTTTTCACTGTTCATTTTAAAGCGCATTATGTATGTCATATGTACCGTATGTCATGGCTACGATACATCAGTGTTGCAGATTTTTCTACCGTATGGCACTGTATGGGCCATGGTTCCGTGTGGACCGAGTAGGCAAATGCACACTGGAAAAACAAAGGTAGGAAAATTACCAGCACTGCATTAAAACTGCCCAAAGGTCCTAACATGTAATGCTTTTGTACACTCTCGTGCCTTTGCAAAGGCATTAAAATTTAACACCCCTAGAAAGGCATCCAGTCCCTACGTTTGTTTTTCCAGTGCGCATACTGTGTCGTAGTCGTAGTACTACAACACACGGAGGGAGAGAGAGAGAGAGAGAGAGAGAGAGAGAGAGAGAGACAGACAGACAGACAGACAGACAGACAGACAGACAGACAGACAGACAGAGGCCAAGCGTTTGTTCGGAATGAGGAGCGATGAGGTGTCGGATCGCCATAAACGCACCTCTGAGCCATAAAACCGATTAGTAACTTTTGATCGTTTGGCGTCCAGCTACTCGCCGTCGCCGGCTCCTAGCCTGTCGTCCCAGCAAGTCAATCGGTTGGAAACAACGAGCCAAAAAGTAGGCCGATACAAGACAAAATAAAAATAAACTTGTCAATCTGACTTTTAGCGTTTTGCTTGAGATGATGTAATACTTCTTATATCATTGCCATAGTCTTAAAATGCCATCATAAAAACAATGCATACCTCTTTTCTTTTCTTTATCGCCCGAACTATATACGTATCGTATCTGCGTAGAATATTTATTTTATTTTTCTTCCTGGAGTTGTTGGCAGCAAGCGCTCAAATAATATATCTGCCGTATACAACGCTCTTTTAGTCGCGGACGTAGACTCTACTCCACGCTCAGCATTGATCGGAAAAATAAAAAGAGCGAGCGTTTTTACAGAAACTTGTTATGCGCTCGCACGCGCCGATGCGCCCGAGCGCCGCTCCCTCCTCGTACCGGAAGAGTGTTTGTTCAGGGGCGAGCGATTTTCGACACTTCGGCACCCTCTTCGGTTCCCTTCGGCCGCGCCGGGCTGCGCGCGCCCAGCCCTGCATTCTGACACGTCCCCGGCCCCCGGCCCGGCCCAGGCCGGCCAGTGGCGTAGTGGGTTCAGAGCAAGAGAAAGATTGTGACGTCATTCTCTCTCGCACAATGCAGCGTCCTCCACGTTGGCGCATAAGGCATTGCGAACGTGGCAGCTATGGAACTGGGTGATTAAGGAGGACGGACTCTCGCCTTATTTCTGCCGTTTCTTGAGGATAAAATGGTGATGCGCGGGGCCCCACGGTGTTGTGTCTACGCCGCTGTACTCGAGCGGCGTTTACCTGGGCAAATATGGGAGCCCGTCTGTCTACACGGCCAGAGTACACTGCTCGCTGGGCTGCATCAGGGCGCCGCGCCACACCACGACACGCCTTGCCGGCCCGCCACGCCCTTCGCTCGCTCATCGGACGCGTGGTGTGGCATGGCGCCCTAGGGCTA
>NW_026267160.1:920065-926450 GCF_000697945.3 Frankliniella occidentalis | reverse complement strand
TATTTTATTTCCGACACCTTTACTTCACACTATCAGGCAGGTGTCCGTATAAGCTGTAAAACTGCTCTGCTCCCCTATCAACGAGCGGGGTACGCGATACGAATCTACAGAAATCAAGCGGGCAAATATTGACTCGCCCATAGCCATGCCGCCGCCGTCTCACGGGGGCCGTGTGTTCGGTTTGTTCGGTGAAGTATGGCGTTTCGAGTTCTGATACAGAGAGTTCCATGGCGGGCGCTCCATTAAGCTCACGCGCGCTCTTTTTTACCTCCAATCTGTACGTTATGACGCCCATTCATCGTATGGATGGTGTTGGGCCAGAAGGTCAGTGGCCGTTGTAAAGTGTGGTCGCCTTTTATGAAGAAGTTGTAGGGGGTTAGAACCCGGCCCGCGGCAGGGGTCCCTCTCTCTCACTCACACACACTCAGACACACACACACACACTTCTTTTACCTGTCCGCCCCCCTCCCCTCCCACTCCTCACCCTAACTGTGGGCGCCTATCCAATTCACACCCACTCCCATTCATGAATGTGTCGGCAAACACAAGCTACGCAGTCTGTTTTGTTGAGGTGAGGAAGCCTCAGATGGGATTTCTTAAATCCCATTAATGACTTCGGTTTTTGTGCTGTTAAAAATTTTATGTTTCTCACTTTTCTTTTACCGTGGTCACATTTTTTTTTTTCTTTTTTCCATTTTGTAGTAGTAGCCGTGCTCCTCCTCTCCCACTCGCGCGCGCCATAAAAAGAGGGCTTATCTCCGAGATAATTAGGACAGTTAATGAATTAGGCGGCCTTTTATTGCATCCGCTGATACCAGGGACGCGGCGCCACGCGCCACACTGACAATGACTGCTCCCATAAACGCTGTACAGGCGGAGCACCGCGCAGCGACGCGCAGCGACGCGCAGCGGTGGTGGCGGCGCGCGCTGGGTAGGCATCCATGCTGCGGGGGTGCGCCCGACCTGCCTACCCTGCAGGCGCTACGGTCTGCCGCACGCTGGGTAGGCATCCATGCTGCGGGGGTGCGCCCGACCTGCCTACCCTGCAGGCGCTACGGTCTGCCGCGCGCTGGGTAGGCATCCAGGCTGCGGGGGTGCGCCCGATCTGCCTAGCCTGCAGGCGCTATGACCGCGGCCGCCGCCCAGCTCTGCAACCCAAGAAGAGAACATGCATCGAATGCGCGAGACGAGACGCCGTGATCTTCTTTATTTTAACCCAAACTTTAACCCTTTCTGTTGCAGGTAGGGCACTCTTCCTCGCCCAGCAGATCCTCATGGCAATCATTTGCGGTAAGGACACCACCGAATTAATTTTGTTATCGTCATAATTTTTCTCCATGGTGCTCCAGCCTCTCAGTTTCAGCGCCTCACGAGGTAAATGGGTTGGTTATTTTGTCGCGCTGCCCGCGACGATCGGCTGGGGTGAAAAGAACTATTCTGGGCGGTGATTGCCATGTCGCCAGGATTGTAATCGCCGATTTCGGGTCGCCGCCTCCAATAGAGTTTCTGTTTGCGCTGATTTCCATCATTCGCAGTCGCTTTCCCTAGCCACCTTCACGGGGAGCAACCCTTGGTCCCTCTCCCCTCGTTTTCCACGCTTCCATCCCCGCTCCTGCCCCGGCGACGACCCCAAGAAAGTTGCCAAAGCGCCTTCGCCGAATGTGAAGTTTTATCGCATCGTTAATGACACAATGGGCCACTCATAACGGCCCGTTATAGGAAGCAGTCCGTCACTCTTTATAGTCCTGCGCAAGGAGTCCCTTATTGCCAGCGCGGAACTTAACACGTTTCAACAAAACGCACGACAAGGTTGCTGCTCCCCGTCAGAAGTGCCTGTCTGTCGGGGCGGGTTTGAGGAGCACCCCTTTGCTTTCGGTGCAGCTTGGCAAGCTCGAGGCATGCGAGGTCAGCGCGTTTACTTCCAGTCAATCACTAAAAGTTTTCTCGGCGACTTTTTTCTTATTCGTGCTTCCCTCTACCGCAATCCACGAGTCAAAAGCACTGCTGGGAATAACGCAGACGGGATTTTTTTTACGACGGAGGGGCAACGCTCCCCCTTGTCATCGCTGTTGTTGTATGGAAATGGGTATCGTATCATCTCCATCCCCTCGACCACGCGCCTCAGCCAACCCCCTTGTTGCTTCACGTAAATTGCCATTCTGTGAGTGTGGGTGAATTCCATCCAACATTTGCCCAAGGTTCTTTTATTCTTCAGATTTTTTTTTAATTGAATACTTTTGATTCTGTATTTGGCCAACGTATGGATAGTGGCGGAAAGTATTGTTTTAAAAAAATATGGTGGAGGTGTTGAGAATCAAGTACGTTTGGATTGCAAGTGGGCAAGTTAAATTTAAAAATTGACCAAACGGCGAATATTTGCGTTAAGGTTCCACTGCACCCCTCTCTTTTTTCCTGTTATGCAGTTTGACCCGACCCGCTTGCATTCTGCATTAGGGGGAGCAGGGAAAGAAGGGCAATCGGAATAGATACTCGCCTGATAACGCCTGTTGTGTGAGCGTTTGGCCTAGAAACGGCCGTGACGCAGCGCAGCTTCTTGTGTCCTTGGTGTTTTTCTTTTCTTCTGCGACGTTTCTCAAACCAATATTTTGAAGGTGCATGCATCGGGAATGCATCGGGAAACGCGCGTCACGGTTCTAATAGCCCGGAATGAGCGGCCATATTCAAGGCGAAATCAGCATCTGAATAGAAGTGGGGCTCTGCTGCCGGCTGATCACCGATTGGGGTGGGGGGGGGGGGGGGCCCGGCTGTTCTTAATCCGACACTCGACAGCCTAGCTCTTTCGCACCTGGTGCACTGCTGACCTGGAGTTTCTCCCCGTGACATCGCCCTACCACCAGAGCTCTCCGCTGCCACATTTGATGTGTGCTACGATTTAAAAATCAAATTGTTTTGTAGTGTGATGTTTGTCTTTCTATTGCTGTCTCAAACATTCGATTTTGAGTTTTTATAATTCCGAATTATAAAAACTCAGTAGATAAGTTACTTCAGCTCTGCAGTGGTGTTGGGGGTGTTAACAAATTAATAACCAAACCGGAAACAGACTTCCGAATTGTAACCACCAAACGGTCGGTTCGGCCAGACCAACCTTTGTAAATATTCGTAGGTTCACGAGAAAATTTTCTATACTGTGTACCGTGAAATTATAATTTGAAATTGTAAATTTACAAGTACTTCGACTTGAAATCGATCGACAAGCAAGAAAGTACTGTCGCAAATTTACAAAATACTTTGTGAAATAAAAATTACAAGAAATGTCGTAAACTTGCGACAATATTTTTCACAGTGCCGCATTGTAAAGTGACTACGGCTACGATTCGGCATTTCTGTTTCCGGTTTGATTCTTTCATTTCTTCCCCACTTGCATTCACGGAGCAAAAAAAACTGCGCCTTTCATGGTGCAGCGAGGAGGAGGAGAAAATGTGCCCGGACTGTACAGTTCACAGCTAGATGCGCGTGTAGTAGCCCACTGTGCTGGGCGGTCAGCTGCAAACTCTTGAGGCGGGCAGCGCGGCTCGCACTCGCACAGCCCTAGGCCAGCCTGGCCCTCCAGCCTGGCCGGCGCGCCGCGGAGAAATTCCAGATAAAACGTGGCAATTAAAGTGGGGCCATTAATGCGGCAACACACGGGCCGACAACAGGGAGCGCTGGAGGTGGCGGCGGCCGGCGGAAGAGAGGGCTGGCGAAATGGCAATCTGAGAGAGACAGAGAGAGAGAGAGAGAGAGAGAGAGAGAGAGAGAGAGAGAGAGAGAGAGAGAGAGAGAGAGAGAGAAGGGGGCGTGGAGATAAGGGACTTACAGTAAAGCACGGATTGGGAATGCTAAACTCTGTACTCGATGACACGTCCTCCGGATATGAGCCCGGCTCCAGCCATTGTCTCCATACAATGGTGTGTCAAACGCGCATTCCTCGAGCAGAGCGCACCAGTTAACACCTACCTTGTCAAAACGTGATGGGAATGATGCCGGCGACAAGAAAGGCGGTTCTCTCTGCAACACCAAGGGTGATTAAGAAAAGCTGCTCGCTGAAAGGGATTTGAGCTCGAGCCAATTGGTGTTTGAGAGCGCGGACTGGACACTTGGACGGCCGGACGGCGGACAGCCTGGCTGGGTTCACTGGGATGCTTGACTCTGAGGAGAATGCCTCCCTCTGAGATCGCAAAGCACGCACGTGTTCGCCTACATTAACATGATGTTTTGTCTCTTTGTTTTAAATTAAAATCTGAAGTAATTGTTATTTCTTACCTTAATTAAGGTGTTAACAGTTATTGTTCATGACTCGCAACTTGAAACGTTTCTGCTTCAAAATCGATTGTACTGCGTGTCTTGTAGGGAAGATGTAATTGGCGACATGCCCTCACGTACGACACCTGCTCTGCAAGGACGGGAATTGTCATTCGTCGTGACTATCGTCTGAGCACGGAGTTCTCCTTTCACTTCATTCGTAAGCTTGCCGCGAATTTACCGCGCCTTCCTTCCCTTTCGCGTGCGACGTCTCCCTCGCCTCGGCCGAAAGAATCCCATTCCATTTGCCGCCTTGCGCGATGCGCGGTCCGATAGGACTGGCGGGTCACTCCGCCCCGAAATATGAACTCATCGGCGGGAAAGTGTTGAAATCCCACTCGACTCTGGGCGGCGGGGCGGCATTTTTTCGGTGGGGAGTAATGCATCACGCGCTTGTTCTGATTTACTAACTCGCATGGGTCGGGGGCTTTCGGGCCGCACCATCTGATAAAGGCTCCCGAATCAAGATTTATTGTGGAATAGGAGACCTGGTGGAGTCGGCGTCGCAGCATATGAGAGAGGGAGAGAGGCCGGTGGGGGTACCAGACAGGGTCTTTACGTCACCAGCTCATGACGAACACGATGACGGTCGCAGCAGAGACCCAACTACTCTCTGTTCCTAGTGAATAATCTTAACTATAGTAGGTGTTTTGAAAATTCTTTGTCGGCAGCCCTTTGCGTTTGCCGGCTTGTTGCTGCTCTCGACTACCTGCCGTACGCGCCGGGCCGCCGCCCACTGTCCCTCGCTCTACTTGCTCTGAATTACTCGTTTGCCAAGTGAATAACCTGCAAGACGGTTAAAATGAATGGCGCCCGTCTCAGCGGCTGGAGCCGGGCTGGAGCCGGCCAGGCCACGCGCGCCGCGGCTGGGACGCGTCCAAGCAGCGCTGCTACAAGAGGACACTCAACCGACTTTCAATCATCGGGACGAAGAAGGGCGAGGCGAAAAGAGTTTCATTTTCTTTCTGTTTTCGTTTCACAAGCGGGCAAAGGAAAGTGAAGTTATTTCAATCCAGCGATATGCGTTCGATCCCCCGCGAGGCCGCACAGCAGCGGCCAGTGGTTACGACGGGAAAGACATGATGACGGAACCCGCCTTTGGTGTGGCAGTCGTGGACCTCATGGACCTGTGGACCCATGGGAGCACCCGAGGACAAGCAAGGCCACCCCGCCGTCGCGGTGGGCAACCCGGGCCCCGCTCCGGCCGCCGTGGAGCAGACAGTCATGGGCAGTCATGGCCAGCAGACAGGCAGGAGCGGTGTTCTTTATGGGCGCCGTACTGGGTCAGGCGGACCCGTGGCGGGGCCCGGCATGGTGGGGCCTGTGGCGGGCCCATGGCGGGGTGAGGCGAGGCGACGCTGCTGACAGATATGCCTTGAGAGTCCCCGCTCCGATGATCGGGACGAGCCGGGCCCGAGTGGCTCTAAAACGGCCATCAAGGGACGAAACTGGGGTCTCCAGCTAGACCCCGGGGCCTGGGTGCGCATGGCTGTTGTTCTAGGCTCTAGAGACGGCGAGCTAAGGGAGGGGAGAGACAGAGAACAGAGATTACCCCCTAAAGGGGAGGGAGAGAGAAAGGAAAGAGGCAAGATAGTGGAAGTGCGAGGATGAAGGAGACACCCCGACGTTTCGTCGAAAATAAGCGGTGTCAGGTGTGTGTCGTCACAGGGGCGGGTTTCGACGGGCGTCATAAAAATCGACGAAAGAGTCAGTGTGTGTGCGAGAGAGAGAGAGAGAGAGAGAGAGAAGGGGGGAGGGAGAAGCGGAAGTTGGGTGGTGCCTTGTGGCGCGCTCTTGTGATTGGTCGGAGTGAGTGACCACGTGACCCCCATGAGAGAGCGTCGATAACGCACACCACTCCCGACGGCAAGAAATATATTTGGCTCTCGGCTCCTCGGAGATAACGATTGATCAGGTATTCATTTCGGTCCATAAGTCACGGCCACCGCGCCGCTCAAGTCATTCCCGAGAAAACTGGACGACACAGGGGGAAACTGACGAACTTCACACTTGCCACGCTTCGAGGAGGAGGGCGTCATTTCCTGAGCACAAGGAAAAGCAGGCATCTTGAAAAACGCTATGT
>NW_026267160.1:916528-919681 GCF_000697945.3 Frankliniella occidentalis | reverse complement strand
CTGAGCACAAGGAAAAGCAGGCATCTTGAAAAACGCTATGTGGGGTGATTGAAATATGGAATCATCCAGTAAGTACCGGTGTAACTGTGGATACGCAGCAGTGTGGCGGGTTTGCCTACTCTCAACGCCCGTAAGGTGCCACGGCTCCTGCGGCCATATTGAGTATGCAAACCCGCGAACCCGCAACACTGCTCCGTATTCACAGTTACATCCGGTACGTCCGTCAATTTACGTTTCCAAACTGACCAGTTGTGCTTCTACAAGCACCCATAGCGCCTGGTAGGTAGGCACTATCTTGCCTGCGGTGCATGCGTGTACCGCAGGGTGGCCTACCCCGTGTCTCGCAGGCGCCAAGGTCCCGTCATTTTCTCAATGAATCTGAGAGAAACGGACGTACTGTATAGGCGATCCCTGTTCCCACCGAGGAGAAAGGACAGCATGGGCGGTGGAAGAGCTCAAAGGGATTTTCTGCGACCCAATTGAAATGGGGCAATGTATTGTATGTATCTTGTGCCTGTTTAAGTTATATCACCCTCTTGCCACACCAAACGCAAACGCGCGCGCATGAGATGACACTGGGCACCTGGTGTTCGTAAAGCAACTCGATTCACCACCGTGACACTCGCATCTTCATAATGGCGCTAAAGGAGAACGTGTGTGAGCGCATGTGTGTGTTCTTTATCTGGCCCCCAGACGCAAAAGGTACTCGCGCTGCTAAACGGCCCGCATCTCGCCGATATGAAGGCGACATTTCACTCCCCGCGCGATCGGTTGTCCAAGCAACACTCTCACGGCCGGGGCCCATCGCCTCATCAAGAAGCACGGCCGAGCACGGCCCGCCTTATCGTGCCCAATGGAGACCTATTCGGACCAGGTCTGGATCCCAAACAGCATGGCTTCTCTCTGTTCTGCGCAGACGGCATGTCACGCGTTATCTCTGCAGAAAAAGAGAACCTCATACGGAAATCATGTTTCGCCACTTCAGCGGACTATAAAACAAAGAGCATGATGAGGAGGGGAAAAAAAGGTGGTGAACGTTACCATATACGGTATTAAGTACTTGTTTTTTTTTACAGGCGAGCTAGTCGTTGTGAAACACGCTCGGAAACACGCAAGAACTTCAGCAACAGCAGCAGCAAACAACAACGTCACGCATCGGGTTGGACACGTTGCTCTAAAATACTTAGTTCCTCCTTTAAACGTCACGCCACGCCCCCCCCCTCCCTTCCACTCTTTTCCTTTCTCTTCCCCTCTTCCCCTTTTCCCTCTCTCTCCCTCTCTCTCTCCCCTCACGAGCCGCCTCCTCCTCGAGACCGATGCTCATCAATTAGCCACTAAACGACGTGAGGCTAATTCACGCGGTGCGCGTCCAAAGGGCCCGCCACGCCCCGCCCCGCCACGCCCCGCCCCGCCACGCCCCGCAGCGGCCCGACGACAAGACAAATGAATTTCCCGCGCCCGCTACGCCCCGCCACGCCCCGCCACGCCCCGCAGCTTGCCACCGGGTATTAATTGAAGGCGGCCTTGCGCAAGACGAGGAAGGGCCTAAGGTCGCGGCGCGCCGGGTGGTCCGGCCGGTGCATAAGAATGGCCGTGATTTAGGCTGGAAAGCGGAGGGGAATATAGGAGTTGTTGGGACGGGGCAGAGCAGAAAGTAGTATATATAAGGAAACGGTGAAAATGTTTGGTGAAAAGGAAACCGCCGGCGCGGAAGACCCGAGAAGAGGGAAGTAGGTGAGGAGGAGAAGGAAAGGGGGAGGGGGGAGATATGCGGATGACGATGGGTGAAATATGGATGGGAAGGTGGGCAAGGGCAAACAGAGGGAGAGGCGCGCTCGCCTCACGTATTCAAACCGCGGCCCGGGCCTCCGGAATCTCTCGTTCTTTGGGTTCGATAGTATTAAAAATGCATCGGCGCTGTCAGTGGCGGGCGATTCATGAGAATGTGATTTGGAAAACTAACGAACTAACGCGTCTCTGTCGCACTCATCTCTGGTATTTATGGGCTGGGGAGGTACCGCCGCCGGGACGTACCGGGACGCAGTGCTGCGGTGATTTAGGAACTTCATAAAGTGGGCGCAAGCGTCATGTGCCGAACGCATATAACCACAGCGCGGAAGTGACTGCGTGGGTCTTACTAGCACGGCCCTAGGCCCTCTACCTAGAACCTGAGGTCGGAGGGTCGCTACACGTGCAGACATAATTGTTTTCCGGGGTTACCGACATCAGTCATTTCAGGACAAGGGGGCACTTATGAATTTTAGTGTTTGTTTCCGTTACTCAAAAACCTAACAGCGCGTTTTTTATCATGAAATGTTGGAGTAGGTAGCAAACACCTGTACACATCGACTCCTAAACATAAAGGGGGTACTTCGTGCACACACTGCGAGCAGGGGAAAAGTCGCCCGCTGTCGGCTGAGGTAGCCTTAGCGTTGCGGACCCGCACAGGCCGGTGGCGACTGGACCTCGTAAAGTGAGAAAGAGCCGACCGGTGTCCCGGCTGGTGTTCCGCGGCTGGTCGCCAGCCCGCGACTGTGCGCGGGAGGCGGGACTTGGGACTTGCGCCCAACCTATCCAGCGAGAGGTTTCCGCGTGAGAAATGGGAACGCACTTTACCATCGTCGGCGTCGTCGTGCTCGAACGCGGACCAGCAGACATATCAAACGTTTAGTTGGATTACGCGAGATTGACAGTAAGCCGCCCCCTGGCCCTACCCACTGCGAAGTGGGCAGATCTCGTGTACAACAGGTTCCAGGTTACCCCTTAACTACCCCTGAATTGACACCGGGCTACCCCTTGACTTACCCCCCGATTAACACTAACCCAAGAATACCCCCGGATAACTCATGACCGATTTCTTCAGGATAAATTAAGTGTCCAGTTGAAGTAAAGGATTTTAATTTCCAATATTCTCTTTTCATTAAAAGTTTGTTGTGGTTTTGTTGGTTTCTTTTTTCATTTTTTCCTAGAAATGTTTTAATTTTTACAATCATTGTTACGAAACGTTGCCAAATTTTTACGGAAAAATTTCGTTCTTTAAAATAGTCTAGTTCATACTCAAGCCTTCATTTGTTCGGTCCGCAGGTGATGGCGCCGGGCAGCAGGCCGCAGCGGGGCCCAGCGCGCCCTCAATGAGGGGGCTGGCCTGCCGGG
>NW_026267160.1:906997-912666 GCF_000697945.3 Frankliniella occidentalis | reverse complement strand
GTATGAATGGTTATTCACTCACATGCAAGTGTGTGAAAGTGCTGTCGCACACCTGCAGGTGAGCAACAGTTATGCACTTGGATGTTCAGTGCACCTTATCATTATGCACCTCTTACCACCGCTTTGATAGTATGTCGTCATGCTGCGATCTTCTTACCGCGTTCGACCCCCCTCCCCCACCTCTCTCTCTCCCTTTCCCATTTGAAGGCACTAAAACCAAACCGCCACCGAACGGACGGGATGACCTCGGCGGGAAGATTCCAGCCTGGCCCTTGTCCTCTCGTATAGTCAACATCTCGTAGCCTCGGAGCGTCGTGGAGGGCCTAAGGGACCTCATATCTCCCTCTGTCACCGCCCCTTGCCCTTCCCCTCTTCCCCTCACGTGTACGTACATCTTGTAACAAACCGGATAGCATTCGATTCGTCGAGTAAGTGGTCAGATTCCTTCTACTCTATTGATGCATTCAATCCTCGATACACCATGTTAGTCTATAGTAGAGAGGGTTTAAGTCCAAATTATCCCCTGTCCCATGAGACAGGTACGACCAATTAAGACTCGTATTTTTTCCGCTCTGCTCTTCCATTTAACTTAAATCTCTGCCTCTCTTTCCTTTCTCCCTTGTTGAAATGATAAGGAGTTAAGAATCGCCCCTCAATTCAAAAGACGCCCACGTCTGTAACACTGAAACACGTGGACAAGTGCACTTCAATAAACCGAACGCAGTCCTCAGACTGTTCCCATATGAATGAAGATTTATGGCCGAACACAATCGTGGTCATAGTGATGGTTTGTTGGCGTTGGCCCTACCGGTCAGGCGGCTGTTCAGTTAGTTCCAGGTAGCAGTAGCAGCCGCCTTGACAAGTGTTTTGACGCGTGGTGCTACTATGTGAAAAGTTGCGCCGCTCAAGAAATACAAAGAATGCAAACGGAAGTAACCTCAAGTGCTCGTGTCTAAAAAAAATATAGACAGTCTTGGAAACTGTCAAAAAGGCTGCACTCTCACATCTAGAAAACGCCTCCCCGGCGCCTCCCTCTCACTTAGTGAAAAACGTTTCCCTCCTACCATTGTACTCATGCCTAAATTTAAACTTGACTAGTGACCAGCGTTCAGTAACGCCAGGATAGAGAAAGTCGGTTGAACTGCTTGTTCGTCGCTGGAGGGTGTCCTCGTGGCGCACGGCCGCCCTCGGAAGGCCCCCACTGCCGGCTGCAGTGCCACCGCAACATGTTGCGGAAATGGAGGCAATAAGCTTTTACTATGAGGCGCGTCGTTTCGCGCCGAGAGTTGGTGGGTGTCCTAAAGACACTGTCCTCCGGGGTCCACCTAACGTACGGCCGTCCGTCGCCGTCAAGTGCACACTGGCCAGAAAAAGGCTCGACGCGCACTGGTCAAGTCCTTGCCTGCTCGAATTGTACTGAGTACGGTATAAAATTTTAAGGAGCAAAGTACAGTAGCATGGAGTCTTTTGGGCACTTCCACTTCAGTAAAAAAAATGCAATTCAATCATGTACCTTTACCTCCACATGCCCACCTTGTACTTTATTTTGGTACAATATTTTTGAAAGTGCACTGCACTTACGTAGCGCTCAACATTAACATTTTCCCATTTTCTTTTCCATTTAGTAACATACACCCATACACAGCGCTTGTATTTATCAACTACTTACTTAACGCTACTTTTCGTAAAAATGTAACTCGCGGGTACGGGCTGTCTAACGCTTATAGCCTCGCTCATAGCTCTTGCTTCCCTCCACAGTTGAGGTTTCCTCTCACCACTTGTCACGCATGCACCCACCCTATCTAATGCTGACACAAGCAGAAATGGAACCAAATTAAAGATTCGTCTGACTTTACACACTTAGTATGGGTGTTAATATGCCAATGTCTTTAAAGGCTCGAACATATTAGCACTATAAAGAAAGGCACGAAAATCCGCGCTATAATATCTTCAATGGTGTAACATTGGGCTCGCTTTGGGGACTTCTGCTGCGTTGTGTAAAAAGCCACGAAAACCTACCTTTGTTTTACAAATGCCTTTCCTTACGGTCATGTCAGCGTGGTAGATCTTACTGCACCTGGGCAGTTCCAAATGCGAGCACACGCCCTAAGGGAAGGGGTGGTTTAGCAGGAGGGACGGGAGGGCGGTGTGCCGCTCTGACTCGGAGCTCTCCATTCATAAGGCATGATCAGGTGAGAAGGAGGAGGGGGAGGGGGCGCAAATGATTAATGAATTCACTCGTCGACGAAGGATGCCAGCAGGTTTCTCTGCCAGGACAGCGTTCAAAGAGTTATGGGATGCGCGGGCCTGTAGCTGCCGGTGGCACCAGGCTGTCGCCGTGCACGGCGTGGAGCGGGGCGGCGGCGTCGCGCCGGTACATAAAGATGCAACATGCGTTGCAGGCGTCACGCCCAGAGCGCGGTTATAAGGCTTGACAAAACAACGCGCTCAGTATTTTGGGCATATATAATAGAGATATGCGCAGCGTTAAGTTTTTCACTTCCTATAGGGCCCTAGCTTATTTATATTGATGATTGGCCAAATGGGCGCAGAAGAAATGTCAAGTCTCACTTGAGCTGTAGTCGCATCCCACACGCGCTTTTCTCCGCTTCATTAGGCAAAGTGGCGGTCCATACTGAAGTCGGAAGCGATTTGACGCTGGCTGCTCAACCTTCTCTGCTGTTTTATTTCAAAGCCTCCTATATACGCTGTAACGATGTCGCCTACGTCCTCTCTCTCGCTACTGACGTCGTCACATCGCAAACGGCCCGTAGCATCGGCCGGAACGTCAAGGTGAGGTGGTGCGAGGGGGCGCTCACCAAATGTTTGACAAGCGTGAGCGGGGGGAAGTTCGAAATAAAACCCATGTCGCGATTGAGGAGACGTGCTCCGACCGAATTCCGCGCGCCCACGCTGATCGAATAAGATAGGGATCGTTCAAGTCGGTTCAAGTTCTACGTGCCTTTTTGGGGGGGGGGGGGCAAATATTATGGGGTCCCAAATTGAGCAGGAGCATCATTTGAATTAAAAAGAGACCCCATAATATTTGTACCCCAGGGTACCTAGAGTATACTAAGGGTTCTTTTCTGACTCCGATGATAATATTCGTACCTCAGCGTACCATAGGGTACCGGGTGTAACTGAGAATGCGCAACAGTGTTGCGGGTTTGCCTACCCAGTTAGCCCGTAAGGCGCCATGGCCACTGCAGCCCTGGCGGGTATGCAATCCCGCAACACTGTTGCGCATTCTCAGTTACACTCGGTACACATGCCATGGGGTCTTTCTTTCTTGACTCCAATGATGCTCCTGCTCATTTCGGGCCCCCATAATATTTGTACCCCCTCCCCAAATGCAGGTAGTATTTGAACGAACCCATAGCCGTTCTTCTTTCTCTCTCGTCGTGTTTTTTTCCCGGTACGTTATCGCACGCTGTTGGCAATGGCTGGTCGAGGATGCTGCTGCTGCCGCCTGCCGCGCTATGAAATTGTGTTGTTCGCACGCGAGATGGGCGCTGCGCGATGGTAACCTGAGCCGTCTGTCAAGGGCCTATCACTCGCGGCCGCACCGCCAGCTACGAGATAGGTGCGTGCACCGTTTAGAATTTCCTCTTGATAATATTTTAAATAAAATAAAATTGTTGTCGTTACAATTATTTTCGTTTTACTGTTATAGCGCTTGATGTTACTAGTTTATATTAGATCTAGAAACGAGGTCCTAAAGGTCTAGGTCCCAGGAGTGAGAGTGAGACCTCTGATCGAAAATTTTAAGTCAGCTTCGCCATATGTCACAGTGCAATTATTTGTATTTTTTTTACAATGGGTGAAAATATTTATCAGAAACTTCACCGGAACCGACCACCATCAGCTGTTTCGACCCTCGGCGTATTATGATCGCTAACATGCAGATGTAGATTTCCCCCAGCAGTGTAGTGCAGTGTGATGCAGCAGCCCGCTCGCCACCCGTATCTCCCGGGCCGATCAGCCTAGTCGATGGAAACTCCAGTCATTTGTTTCGTCCAAATAATCTTGATGCCGCCAAGCCGCGTCCGGGGTGTTCGCGCCACCGCGGAGTGAGAGGGAGCGAGGAAAGGAGGGGGGAGAGAGATGGAGATGGAGGGCGAGCAGAGACCCGCACGCAGCCCCAAAGTGTTAAGGCAGCAGGCTCGCCCAACTTGGCGAAACGGAACGAACGGGTTACTTTATTGTCTGTCTCTCTCTCTCTCTTTCTAATAATGACATTGTTTCGCCGTGAGGGCACGGACCTTCTTGGTGATGTATGGGCGCCGCCAGGACGGACCTTGCGGTAGAAACCGCGCTTCAGTGCTTGAAACTTGATGTTGATTTTGTCGCGTCAATAAGCAGCTTCCAAGGCATTATGTTTGTTTCCGTGCTTCCAAAACATATGCTGCACTCAGAAAGCCACTTGATCCAGGGAACCAAAACAGTAGTGTTGCGGAAGCCAAGATCGGCTAGATGATATATTTTTGTTCGCCTGATCATATTTTGTTAAAAATTCTATGAAATGATTGTTTGTGGCTTCAGGGAATAAATTTCATTGATTCAACACTTTTATTTGGTTACTAGGACAGATCGCTTTGCTCTGTGTGGAGGAATATGTAGCTGATAAAAGTAACGCCTAGTGACGCACATTGATTTACCGTTCTCTTTCGCACTTGAGGGAAAGAGAGAGAGAGAGAGAGAGAGAGAGAGAGACAAATGCGGTCGACAGATTGGGGGAGGGGGGGGGTGCTGGTGAACCTGCTGTGCATTCCTAAGTTGCCCCACCAGACCGAGCGCCACGCGACCAGTGGCCGTTTATGCCATACCTCGCGTACTCGGCTGCAGTTCAGGGGCGAAAACGGTGACAGAGAAGCCTCATTGATTTGCAAAAAACTTTGGAATGTCAAAAAATTTGCAAGGCTACATTGCCTAATGATTTCATTGAGCGAATGAAGCGGCACGGACCTCCAATTTCTTTGTGGGTCTGCACGTGTACAATTTTGTAGAAAAAATAGGTTGTTTTTCTTTTCAAACCCACACAAGGTAAAAAAAATCGGTAAAAGTACATATTATCTTGGAATTCAAGCTGCAATCTGCTTGAATTCCAAGATGTTATTTTTATCGAGCACTTTTTTATTTTTGTAAAAACAACCAAAGCAGATTTTTTTTAATGTCGGGGGGAAAAACAACCTCCCACCCCACCACCCTCTAAAAGACGCACTGGAAACCTAAGTGTAAATGTCCACACTTGTTGCTGTGGGAACGCTATTCGTACACGTCGAATTTTCAAGGAAAAATCACACCTTTACTCCCTCAAGGGTGCAGACTGGCATTCGCACACCTACAAAGGTGCGCCATTCGCACTCAACTTGCGTTTCCAAGTGTGTAATTTGCGTACGACGCGATGCCTCCCCCGTAAGAAGTGAGGGCACTATGGTGCGCCTATCGGCGTGGCGAGCGTTTGCTACGCTGCGCACTTCACGGCCTTTCTCCTCGTTCCCGAATGAGTTATTCGCGGCCTGACGCGTGCCTTGACGCGTGACGCGCAAAGAGGCGTCTCGATGTCGGCATTCCGTCGCCGGCGACGCCGCCGCGGAGCACGCGGCAACAGGCGACTCTCATTCAACACGGTTTGCGCTGTTCTGCAATCCTGTGACGATTTTTTTTTT
>NW_026267160.1:905946-906947 GCF_000697945.3 Frankliniella occidentalis | reverse complement strand
GGGAAGTGTGGGAATGTGGGTATCGTGACCGCGAGCAGTGCCCACTGCGATTGCTTCTCAGCCCCGCCGGCGCTGCCCAGCGCAGCCCCCCCGCGGCGAGCCCATCTCTGCCCAAGTGCTAAAGTAGCCAACACGGCTTGCGCTTTGGTTGTTTGCGAAAACTAAAACCTGGCCGCGCGGCTTATATATACGGAGTGTTTCGAGAAAAAGTTGCGGTCGGCGGCTGCAGCAGACACTACTTCAGGGAGCAAGGTACGACTTGGCTCGCAGCGGCTATGACCGCGCACCTGGGCGGGGTGGACACACGGGCTATGCAGCGGTTGGCAGGCAGCGAGCACTGATCCACTTCACAGAGTCCCCGCAGTGAAAGTGGGTGTCTGAATGAAACCTGCTGGTCGTGCTCCCCTTCTTCAGTTCGCGACAAACACACGCACCCTATTGAAAACTTTTCGTGCATTATGCCATGATGCGGGCGCTTTTGCCTGTGTTCCATCTCGGACTTGGTGGCCCCGAGAGGGCATATAGGACGACCACATCCACGCGTCTTATGGACACCGCCGGCCCGGCCACACTAGCCGCGCGCACCGGCCCCCTTTGTAATTAATCAATGCTAATCAGACTGGTCGGGGGCGGAGTAGGGGTTACTGATCGGTACTTGTAGCGGCCGCAGGGCGCATCGTTCGCTTCCCGCCCCCCCCCCCTCTCTCTCCTGGCTCACGTGTGTGAACGTAACCTCACTTCCTCCAACGTCGCGCCACTCCCCCTTCTTATCGACCCCATCGACCACCGCCGGGTCCCGCTGCCTTTTGATTCCGATCTGATCTGGAAGCACGAGCAGCGGATCACCGCTATGAAGCCTGGCGGCAGCCTGGCCCACCTGCGGCCGTGTGGACCCCGTGGTCGCGGGTGCGGCCCGGCTGCGCGGCATGAACCCGACTGCAACAGGTGCCCTGAGCGCGGGCGGCTCGGCTCTGCTCGGCTCCACCCCCGACACCCGGTCA
>NW_026267160.1:897790-898712 GCF_000697945.3 Frankliniella occidentalis | reverse complement strand
TGTTGTTGTTGTTTTCGGTTGTACCAGGTGGCTGATTCACGCCGCGCTTTTCTGCAGTTATGCTGTACTGGTGGATTCAGAGTTCCCTAAGCGCAAGCGCAATTCTCACGCCAGGCATGATTTTCACGCCCAGCGCGATAAAAGTCGGTTGCGTTTCGTGAACTTTGTATCACCACTTATACAGGGTGTCCGTGCCTCCCCCCGCTCCCCCAGTCGCACGACCCAGGTTTCTGTGCGACGTAGAGCGCACAATTGCTGGACACCCCAGATTTACAGTGTAGGCAAGCCCGCGCCACACGCCCGTGCAGCGGGACGGCCTACCCGGAGCCTCCCCATCCACGTCCACGTGGTCCTGCTGGTCACTGCAGCGCAAGCACTCCCACCCCATCCCGCTGCGGGCGGGTACACTGTAAATCTGGGGTGTGCAGCAACTGTGCACTGTAAGTCGCACAGAAACCTGGGTCGTGCGACTTATGTCGCACAGCTGCCGGACACCCCAGATTTACAGTGTAGATGCTACAGAAGGAGGGCGGCAAGGAGAAGAAGAAGAAGAAGAACAACAACAACAACGACCATTTTGTTCGGTGATCCCCTACACGCGTCACCGCTTGTCGGCGTGATATAAGTACCCCACCTCGGTCCATTCAACAGCGGGCCGGGCGGGGGGCGGGTGGTGCTGCCGCTCGGGTCGGTATTTAACCTGGGGGGTGAAGGAGTGAGATGGAGCGAGATAAGAGAGGCTCCTCCCTGTGGGGCTACATCCATCACCCTGCGCTGCGCCTAAGCGACATGCACAGGCCTATTCCAGGTTGAATCCAGGAGAGGGGGGTAGAGATCGAAGAAACACAGAGTCGATATCAACGCTGCTCCAACCAAACCGCCCGCGCCGCGCCGGCTCACTGGATGTTGTATGAGTCTGGGC
>NW_026267160.1:892650-897441 GCF_000697945.3 Frankliniella occidentalis | reverse complement strand
GCGTGCGAGAGAGACAGGTAGTCACTGTGCGAGAGAGAAGCACCGGTACGCGTTGCCGAGCAGCGCGGCGGACGGCGTACTAGGTAACTAATAATGGATCCAAAACTGGGACCTCCCCAGGTACCCCAGTGTCCCCACCGTATCTCTCTACACCGTGCCAGCGGGGCTGGGCGGGCGGGTGGTGCTGCTGCCGCTCGGGTCGGTATTTAACCTGGGGGTGAAGGAGTGAGATGGTCCGAGATAAGAGAGGCTCCTCCCTGTGGGGCTACATCCATCACCCTGCGCTGCGCCTAAGCGACATGCACAGGCCTATTCCAGGTTGAATCCAGGGAGAGGGAATGAATGGGGGGGGGCAGAGATCGAAGAAACACAGAGTCGATATCAACGCTGCTCCGCGCCGGCTCACTGGATGTTGTATGAGTCTGGGCTGGACGCTGTAGCTGGACCTCACACTTCCGAATGGACGCAACCCGACCCGACCCGACCACGCGCGCGGTGGACAAGCAGGGCGAGCAAGAGGTGTGGCGCGGCCCGGGCCTCGGCCTGGGCCAGGCGCGGGTGATGTGTGTCGGGCCGGCGCGGTGATCTGTCTCGCCCAGCCTCCCGGTCCAGCCCCGCGCCCCGCGGACGGCGGCAGGGGGGGGGAGGAGGACGGACAGCCATAAACTTTCTTTGGCCGCCGCCGTCGTGGTTCGGGTGTTAGCGGGACCTGATCCCGCTCCTCCTCCTTCCTCCGTCGCGCGCATCCCGCGTGTCCCCCGTGTGACGAGATCCCCGTGACGGGACGCGGGCCCGCGGAGGATGGACCTCCCACACACCGTGAAGAGCGCATCGACAACAAGGGAGAAATGGGCCGGCTTTGTTCCCCGGGAGAAGGCAAGTTGGCCCCGCCCCGCCCCGCCTCGCGCCGTGACTGACGGTGACGGAGGCATCGCTGTATCGCCCGTCACACGCCTGTCACGGAGGGCGGAGGGGTGCCGAGACACCCCCGATTGTGTTGTGGGGTTCACCACGCCACTTTGAACAAGGAGTGGAGTGGACTAAGCAAGCGCTTCGCAGGCAGCGGCGCTAGACGAGGGAAGTCCCAAAAGGACCTTCCGCTCGGTGACGCACCCCGCCCACTTTCGAGTCCGAGACTGAGCCTCTCGCATGCACGCGTGTGGGTGGGTTGCCAAATCGTTCGAGGCGTGGACTTCTGTACGATGTGCCCCCCCCCCCTTTTTGTCAAGGAAATGCTATGCTCTGTCTACATTCATGTCGCACACGTCACTGATTGAATGTCACTCACTTTAACCACCTTTCTAATGCTTCCTCGGTTCGAGTGTCTCAGCCAGGCCATGTCCGCCCCCGCTGCCGTTCTCTAAAACGCCCCGCTCCTCTGTTTCAGGTGCTCTGCCTGGCCGCCGAGGTTCGCGCGAGTCCCCGGTTGGGTAGTGGAGAGAGCAGCTTGAGGCATTCCAGGCACGCTCACAGGCAGGTATCTTAGGATAAATTCGCGCACTGATTGTGCCCTCTCTAAGAGTTGCTCTAAGACCTGCTCTAAGAGCTGCTCTTGGCGTGCAGAGACCGGCGCGTCCGGCCGCGCCCGCGGCCCTGCAGTGGCGCACGCGCCTCCGAGAGAACCACGCAATGTGTTACTCGCAATCTTTATTTTTCATTTCCTTTTTCTCTCTCCTCTCCAGGCGTTTTTGGCTTATTGAGCTCGCATTTTGTGCTGACCCTGGCCTTGTGCTTGCAGGCTTGAAGAGTGGTCGTCGCCGAGGGGCATGCAGGCGCTGCTGCGGAAGGAGGGCGGCGAGGAGGGCCGCGAGGTGGACTGCTGCCCGTCCGTCATGGACGTGACGCAGCCCAAGGGGGGCCGCAACGAGGACGGCATGTACGTCGAGCTGTACATGGGCAACAACCCGTACAACGAGACGCAGCGCTTCTACGAGTTCTCGTGCCGCAAGGACGTGCTGGACCGGCCGTGCCTCTTCGTCGACCGCAAGCTGCGCAACCAGTCGCGGTGCGTGCAGAAGTACTCGCTGCAGTACGCCATCGTGCGCGCGGACGAGCACGACCCCACGAGCAACACCTTCTTCCCCAACGGCCCGTCGGGCTGGAAGCTGGACTACATCAAGCTGCGGTCGGGCTGCAGCTGCGTGGTCAAGCCCAAGCGCCAGGGGAAGGGCTACAAGGGCCACGGCAGTCGGGAGAGGGCGCTCGCCGGGCCCTCTCTCGGGGGCGTGAACGAGGACCCCCTGGACAACACCTGAGACCGCGGTGAAAGGCGCATGTAGCCCTGCTCGCCTCTCCTCGCCTCGCCCCCTCGCGCTAGGCGCTGTGCTGGGTGCTCGGGCCTGCCCGAGGGCCTGCCCGAGGGCCTGCCCCCACCCAGTGCACCCCGTAGTCAAGCCAAAGTGCTGCGCAACTCCACTGGACACCAACCCCGCCGGGGTGCGAGGCTCCTGGTCCGCCGCGGCGCCGCCGAGCCGCTCGCCCCGCGCAGAGCTCTGCAGATGCTGCCGCCCCCGCTGAGCTGAGGACGGGGCTCGTGGTGCCACTAGTCGACGCTAGCAGCACCCACGCAGCCCGCGTCCGTTAAGTGAACAAAGCAGCAAGTGCTCGCATGGCCTAGTGTTGTAAAAGGCTAGTGTTTTCCAATTGTTGCGTTTATTGCGGCTACTGTTAAGTGAATGCAGTAGTAGAGAATGACCATACTTCGTGGTGGGCATGCAATTGTTGTATGTTGCACCAAAAAATATATAATGAAGTAAAAACTTTTCTTGGTGCACTTTGTTTGTATGTTTGTCATTCTAACACTCAGGCTAGTCAGGCATAAATTCATATGTTCATGTTTCAAATAGTTTTGGAAATGGGTGGCTGAGAAGTAGGTAAAGCTATTTTTTCTTTAATGCCATTATATGTTTGTTTTTAAGTTTCTCCATTCAAAGTGCAATGTTTGCTGTAAGTAAGAATTATGTCACCGAAGTCATAGCTGATAAATATTATTGTATCTAATTTTATTTCGTTGTCATCACTGTAGTGTGATTTTTACAGTAGAGATGTTGTTTGGACATCTGTGAAAACAGAACCTCTATTGAATGTAATGATGTGTCATATCTCTGACAACAGAGGTATATGATTTCAAAATCCGTGCCATATTTATTCTTCAATTGATACTTATTCCACTAGTTGCGGCATCGTTAGCGGCTGAACTTTCAAAGTTCCTTTTAATTATACAATAATTTTTTAATAGATTGTTTCAGAATTCCCTTTCTAATACTTTTTTTTTATTTTTCAAATCTTGTTGACTTGTTAAATGAAATATAATTATTTGTTCATTGTGGATCTCGTGACTTTATGTCAAATATATGGTCAGATGTGCTTGCGTCAAACGATTTGGCATGTATCTGTTTTGAGGTGAAATAATTTCCGCCAAGTATTTTAAATATTATGACTATAATAGGTTCAAACAAAGGCTAGACTCTCTTAGAATGCTTTGCCATAGACTAAATTTGAAATTTAGAGCATGAGGTTTGTCTCATCCTCATATATCTAAAAATTTTAATTGATACTAAGGCAGTTTCTTTCTCCTGTGGGGTTGACAGCAAACTAAAACAATAGCCTTACTTTAAAAAAAAAACATTTAAAAAAAATAACTGACCTAAGCAATCTGAATTGTTAAAAAGGTAGTGAGAATCTTACGTCTTCTTTCCTTTTTTGTGAGAAGTACATCCCAGATGATAAGAAGTCAAAAAGTAAATTACAAATTTTTGTGTCATAGAATAATTGAGAGAGCCAAATCAGTGTGACTGATTTAAGTATTGGAACTTCAGTGAAGGATAAGGCCAAGAAGCAGGCAGACGGTGTGGCAGGATAGAATTTGAACATTGTTAATTATGAGTACCAAATAGAATAAATGTCTCAGGAATACCATGAATAGTTTTATATGTCTCATAATACAGAATCTCATGGCCAGACCCGATTAAGCATTATGGCATGTCATCGCGTAACTATGTATTTAAATCTATTTATTGGCTTTAAACGTAAAGAAAACATAAAGCAAGCTCGTCAATTTCTACCTTCTCGGAGAAGAGAGACGTAAAAACCATGGAGTAGTTTGCTTTACCCTGATCTGGATAGAAGCAGCATGCCGGTTGTACGTACTTGAGTCACTAGGGTGTGCAATTTTTACCACTTCACAGGCGTTTGCTCACCCAGCTATACACCTTGGACATGTACATAGCCTCCGCAAACTGACAATAAATCATTTGTAAATAGACTCGTCCCCGTTTTCCTGCAGTCAATCCCCCGTCACACACGCCCTACCACGCCCCTGCTGCCCCTGCTTGATGCTGGTTGCTGCGGTCACAGCCCCGTCAAATGGGTGGCCTACCTGCTGGGCGGCAACGTGCCCACGATGAACGAAAGGGTAGAGAGAGCGCAGCCATTTTCGCGCCATTTTAGTCGGTCTTCACTTCAATGTACTTTCCTACCAAGGAAAGCATTGCCTGCCTTCCCGTCATTTTCAGCGACAATCATCGACCGACGCTTAGATTGACACGGCTTCACTTCTTAGGTTTTGAAAGGATTTAAGAGCCTGGGGTCAAAAGGAGCCTAAACTCGAAGTCCCCGTCACGACAGGCGCCTTAGAGTGAAGCCGTGTCACTTGGCACTTCCCTGGCGATACCGCCTGGCGCTCCAGGGAACGAAATCATTCTACGCTGTCGCTGACTGGCGTCGCTCCTTGTCTCCCGTAATACAGGACCGACTTTGAACGCGCAGTGGAGAAGACGGGCGGGCGGCCGA
>NW_026267160.1:881018-886181 GCF_000697945.3 Frankliniella occidentalis | reverse complement strand
TCGCCTCTATGGCTCAGTCGGTAGCGCGCCCGCTCAGAGCGTGGGTGGGCACTCCCTCTTTTTCACATTCTTTGAAAAATAGTTTGGTCCTAAACGGCGCCTCTATAGTCTGTTCGGAATTCGCTGGATAGTGCGCACCTCCACCGCTCCCCCCTCGGCCTCCGCGCCTGCACGGTAGTGCGTAGGCAACCCATCGAGCTGCCACGTATTCTTACGGACACCCGGTACAATCGTGTAGCTACAAACAGGGACGACAACTGTTCAGATACAAAAGGGGCGTCGGATAAGTGTGGCCACAAAGAGGGACGTGGTTAGTCTAGGGTACAGAGGGTGGCCGCTGAGCGCCGTTGGAGCCAGGCGCGGTATAAGGGGGGGGGGGGGGGGCGATCGCCCCCCCACATCGTCTCTAGTGAGCCGCCTGAAATGTAGGCAATTTGTGCTACAAAACCCCTGTATGTAGGCGAACCCACAGTGCATCCCCCCCCCCTGTCGCCCCCTCCTTATACCGCGCCTGGTTGGAGCAGATGCGTATGCAGACGTGGGATGGGTTGCCTATTCGCACTGGGACATCACTGTTAAAATTTCCGAGGTTCCGTGGTACAACCGACGAGCTACAAACAAGGAAGTTTACAATAATTGTTAGCTATCCACTACATACCAGGTGGCTGATTAATTAACTCCGCTCACGCATCTGTAGTTAGACTGTACCACACGCACTCGTGCGGGCGGGTTGCCTACTTGTTCGGTACAAATTGAGTACAATTTTTTGGCGTGCCGTACAAATTTGAGTCGCAACTGGGCGGTGCGTGCGTGACGGAGGTTTGCTCGGTCCGTAAGGCGCCGTGGACTGGGGCGATAGGCAATCCCGCCCGCACTCGTGCGTGCGGTACAGCATAACTACAGAAGTGCGCGGGGTTAATCAGACACCTGGTATGTGTGATATGCAGTTGAGACAATGGCAAGGAAAATTTAGGTTCTGAATTTATAACACTTTTTCGATGTTTCCAAGCCGTTAGTGGACTCATCCCCGGTTACGCTCGAGCAAGCGTAAGAAGCGTCAAAACAACACAACACCCCTGGAGGTATATTTCGGGTATATTTCAAACTCTCGCCTTTCTATGGGTGACTGGAGTCTCCAGTCTGGACAGTAAATCACTCACCCGCGAAGACAGACGCCATCAAGTCGAGTGCGCTCCGCCCAGAAAAAAAAAGTCACTGCGTTCTAGGAAAACAAAGAGTGAAAACGGTTGGTGTGCCAGAGACGTATTGTCT
Source organism: Frankliniella occidentalis (assembly GCF_000697945.3). Classification (NCBI taxonomy): domain Eukaryota; kingdom Metazoa; phylum Arthropoda; class Insecta; order Thysanoptera; family Thripidae; genus Frankliniella; species Frankliniella occidentalis. Next base: position 884,909 of record NW_026267160.1, on the reverse strand, counting down.
GCGTTACGTCGTGCGTGGTCAGCGGGTCTGGACCTGACAAGAGGCGCCGGCTCAACGTGTTTACCTGCTGACTCTGCGCACAGCGACTGGCGACTGTCTCGAAATCCGACGGCCAAGTAACACACACCTCACTCCTTCGCAAGCTGGAAGCCGGAGGAAGCTGCTGCGCGAGAGAGGGAGACGGAGAGACGCCGCACTCGGGACGCAGCGCAGCACCGACCCCCCAAAGCAACCCCCTCGGGACCCGCAGCCTCTCCGCCGCGAGGTGTCATCAGGGACAATGCATGGCCATAATGGCACCTGCCAACATTGAGGCGCCGCATTGTCACCACCAGGCCAGCAGCAGAGCATCGGGACGTTGGTCTTGACTTGTGTCTCTTCTTGTCGCGCAGAGTGAAAGTTGCAACCTTTACTACTAGTACTATTTTCGGGGAGGTTGTGTTTCGCTGACCCGATTTCGGAGATGGGCGACGGATAGAAGACCGAGCCCAGGGCTCCGTGCCGCTCCGTACATATCGGAGAGGCTGTCCAAACTCTGTACGGCGATAAGGGCGTGTGCTCGCGGGCCGGACGAGTTGCGCGGGCTGGGCTGGCCCACACACGATCCACATTCATACCTCAGTAAACGCTTTGTATTTTGCGGGGCGCATGCGTTTCTGATATTATTGCCACTTGCTGTAAGGTCATACGACGGGGTGGGGGTGGAGAAGAGTAAATACAGCCACCCGCGCAGCGCCGCTGCCGCTTTTGTTTTGGTGCCCGGCTGCGTTCGGTCGGTGCAGGGTGCACGGGCACTGCCGAGGGATGACTTGCCTAACCACGCTTAACTCTATTGCCAGTGCGCGCGCCGCGGGCGGGCGAGCGCGGGGCAGGATTGAGGTCGCGTGGATTAGGGTCAGCCCTGGTCAGCCCGCGACGGCGATGGCCCGCCCACCTCAGCAGCGACTCGCTCAACGGCGGCCGGTGCAGAAAGTCGAATTTTGGAAAATGACCCGAGATTAGGGGAGAGTGGAGTGGGAGAGAGAGAGAAAAGTAGTTAGAGAGATGGATACATGGAGGGGTCGAGAGGGTGAGAGGGAAGCTCGGAGGGGTGGGGATGACGTGTGAGAGGGGGAGTGGCTAGTCGGATAAGGCGCCGATGGTCAGCTTGTAGTGGCTGCGGCTCAGCTCGGTGGGGTGGGACGGGACTCGGGTTCGGTTCGGCTCGGGTGCAGCGCTTCGTGTCGTGACCGTCGGCGTCCTGGCCTGTCGAGGCGGGTTGGCCCGAGCCGAGGGTCCCCGGTGCGGTGGTGGTGGTCTCCGGCGGCAGTCTGCCGTCGGCTGGCCTGAGCGAGTGATGTGTTCGGCGTGTCGTCGCGAGTGAAGTGACGTGAGTGCAGTGCGTGACATGTGAGGCGGCGGTGCACCTGTTGGATAGTAGAGCATGCCACGCCCTTAACTGGAGACACTTGAGAGACGACTGTGGCGCGGCCTAACCGAGAAGACAGGTAAGTCGCTCAGCTGTACTTGGACCAGCCGGCAGGCGCCGGTATAACTGCGCACTTTTAACCATTTGGGCAAGATTTCGGCCTCAGCTGTCCTCAGTGCAGTGTCGCAGTGTTCTTTTTAGACAGTCCCCAAGACTGTCCCTTCCGACGGAGAAAACGTGCCTCGCTTCTCCTCGAAAACAAGGCAGCAGGGACTCGTTTATTTAATTTTTTCTGACAGCGTATTCAGGTAGCTGCCCTGTAAGTAGGAAAGTCTTTCGTCACCCGCGAAAGAGAGCGAGTCTTTTAGTACCACCTATGCGCAGTGCTGCTCGGCAGGGTTGTCATAAAGAAGTCATACCGGGAATGCATACTGTTTACACGTGAACCATGCAGTTTAAATCCAGATTACTGGTCCTGGAGCGAGACTTAGCCGGCGAGCGTGTTGCGTCATCGTTCCTATTTCGTGATACTCGGGCCGCCAGACGGGGGCGGGTGCGGGTGGCGCCTGTGACGGGGGCGGGAGGGGGTGCTTCGCGGCGCTAATCCCACCTGGGCCGGTCCGCCCCGCCCCGCCTCGCTCAGCCGGGCGAGAGCCAGGCCGTTGACCCTGCTTTCTTCTGGCTCCCCCGCTCCGGGTTGGAGGGATAACACGCACAAGCCGGCCGGCGAGGCGCTAAGTCTAATTGCGCGGTATGCCGAGGGTTGGATATCGCGGTGGTGCGGCCCTACCCCTCTCTCTCGCGGGGAGGGGCGGCCGGGCCGTGGCGGGGCCGGACGGGGAGCCCACGGCGGCGGGGGGACCACGCACTGCTGACCGCCAGGGGCGGGCCGGGCGGGAAGGGGCTTACGCTTACGGGGACCAGCCCCCGGGCTGGGGTCCTGCCTGGGGTTTGCCCAGTCGCGGCGGCCACGACAGTGCGTACGGCGCTCAGAGGCGTGGCGAGCCGGAGCAGCCGAGGCGGGGCGGGTTTGCCCGGAGGACACGCTTCTGCGTCAGGGGCGCGACGCCGCCAAGGACGTGGACGCGATGTTGCGCGCCCGGGCTGGGGCTTGAACCCGTGACGTCGCGCTGACCGGCCCCGGTGCGGAGGGCGGGTGTGCGGGCGAGAGCAGCCGCCCATTCATGTGTAGAGCAAGTGGATAGGGTTAATTTGCCTCTGAAGGGCCTCCGGGCTGCATATCGGGGCCTGCGCCCATGCGTCTGCAGCAGTGCCGTGGAGCCGGGTAGTACACACCAAGAGCAGGGCAGGCGTCGGGGGCCGGCGCGCGGGCCGACAACCAAATCAGCGGTTGCCCCGCAACCGTGGTGCAGCTCGCGGGGGCTCGCGTCGCGAAGGGCGTCAGCGCGCAGCAGCCATGGGCGACAAAGACGGCTGCCGACAGGTGAGGGGCGCGGGGGCGGGTCCCGCCCGACGGGGACTGGACGACTGCGGACGAACGATTCCCGCAAAAAGGGATTCCGTGTTATTTATTTTCGTCTGTAATTAAAAGGACAAAGACGGTTCCCTCGACTGTAAACGACAACACGGCCCCCTCCCCATCCCTCGGCAGTGTAAATGTGTAGAGGACGAGGCAATCCGTGTGTGGGCAGCGCGCGCGCGTTGGTTACCAAGCGTGACTTCGCTGAATCCCAGTGCCACTTTCGATGGCTGAGACAGAGTGCCTGACAGCTGGGCCGGGTCCGAGAACCGCCGTACGGAGGAGACAGGAGACGGAGAGTGTACCGAGGCACGACACGTTCGCACGCAGCCCTGATGACCGGGCGCGACCAGAGCTCCACTCGGTAGCCCCCGGAGGTTTTCCCGAGGCAGCAGTAGCAGCAGGGGGCCCCGAGTCTTGTCTCTTACACAAACATTCTAACGCTGGTGGCCTGCCCCAAGGTGCGGGTGGTGGTGAGCCTGGAGCTGCTGCCGACACCGCCGGGCGCGCAGCCGAACTACAACTTTCGGGCCGAGCTGAACAACCAGCCGGTAGGGCCCGGACGTGTTCACCTGCAGCTGCCAGCCCGGGCCGCGGCAGGACCCTTCTTCCTCAACCCTTTCCCTGTCAGCTGGACCAGTCCCAGTCCGCGCCGCTGCCGGGGTCGCTGTCACGGGCACCGGGGCCGACGCTCAGGCCCACGCTCAGCGCCATGGCGCCCCCGCGGCCCGCCTCGTCGCCCTCGGCCTTCGGTGCGGGGTTGGGCGGGGGCATGGGCGGAGGAATGGGCGGTGGCATGGGCGGGGGGCTGGGCGCGCCACTGCAGCGCACGGCCACTAGGACTTCCCTGCCCCCACCGGACGGCGGCTGCAGTTGCAGCTGCGTCGAGGAGCCGAAGGATGATTGTTCCGACAGGAACTGCCCTTACCGACAGCATTTTCGAGCTTCGGCGACGCAGACTCAGTACGCTCAGTTCTTGCCGCCGCCGCCGCCGCCCCCGCCA
>NW_026267160.1:879371-880931 GCF_000697945.3 Frankliniella occidentalis | reverse complement strand
CGGCCCTTCCCGTCGACGACATCGTACCCAGTACGGGTCGCGCCTTCGGCCGTGCGTACAGAACCGGTTAGTTATGCTGAAGTACATTTTGCTGTTTCCAATAAACATTTAGCCACTTATCAGTGTTACAAAAATCTAGGTGACACGAACTGAGCCTCCGGGTACATACATACCATTAAACTGGAGATGCATCAGCGTCTTGTCTTATCTCAAATTAACCCTTTCATAGCAATACCAGGTGGCTGATTAAACCTCGCTCACTCCAGTAGTTATTCTGTACCGCACGCACGAGTGCGGGCGGGTTGCCTATTTGTCGGCCAGTAACGCGCCGTGGACAGCGGCGATAGGCAAGCCCGCCCGCACTCGTGCGTGCGGTACAGCATAACTACAGAAGTGAGCGGGGTTAATCAGCCACCTCGTATTTATTCTGGCTTAAGTCCCCGGTTCAGATCACGCGACCCTAATTTTCCATTTATCCCTGCGGCTGCGGCTGTGTGCGCTCTGACCTGATACGCGAAGCACCTCGTCCCTGCCCTCTAGATGTACTCGTCCTACGCTCCGCCACCTCCTCCCCCGATGCCACCCCCGGCCATGTACGCTCCTGCCCCTGCGTACCAGCCGCAGCCCTCCAGGATGACCGTATCGTACGCGGGGCCGTTGCCGCAGTTGCCGCCAGCACCCTCGCCCTCTCACGTGAGTCGACAGCACGTGCGTGCACTGTGAATGAGTCGTTTGGAAAATTTACGCCATTTGCAGAGGAGGGGTACTTTTCGAACGACAGTGATTATTTGGGGGGGGGGGGCTTAATAAATGTATCCCCAGAACAACATATTCCCTTCTTAACATATTCAATCATCAGCCTTTCACACAATTAGTGAGCTGTGGAAAAGAACCCCACCCGTACAAAAAATAACGCATTTTGAGTGCTGTTCATTCACTGTCACGCTGTGCTAAGTGGCCGCCCACTGCCCCATCAGATGCAAGCGGGTCAGGGAGGGGTGCGGCCCTGTTACAACCCTGCGTGCCACTGCCCGTGTCGCGAGTACGCAAGTAACGCAAATGAGACGAGCCGGCCGCAGAGGAAACGTTTGTGTGCGTTACTGTAACGCCTGTCCAGTTCGCAAGTACTGTAGGTACTAGCGCCGGGCCGCGGCCGTCCGGTGGTGCCGGGGGTGGTGACGCCCCCGCCCCCGGTCCGCCCGCCGCCCCATGCCACGCGGTGCCCCCGCCCGGCCCGCCGCTCTGCACGTCCCCCGCCCCACGCTTTGCGTTTTGTAGGTCCCAACTGCCACCGCCGGTGTCGAAATCGGGGTCGCGGCATGAGCCCGGGTCGCAGCAGAGGCCCTGGTCCGGGGCAGGAGCGCAGGCGGGGAGGGGAGGGCAGCGGCGTCAGCCCCGCGCTCGTGCAGCGCGCCACCACTGTCCCCCGGACGTCAAGCGCGCCAGCGCGCGCGCCGAGGACCACGTCCAGACCCCCATGGCGACCGTGAGGTCCCCCGCGGTCCAGCCACCCCTCTCGTCGGCGGGTACGGCGCCGCCCTCTTCCCTCCCCCTCCCCCG
>NW_026267160.1:875157-878469 GCF_000697945.3 Frankliniella occidentalis | reverse complement strand
CGAGTCTCCTCGCCGATGGTTCCCATGCTCATCCAGTCTCTCGTGGTGCTGCAGGTTCTCGGCCCTGCGTACAACCCGGCGTACATGGCCTTCTCCCTGGACAACCCTCGGGGCGGCGGCGGCGGCTTCGGCCCTTTCCAGTCCGACGTGCGCGACACGCGCGGTGCGGGCGAGGGGCTGGACGTGCAGCAGTACTCGGGGGGCGACTCACTCAGGTAAGCAGCCCGGCGATGGCGAGAGCGTTACGCGAAACCACCTCAAAGAGTTTTGACTAATCTCGTATCTTGCGAATCCCCGCAGCCCTTTCTCCGTGGACGAGGACTTCAGCATGGTGCTCGGCGACGAGCCCGCGTGGCAGACGCAGTACGACATGCCGTCCGTCACGCTGAGCGGCGGCGCGGACGTGGGCGGCGGGGGAGCCTACCACAGCTACAGGACGTCGGCGGGCAGGCGCGCGCGCGAAGCCCCGGCCGGGGAGGGCGCTGCCGAGGACGCGGTCGTCACCGAGACCGACGCCGAGGATGCGTCTGCGGCCCGTGCGGGGCGGGCGGCGTGGAGCATCCCGATGGGCGCCGGCAGGGACATGCAGTGGCACTGCGAGTCCCCGCTGCGCTGGGTGGACCTCGGCCCCGACTACTTCCCCCGCTACCTGCGCTCCGCCGACTGCGGCCACCACACGTGCACCGGGTCGGGCTTTGTCTGCCGGCCGCGCTCCTTCTCCGTCAAGGTGCTGCGGCGGCGTGAGGGTGTGTGCGCGCCCGCGTCCGACCTGCCCCGCGAGGAGTCCACCGTCGGCCTGCCACACGACCTGAGGGACATGTGGGTCTGGGAGCTGCGCGCCGTCAACTTCTGCTGCGTGTGCAGCATGCGCGGCTGAGTCCGGTTGGTTTCTGACATGGCCAGCCCATGACGGGTCGTCTCGCCTTAGTGCAGGACTTGTTCATAGCAACATTTATGCCATGTTGAACCCTTTCTTCTCGACATATTGTTATTGTGTGCTGTTCAGATTTTTTTGTCGTGTGTACAGACTGTTGTATGGAGTGGGAACCAGGGTAATTCTCTTGCATTCTTTCATCACCATCATTCATTCCTATCCACAACACCATAATTCATGTTTTTCTAGCTGCTTCGCTTCATCTCACAAATTTGTCTTACCAAGTTATTTGTTGTTTAATTTTATTTGTACTGTTAAGTGTAGCTGGACTTTTATATGGTCTCTCTCTACCTCTACCACAATCAACTCCTGTAAAAATATAGAATTGAAATGCCAAATATTTATAAATTCGCCCTGTGTCTAATTTGTAGATATTAAGTTGCATTGTTCATAGATGTCTTTGATAGGCAAATGTATATTAATGTACTTAGAGTGAAAAAAATATATTATTTATGGAAAGGAGATGTTTTAAATACCATTGTATCAATTTCAACTAGAATGATCATCCCCTGCTGCTCTGATTTCGGGCAAAACTGGAACAACAAAAAATTTACACTGCCATACATACAATAGGCCTGTTTATTCTGAAAAATCTGAAAAATAACTGAGTGTTTAAGTTTTGTTTACATGTACTGCTACAGTAGATCAGTCTTCAATTTTTTTTAAAATACATTCTGGTCATAATGGTCATTAATTTGCATCAAACAGATGCACAATGATTCTGCTTACTGGACTATGAAAACCAAATGTTTTATGACCTGAGAGTAAAAGTAATTAATATTCACCATTCTCATCTAGAATGGATTACTTTCATAAGTACACACTAATAAGAGGCACAGTGCCTCTGTCAAGTTTGAAATAATAATACTGTATAGTCCTAAAAATTAAGTAACAAAGAAAAAATTGAGTCAACAGCTATCATTAAAGAAAGCGGTACTCACATTCAAAAAAAAAAAAAAAAAAAAAGGAAGAAAGAAAGAATAATTTGCATTCAGCCCAGTATAAAAGTTACATATATATCACATGAATAAAATCACAGACGTCAATAGCACTTTTGTTACAATAATTAATAGCTCAACTACTAAATAAAATTAGTAGGACAAATTTCATTGATTCATATAAGTCATAAATCAAACATAACTGACTTCAGGTCAAATATAAAAAAGAAATTTCAAAATTGAACACATCATTCTGACTCTTTTCTCAAGAGAAGCATTTCAGCAGCATCATGCCTGACATGAAAATTAACAACATATTCTGCATTGGTCCTTTGAACACTAATTGCAAAGGGATCCGAAGGATGAAAAGTGAATGCAACCAGTTGTCGGGCAGTAGGAGGTGGATTTTTCCCAAGAAATCCTGCGTATATTCGAAATTTCAGAAGACCAGAGCCTCGTGCATAAAATCTAAGTGGAAAAATATTTTGGATTATCTTTCAATCAACAATTTCTGTCCTATTAATGCATGAGGTTTGCGGCTGCTGCTGCTGCTGCTGCTGCTACCGCCAATACTATACCTAATTGGGTGTTCTCCACAAGCTTTGGGTCGCTCCATCCCTGAAACCCATTTATCGTCATAGCTAAAAAGTGCCAAATCTAAGTAGGGTGAGCAACTGTAAGACTGGGCACTGATTGGTAACTGAGCAAGAAGTCTCTTTGTAGCTTCACGAGGACCTCCAAACCTTGCAGAGACTATCGTCTGCTTAAAACGTTGTTGAATCAACCTGGAAAGACAGGACTACCAAATGTAAAGGGTGCTACAGATAGTTAGAGATATTAACTGTTAAATGTAGTGAGCTATAAGATATAGATATAGAGATATATATATATAGGTATACATACCTTGCAAAAATATTATTTGAGGGTGAGCATGTAAATTGACATTCTGAGTTAAGTCTTGTGTTTCTAAAAGAATCACAATGGTCTTCTAAAAGTGTAAGGAGTTGTTTGGACGCATTTTCAAAGACAGCTATTATCTGAAAAGAAAATAAGTAGTTTTTTCTTCGGTGCGCCAACAGCTAATAATAACAAAATTTTGAAACATGCGCAGCCACACGCACTTATAATTCTTTCACTTTCCTACCTCTGCTTTTGAAATATTGTAGAAAGCAAAAAATGAGGGCTGCGAATTAGGTTCATTGGCTCGAAGTGTGACAACATCCTCACAAGCGTATTTAATTAGTAAATGATCTTCATCAATCAGCTGCATTTTCCACATTTTCAGACTCTTAAGCTAGAAAAGAAATTTTGGTCATAATAAAATTACATAACTCATAAAGACAGTGCCGGGGAGGGCGCCGCCGAGGACACGGTCGACACCAAGACCGACGCCGAGGATGCGTCTGCGGCCCGTGCGGGGCGGGCGGCGTGGAGCATCCC
>NW_026267160.1:861981-875107 GCF_000697945.3 Frankliniella occidentalis | reverse complement strand
AAAATGGCTATCTTATGATAATTTAAGTAATAATACCTGATCAAAATATTGGAAAAATTTCCTTAGTTCGTAAGCATTTCCTGCTGATTGAGATAGTGAATATGCTCGTTTATATAAAAATGTGAGCAAACGGTGCTTCAGACAATTTATTGTCTCTTCCCTGAAAGGTCGAGGAACTCCCATATATGGAGATCTGCTCTCCGTCACTGAGGAGAGGAGAAAGTCATCATCGTCATGACAAAATCTGTCAAATACAGAGGTTTATTGAGTACAGTAAGTAAAAATTTCGGATGAGTTCATGACATGAATTCACATTTGATACTAACCTCCCAATGGAGCGTACATTTGTGAACACACCATCATCAGTGATTCTAAAAATATGAATGGTTTGCTGCTGTACTGACAGCACAGCTAACGTATCACGGTACAAATACAGGCCTTGATTGTGAGAAAGAAATATCTTATCAACCTTAAAATGTTTTGTATCACATAATCGACCAGCCTGTATCATAAGTCAAAAGAATAATTAACGGCGCATTGTATTGAATGGTCATAGGTAATGTTGTACAAAGGTATTTATGGGCGACAGTACAATACCTGTAAGTCAACTAAGTGCAAGGAGTAGTCTTCAAGAGGTATTCTGGGATTAGGTGAAACAGCTTCATTATTGGTGTAAACCTCATAGAAGGAGGGTCGCTGTTCTTCTGGTAGGTAAGCAGCTGAGCCAACAATAATAAAGCGTCCATCATCGGTGAACAGACTGCACTCTCGGTTTAACTGCTCTCCTCCTTGTGCTACACTGACAGTCCATTTAAGCCTAAAAAACCGATCGAATGCCCGACTCCTGATGTAGTCACTCTTCTCGTCATTCTTATTTCCAACATATTCTCCTTTGCAATGATGTATAAGATCAGCAACAGCTGCAGCACCCCGATAATCATAAATTTCTAGTGAGGTTTGATCAGAGGAAAATGCAACGAAGTGTTTACCATCCGGACTAAACTTCCGAAGAAAACATGGTGGTTTTTCAACATTGACGATTGTGAAATTAGGATGTACATTCTGATAAAATTCCCTTACAACATGAAAATGAGTGCCGGGCTTGCCATAACCATAAGTTTCTCGTCTTATTAGTCTGTTGACAATGTTCTGAGGTGGTATTTTTCTTAATGGTATTCCAGAATTACATCCAATGGAGTCTGATCTGCTCATGATTTCTTTCAGTCTATTACAAATCAAAAATTAAACTGAGACAAAGTATAAAATCCTAAATAAACATATTCCCGACTCTCTCCTTCACCTTTTAACGGGAGGTTAGGTTAGGGCCCCCCAACAGGTGCAGTTTACGAAACTGTATAACACTCAAACTCGATTCCAGTATGACATGCATCAGAGTAAACAATTTTGAGCTAGGAAGAGAAGCATTTATAGTGAGAACGAGAATATTTGGTAAGCGATTTAAGGAGGGGGAAACACACCTCTTGTAAAAATTTACTTACCCTGTGTTCTGCTGTGTTGGTCTAACCGCATCATGCAGCTGAACCCAAATTTCTCATTAACACGCAGGAAAGGCGCGTATATATGAGAAGTCTGGAACGCCTTTTCGGCCTTTTCACAAGCGTCCCTAGTGAAGGAAAATTGAAGAAAAAACCGTGAGTAAATAATGAATGCACAGCAAATGGTTTATTGCAATCAAAATGATTCTGTAGTGGACATTTAACATTAAAACATTCCAAGACATAGAATAGTTTATTTTGACTGAAAGTGCTGCTGCACCTCAATAATGGCACTACTTTATAAAATAACTTAAAAGCTACACAGACTACTTTATTATCATCAAATATACATTTACCACTTTGAAAATGGTGTGCAAGAACACCATTCTTAATTGAACTTGAAACCACTTCTGCAGTCTACCTGAGACTTGCATATCAATCCATACCACATTTAAAACTGATTTGTACACAATGCAGATTTTCACAAATGATTATTGTAAAAATAGTGATGTTTACTGCACTATAACTGAGTTAATTCATCAAACAAATCCTCTATAGGCTCTTGCACTTATAAATTTTAGTCACTTTTCGTCATCTAGGATTAATGCGGCAATTTTGCTCACAAATAATTATCATCCTGCAGAAAAGCATTGCTTAATATATCAATCTGTCTATAGGGAGCATTTTAAATGAAGTTTTAGAATGCTACATAAACAGTCATTAAATTTCAGGGGAAGAGAAGTGGAATATCCATTGCTATCTCACACGTAAGCAATAAATAAAAATGAGGAGACTTCTTTTAAACATAAATAGCACACCATCCTCTAATTACTGGACAAAAGCAATTGGAAGGACAAACAATTTCTTGAACCAACATTTTACAAAGCTGTATGTAGCATAGTAATATTACAGGGATTGATTTTTTAAATGGTATCAGTTACTGTATTGAAGGTTGTAATTGGAACTAAGCAGAATGCAAGGGGTAGAGCTCAAGACAATTTGTACAGTTGTAAAACATGGTGTGCTTTTCAAGTTTCAAGTAGTTTCCTGTACTTCATAAAAAAAAGAGAGAATTTAATGAAGGTGCTCATTACAGATACCACTTGCTTCTAAAAATTGTAATGATAAAATGGCTATCTTATGATAAATTAAGCAATAATATCTGATCAATATAGTTCCTGACATGAATAAACCTCACCATACATTTCGAAACCTGTTGGAATGTCATAATAGATTTGAAGCCCACACATACAATGCGCCTTGGTGGTAATACTGAGAGATTTATGAGTTGAACAGCTTAAATAGATATTAAAATTTAGTTTAGTTAACATGAAGTAATCAGATAGTTCATGATTCATGAATAAGAAATCAGCAAGCAATTATTTGACTTTAAGCAAGAAAATACATTTAGAATAACAAGAAAGAACACATGCAACATCAAAACCAGAAACATACTCAAAGTCCATTACCTCAAAAATCAAAGCAAACTTTTCAATTTTTAAAAAATGATAAAGCCTTGATGGCACATACAAAGAGAGCTTTCTACTAAGATATTAAATTCTTGCAGGTGCTCCAGTTACAAAAATTCATTCATGGCCATTAATGTTCCTTTGCTATTGACAGGAAGCGGTATTGATATTTAACAGTTCATAGATGATTTTTTTTTTTGTAAAAATGAAAATTGACATCATAAAACCAATAAGGTAAATCCATGGGTAACAGTAGATAGACAATCAAGAGCACCGTACTACAACAGTAATTCAAACTATATACAATAATGTAACAATAACTCAGAAAAGGCATCGGACAAGGAATACATACATCATACACTTAAAATATGATCAGTAACAACAAGTTCTGTATTGTCTAACACCCCAGACAGCATGAGAGCAGAATCTGGTAAGAGTATTAAGTTGGTCGCTTCAGAGTCGACCTTCATCAACCCAGTCCTCTTGAGGGACACAATAAAGCTATCATTCTCATAGAATGTAAGTAAATCACCGAGTTCAATTTATTCAAACCCACTCATGAACACATCTGCTGAGAGCTATGGATTCAAAACATTCCTTTTAACCTCAAAACATATGGATTATAACTGATTTTAAACATTCAAAAAATAACAGAGAAGAAAATACTTTTAAATTTCTTTAAAATTCAAAGGCTAAATTTTTTTTTTAAATATATGATAACTTGATAGCATAGGGGTGTGGCACAAAGAACCACTTTTCAGATTATTGCATACAAAAATAAGACTGAAAGCATGTCACATTACCATTGTGCCTTCAATAGTTCCAAAAGGTTTCCCGGCGATTTCCATTTTACATTCATACCTTTTCCCTCCTTTGCATCTAGACACATGATTTACAGGATATTAGAGTACTATCAGTTGTAATTGCACTTCTCTTTACAGTGCTATTTTATTAATGTATGGCTCTTTGAAGAAAGGATAAGCTCATTTTCAATAATATGCTAAAGACAGTTTCCTTACTTTCATGGAATCGATCAGAGGAATTGAGTTTGTGAAAACAACATGTAAATAAGCATACAATCTGCAGGTGGCCTTATCCTCAGCAAACTTTATAGCATACAAGTAAAAAATCAGTACCCGTGTGTTTTCAAAATTTGACTACAATTGTGAGTGAAAACTTAAAAGAAGCATATTCCAAGTCCACCAAGCTCAATTTACTATGAAATCACAGAATTAAGTACAACAAAGTATCAGTTAAATAGCCTTTGCATTAAAAGCTCATTTCTAAGACCATCTAAAAAGTGGCCAGATTCTACTTCCATACATAAACCAAAAACAAAGAGCAGCATATTAATTTCAACCAGTATGTTATTCATCTCATTTAAGTAAAAAATATTTGAGAGTATGAATGGTGAATGAAAGATTTTAGCAGCTTTCTGATGACTACTGACTGATGCTGGATAGGCATGAGGTCTTTCATGTGTTGGTAGTGGTTGGCACAATCTAATAAGAATTGCGTTTCAGAGAGCAGAGCATAATATTGAAATGAGAATGACAAACTATAGCTGATAAAGTTAACATTTTTCAAGTTCTTAGGCCATTTATTCCACTTCAAAATTGGAATAAATTAACTACAACACATTGTGCTTAATGTTGTAGTCATTAATATTGTAATCATTATTGTCGTTTCCTAATTAGCACTGCCCTCGACTAGCCATACCAACTAGCGTCAGTGTTTTACTTAAAAATAAGGTCTCTCATTTTTTCCATGACTGGTGATATCTGTGCTGCAAAATAATCTCACTGCAATTTTATAGAAGTCAAAATAGAGTTGGGTTGATATTGTTGAATAGAAGCCTTCTTCAAAACATGAGCAAAGTTGCTGCAATTAATTGAACAAACACTATTTTTTATTAACAGGAACATGGTGGCAAAAGCAGAAGAGATAATATCACTTAAATACAGAATCCTAAGTATCCTCAACTGACATACAAAAATATAAAACCTAGCTTTGAACATAAATCTGCATACCAGCTTTACAGAGGAAATGGATTTTGTTAGCAGAAACACAAACAGCAAACAAACAAAACATATAGCACTATCAACCCAGCTTTATTATGTGGAATGGCAGTGTACTTTGGTTTTACTTTTCAACTAAACCTTAGATTTAAAATGTGTTTACAACTTTTTGCTTCTAAGTACTCTAATGACCATATCATCTGAGACACCTTCTTCTGATGGCAAAGTGACACCGCTTGGCCTTGGACTTGAAAACACAAGCTAACTTATACAGTAAAATTCACTGCAGCCCATCTTCACGCAAAAAATATACTACCGAGCTTCCAGTGGCCAACAAATATCAGTCAGTATAAAATTAATACAGTGATGACATTCCACAAGTTATGACTTATTTACAAGCCAACACATCTCAAAATGTTATGGTAATCACAATCATGTGACATCACTTTTTAATACTTACAGATAATAATAGTACATGTAAATGACTTTACTGAACAATAAATTAGGATAATGCCTTCAACACAACAGATCCTTTGGGTTACTGAAAGTTATTCAAAATAGACATGATCAGACTAAGTTACAAAGAAACCTATAGGTGTCCAGCAAATTACAAGTAGATGTTTCACACAGGAAATCTGCTGATTGTGAATACCCTATTTGAAGGGAACCTAGAGTTCCATGACAACAACATTGGCATGATGACAGGGCCTAGGAATGACATATTCAGGCAAAGACATTCATTGTCTCTTGAAGCTACAGTAAAAACCCAAAGGCCAATCTGTTGGTTTCAGAAATTCAACAAAATAATACAACCTAATAACTCCAGTCACAGTCCTTCATAAAGACTGAACCTAAAGACATAGTTTTTTGATAACTAATAGATAATTCTGTTCAAGAGGTCTCATAGTTGAAAAATTTCAAATAGAATTTAAAACTAAACTTCCACACATGATATACACAATGATCAATTTATACATACATTTGTCTCTCATAATCACATGAAAAAAAATTTGCAACGCAAATATCATTAAACTGAACAACAAATAAAAATATAACTTTTAAGAGGCATTAAAAGTTGATACAAAACCTCATCAACAATTGTTCTATGTCCTGTAGAGCAAACTGAAATACTACGTAGTTCCAAACAAACTTGACTCTTCTACATTTTCATTTACATTTCACATCCAATAAATACTGACTTAAATGTTAGGGATATTCATGAGTGTGCATGTGTACACAGACAAGTAAGCGCATACAAGTTAACATGTTATATACATAAAATGTATCTGAATATACATTTAAACATTATATGTGTACATGTGAAATATACACAAATATAATATAGGTTTGTAATACAGATATTTTAAGATCATAGATGGTTTGATTTTCTTTTTTGTAAGATTGATCAAAACTGGCAAAATGAGAAAGTATTTTTTTTTAAACCAAGTGTTAGATAGATAAAACCTTTAAAAACATGATTTGAAGAATAAAATATGGCATCCTTGCGCATGATAACATAGATAATATAAATCAAGTTAAAATCTGTGGCATTAAATGTATATGGAGGTATCTCAGCATTTCATAAAACGGCTAAATTTGATTTAAAAACTGACACGCACACACACATAGCTCATAAGGGAGTGACTGAAGACAGAATCATGGAATGTTTGACTTTGTTAATCCATTTATGGTAGAGGAACAACCACCTGGACGTAAGACTGAGGGAAAAATCCAGTCCGACCATTCACACTTCCTTCATACCAGTTTTCGTCAATCTTGTTGACCAGCTGAATTGTGTCTCCTTCCTGAAATAATTAGATTAGAACGTTAAATGATGGTTATATTCATTATTACATGAAAAAAAGAACACAAAAATACACACCTTAAACCCAAGTTCACCAGGATTTTCAGGTTCAAAGTCATAAAGGGCTGTGCAGCACGGGCCTTTGCTTTGAGGTGTTCGAGCAGGAGAATTTTTCATTGGAGATGGTAGTGGAGATGCTGGAAAGAAATCACAAATGTCATAACATGACCACACAAAGTAACCAACAATGTCAGGCACTTTTTAACATCTTCATAATAGAATTTGCATTCTAATGACTAATGACATTGAAATATGGACATGATCTTGTTAGGACATATGTAGCTCCAAGAAAGCAAAAGGTAAGCCAACACCATAGATATAACATTTAACACTCTGAAAACCATGCCAAAGGAGGAGTTGGAAGGCACACGAAGAAAGCAAAGTTCATACAGGAACAGAACAATCAAAACAGTCAAGAGCTGCTCTCAGTTAAAACTTACTATATTTATTTCAAATATTGCTTTGAAGTGAAATTGCAAAAAATACAAGTTCAAAACCTCTGCATCAAAGTTAAGATAGAATTATTCAGAATTTTTCAAATAGAGTACATTAACTCTGAAACTGTGCAGTACATAATTTAAAAAAAAAACAACAACAAAACAAAGTGAAATAAAGTAACCAATGACGAATTACCATTAGTAGAACGAGACTGGTTTGCTGATGGGAACAGCTCCAGTTGGTTTGGTTTGTTGACGTGCACAGGAGTCGAGGCTTGAGAAGACCCTACACATAGCCACCACCATGCAACCCAAATAAATATTTAGCAAACATAACATGCATTCAGTTTGAGTTCCTTCATAAAACCACAATTACCACAGGAGCACAGTAAGATTATTACAAAGAAGCCAGAAACCTCAAAGTTAAAAACCCACTGCTTTTTAATTATTTTTTATTTTTTAATAATAAAACATTAACAATAAATTTTGGAATCGAACTGAGAGCTAATGTTCAATGTTTGGAAATTTAAAAAAGGGGAATTACACCCAATATATAGAATTGTTCTGAATTTTTGGTTTGTCCAATCAGAAAGAGAAACAATAGATAGATAGATGAAAATCCACACACAGAAGATAGAAACTAGGAAATGGCTACATTTAAGATAATGAAAAAAGATTGCAAGTAAGCAGAAGTACAAAAAGACAGGTAAATAGATATATATTTTGAGACGGGCAGAAAAGATTGCTCAAAGTAGCAATCATATTTAGATTGATGCCACGTCTTCATGAAATACAAATCCATGGGCCCTTTTGAAAAACTTTTGATGGATGAAATAAAAGGTAAACTGCAGGAAACATAAGAATGCCAACCAGCACATAAAGGTTGAGCTCCAACTATAACCTCTCTACTTCCCAAAACCAACCTTTCCTTCATGGGATACCTTGACATACGTGTCAGCACATCATGAGGTAGAAGAAGATAACAGAAAATTACAAGATTCTAGAAAGTGTCACAAAGAAGAAAAATACTCGTCACTCAGCAGCAAAAATCTTGTAAAGCTAATCCAGTTCTACTTTAAAACTAACTTGATGTCTTTCAAAAGTCTTAAGGAAGCCAAATTTTTGTGATAGTTATCAGGCAGAAATAACATGGCATTCATGAATCATTTAAGAATCATGAATATGTTGATAGAAACAGATGCAAATGAGCTTATTGCAGCTTTACCAGACAGAAATCTCTTTCGTAGAATAAAAAAGCAAAGTAACACGCACAAAGCAAGCCTATAAAGATACATTTCCTGTCCATCGTGATTCAATACTGTTTTCACAAAGGCAAGAGCGGAACCACATGCAAATAGCAACATAGATGAGAAGCAGCGTGTCAATGAAGCTAGTGCAGCATCATTACATAAGCTGAAATAAAGGTGAAAAATTAGTTCAATAGTACAGTTACATGTTGCATGCAGCAGGTGTCTAAATACTTTTGAAGGTGCAATAAAATACTGATAACTATTCATAGCAATTTACAATCAGTGTATCATCACTGAAACAGAAATATGTATGTAGAAAAGACAGACAATTTTTTTTTCATACACACAAACAAAAAAAGGAAAGAGCCTCTAAAACGGATCAAACTAGGTAGGTATACCATGCTCAATCATCTTTATTTAACTTTTCTAAACCAAAAACAACCTACATCTACAAAGGATGAATGAGAATACCCTTACTCGATGTGCCACACAAGTCTGTCCTATCACCATAATGGAAGGTAGCACCACACATTAAAAAAATCAAAAGTTCGTAATTGAATGAATTTTTAGTACAATAAACTGTGTAAATACTGGAAGAAAAAACAACAGTCTTGATATGAAATCTGTTGTGTTTGAGATTTTTTAAATAAAAAGGTAAACTGTAGTAATTAACGCCTGAAGCTTTTCGAAATGTTGTGTATTTTTATGCACCATCACCATCACCACAATCCCCAAGGAATTTGATTTTCTAAATACCTTTTGGTCTAGTGGGTGGAGCTGCAGACCAGGGATCATAAGGTTTATGTGATTGAAGGGAAGGGGCATTGGGATAAACTGAAGGATAGGTACTTTGATTTTGGTTGTTGAAAGAATATGAGTTGGAGCCACCACTGTGCTGAGTTGGTGAATAACTGTTGGAGTTAGAATTCAAACCATTTATGCCGTCCAAAATGCCGTGTTCGATATTAAGATCTGCCAATGTCTTCGGTATAAATTCTCCCTTCGGTCTGTTAGCTGCTTCCTCTTTCCTGAAATAAAAAAATTCCAGGATGTTATTATAAATGAAACATTTCTTAACTTAAAGTGTAAGAGAATTAACACATTCACTATCCTAGTTTCTGAAAGAAGAGGGAATTACAAATCCTATGTGACCTGTGACCACACTGACACAGGTACTGAAAATGTTTAAAATTTACTTACTTTTCATGCATTGTTTCAACAAGTGTCTTCAGAATTTCTACACATTGTTGGTGGTGTTCAAGAAGGCCTTCAGAAAATGTTGCCAACTGGGAGATTTGTTCAACCTGAATACAAAAATAGCATTGTCTTTGATCAAAACCAACCATATAGTATGTGAATTATCCAACATAAATTATAATAAGCAAAATACTTGAGGCGCATTGGGACAAAACAACACATCAAATCAAAACTCACATCATTTTCGAGTAGGTTGAACATTCCCATCTGAGCAAGGTGAAGAGACTCAGCAAACTTTTCCTCTGCCTGACGAATCTCCTCATCTGAAATATGAGATCCTTCATTCCCATGCGGCCAATGCACAGCAGGCACACATAATGGGACACAGGAATAAGGAATGGTAAGAAGAAAAAAAAATTAAAAAATAGCAAAAAAATACTGAAAGAGGCAAAAAAATATTTAAAAATGGAGCAAAAAAAAAATGAAATAAATAGATCTGTTTAAAGAAAATAAGAAAAGCAAACAGTACAAAAATAAGCACTAGTATAAAGTTCACAAGCAGCTTAATCATAGCCATGCTCATCTTTTGCATTTTTTAGTAGAAAAGTAAATTACCAGAAACTGCATCAAATCACATAATAAAGCAAAACCAGAAATCATGTGAACCCTGAATGTGATTGTAGTCCCAAGAAGCATAATTAAAATAATACAGTTATATCCAAGACTTGAATGTGTCAGTGATTAGTAGCACTATACACATAACCACACCCGGTTAAGAACAGGAATTCATTACAGTAGCTCACATACCAGCCGCAGTCATGGCAGAGCCCAGACGAACTGGACTTCCATATGGGGAACGATTGCCTGGTGCTACTCCATGCAGCAAGACACACATGCAAGTTTCAAAGTTTAGCGAGAGAAAAAAACGAGAGTAATTTGCGCTTGATTAAACGAACACAGAAAGAAATGAAGAAAGCATTCTAAATATAGAGGCAAAAAGAGGCATACCTAGTTCTGACTGTCTACAAACGCAACTTAGGTAAAATGAAACTGTATGTAGGAATAGGGGAAAATCTTAGGAGGGGGAAAAACCAGTGTTAATTAGGACTTAGGTGGTTTCAATTTTAAAATGACTGCCTCCAAAGACATGCTGATAAGGCATCCTGATGACCCATGCATGCGAAAGGACATTGATATTATTGCTTGTCAAACATAACATGTAATTTGGAATATTTTGGAACACCCAAAAGCTCTTCCATGTTAGAACAAAATGCAGTCTGCAAATTAATAGTGGTGGAAGTATTAAACTACCTTTGGCTTGTCGTCGTCTTTTGCAGTCAAAGTCAAGGCGTCGGCCCTGGAGTTTTTTGCGATGATGCTATGGAATGTGAAGTAAATACAAATCAGTTCTACCCTTGTAATTTTGATTTAAAGCGGTATTACAGATATGAAATAAGCACTCCTTACCATGACCTCTTTCAGATCCTTTGTTTGAAGATGATGTAAGGGTTCAAGGAAGTTTTGTTTAATATTATCATCCAAAGAATACTTGTTATCTGCCATCTGACGAAGTGCTTCACCCATTTCAACTAGTGCTTGTGCTAAAATAGTTGTTGATAAAAATACAACAATTAGAAAAGATCAAGGAAGGACAAATACAAATTGAAATCAAGTGAACTCTTTTTTTCAACTTACCAAAAACGCTGTCTTCTCCAAGCTTTTTACCATAGGTCACCATACAATCACCAAGAACACCCTCTGGTTGTGGGTAAGTTGATGCCTTAGCTTGACCAGACAGCTTGGAAATACCCTTGACTGCTGCCATTTTGGCACGTGCTGTAGGATTAGGCTGGAGAAATTCTCTGGTCTTCAATTGCAATTCTTCTACCAGTTCAACAGTAACATCAGTTTTCTGGAGGAAAATAAGGAAGAGATAGTGAATGGATCTGATCAAGTTTGGCAAAAGCTTTGCAAAAAAAAAAAAAAAGTAGAGGTATTCCGGGACTTACTCTTTCCATATCAACAAAATCTACATCTAGTTTTGTTCCTTCTGCACCACCCATTTTTTCTGTCATGTACTGAAAAAAAAGAAAAAATATCCAATTTATTAAAGTACATGATGATGATAAAGGGAAAAGTGGGAGATAAGCGGGAGCATGTTCAAATTAGAAGTTTTACTGATCCATTACCTATAAACCCGCATTTATATACATATTCTGTTGCAAATTTGCTTCTGAAAAATGTGAGTTAAAATCAGTCCAGCCCTTGTTCCAGCCGAGAGTCATCCTTTCCTATTCCCTGTCGTCTCCCCCTCCTGTTTCTGTAAAGCACATGATGTAACCCGGCCTAAGTTTGACAGCGTAGTTTACAGAGTCTGCGCACGGGTTGACAACGGTCCCATGTTCTGGCAGGATGCCCACTATCGAACCTTTCCTGGATCCTCTTTCAAAACCATGCCCTTCCCCAAACAATTTTATTGCTATTGTACCAGTGCAGCTCAATAGTTGCCTTACGGATCAGCGATGGCGAATATCCCCCCTCCCCCCCCTTCTCCTCCTCAGCACCCGGAGTAAAACCGGGAGGGGGCCGAGCAGCCCTGCTAGCCCCCGCAGCCCAGCCAGCGTGGCCTTGGCGGTATTGATCTCCCCCTGCCCCCTCGCCTCCCGCGCCCCGCGCCTCTGCCCCTGACCCACCCCTCTCGGCACGCCGCTCTGGCACAAAGCTCTGCCACGAGATCCTGTCGCGGGGGCGGCGCGGAGGCAGCGTGGAGCGTGGGGGTGCCAGGCTGGCGGCAGCGCGCGGCAGCGGCTCCAGATGATGACTCATCTCGCGGAGGGGGGCAGACCCCGTCGTCCCCGTCGTGCACCCTTGCCTGGCCCAGCCCCCCCATAAACGCGAGTCTCCAAAGCGGCCTGCTACACGTTTTAGGCAATCCTCTCAGGCGACGTCCCTAATGGTCCCTTCATTTGGGCGCCAACTCTTGTACTGGTGAGCCCCACCCCCTACCCCCCACACGAATCTCTTCCACCCGTGCGTTTATGCGATGCGCGAGGCGTGAGGGTTGGGCAGACCGGGCAGGCCGGGCCGGGCGGGCTCTCTGGGCTGGAAAGGGTCGGGCCAGAGCGGGACAAGTGCCGAGGGCCGCCAGCTAAAAGCGTCCAGTGCCCACCCGGCGCTCGTGGCTTCACTTTTTACCTCTCTTCTTGTTCTCGTCCCTTACCGGGAGCGTGGGGAACGCCTTCAAACAAGGTTCCCAACATCCCATCACCGCCTCGCCCCACGCCTGGCCCAACCCTCCCTACCCGCACGTAAAAGGGGCCCATCGTGGCGACTACGGCCGGACAAACGGGCATGGAGACCGCACGCGGCTTGTCTGTGGTGGCCAGCACGGGGGC
>NW_026267160.1:856895-861476 GCF_000697945.3 Frankliniella occidentalis | reverse complement strand
GCCGTCACCGCCCCCCACGGGCCACGGCACAGCGGGAGCACACGAAAGCAAGAAAAACGCGAAAAACGCCTCCCTCGTCGTTTCCCCTCTGAACTTGGCCATAAATTGGCCCAGGGGGTGAGCGGTGGTGCTCGAGGTCCGACAATATCCCAGAGACGATATCCCAGGGTCAGATACTCGTCCTTACATGGCTGCAGGGGTGTGCGGTTGTGCGGTTTGGGGTTAGGGTTAAGGGGCGGGGCAGCGCAGACAACTGCCCCCCACTCCACCCCTCCCAGCCATCACGGGAAGGGGGCAGAGAGAAGAAACACGAGGACCTGGCCTGTTCAGAGGCGGGAGTCATGGTTTTCAACAGAGTAGCTTTGCTCCCGTCCGCGCCCCGCCCTGACCCCCTCTACCCCTCCACCCAAATCCCAAAACACACACACACACACAGCCTCCCAACCCCCACCCCTCTCGGCCCTTGAGCTTCGCCCCCGGGGCGATACGCGCCCAGAATGGATAAGCCCCACTATGAGACGAGAGGACTCCCCGGAGAGCCGGGCCGGAGGGTGGAGGGTGCCTTTCCGGCACCTCTCCGGAGGGGAAAAGGGCCGAGGAAGACGAAATATTGTCGACTCCCTCCCCCTCCCTCTTGCCCCCCCCCCCCTCTCTCTCTCTCTCTCCCGACCCCAGCCCGACTCCAAGCCTCTCGATTAAAAACAAAATTGATAACTTAACAACGTTTGCGAATGGCCCCTCTCCCTCCACCTGTCGCCATGCGGCCGCCGTGCTCCAGGCGCTGGCCTATCCCTCTGGGCGCGGCGCCCCAGTGACCTCATTTCACCCGCCACCCCAAGGCTAGCCTCGCCCACGCGGCCGAAGGCTGTGGGAGGGCCGAGGAGAGGGAGGACTGGGGTAAGGCCGCGGGGGTGGGCTAAAGGGTGGGCCGAGGGGCGGGCAGGCCGGTGGGTGGTGGGCGGTGCGCGGGGCGGAAAGGGTGGGACGATGGGAGTTCCGGGGCGCGTCGCAGCGCCTGAACGCCTGTGTACGCACGCCCATCCAGTAATCCCCACTGAGACACCAGCCAAGCACATCTCCTTGTTTGGTTTAGGGGCGTGAGCACTCACGGAATGAGGTGTCGGACAGTGAGGGTGCAAGCAGCTCGAAAGAAATAAGGAGAATCGAGTATACTTTTTTAAAAATAAAAGGGTAAAATTGGCTCATGACCAAATCATCATTGGAAGAAAAATCGTATACGGTCTGGAGTTGGGCTGTTCTAAAACATCAGATTTACACCCGTTTTTTTTTTTAAGGCCGGTTCTTTAACAATGTTTATTGCAGTGGACATGCGCGAATAGGCTGAAACTACAACGTATGGCTGCACGCGAGAGGTGTCACCCACTAGACAACTCGTTTTACACTTGTCCGCGCCCAAACTCACGTCAAGCTCAAACTCGCGTCTAATTCGTGAAAACTCGCGAAAATTATAGAAAACTCGAGCTAAATTCATGAAAAATTGAGTATGACTCTCAAAAATATTGATCCTAACTCGCGCCAACTCGTTCTACACCTACTTTTTTATGGGTTCGACCCCCGGCCGCGGCCCGCCCCTCGGCTGCACGGCGGGACCGCCAACCAACCAAGCGGTTGTTCAGCCGACACGGATTCCCCAAACTGCAGGTCCTCAGCGAATAAATGGGAGGACGAGCACGAGAAAAGCCCAGCTTAAACCGCGCCAACCACGCCCCGTCGGAACGAAATGTTGCGAGGTGAAGTTGGCTGGTGGCTGGGGCCCCTTAGGGTAGGCGGCCACGACACACGGCTGCACGCCGGGTCTGCCTACCCATTACCCGTCAGGCGTTTCATCGACCGTTGGCCGCAGACATGATTCCCCTAGAGCATTCGCATTATTCGTGTCGTACTGTCAGCGCACAGAGCATTGATAAACTACTGCAACTGCTTAACATTTGTAAGTGTGCGACTGCAAGTTAACTATTTGAAAGTGTGCAACTACGCAGTTGTACACTTGCAGGTGTTCAACTCGGTAGGTGTACACTTGCAAGAGCGCAACTCCTAGGTTGAGCACTTCCTATACACAGTGAGCGTTCAATCTAAGGAAGTGCTTCACAGTGGGGTTGCACACGTGCAAGTATTCACCTTTCAGTTGCACACCCTGTAAGTATTCAACTTGCAGTTGCACACTTACAAGTGTTTTAAGCAGGTGAACACTTAGTTTGTCAGTGAGAATGGGACGGCCCGGCCCAATTTGAACCCGCACTCCCCCGCGGGCGCGAGCGGACGAAACGCAGGTGATTGGAGGTCGCAGAACTCGCTCGGGCATCTTCGTCCCGTCTCCGTCTGGCGGTCTCGCCGCGCCGCGCGGCCCGCCAAGGAAGCCGGCGAGCGTGATATTGGGGACTTCCGGGCCGGGCCAGCGGAAGTGACGGGCGGGGGGAGAGGAGCCTGTCGCGCCAAGGGGCCGGACGGACCCTGGACCTTGTCGCCCGCCCAGCTGACCGACCAGAAGCTGTCACATAGCGTTCCCCGCGAAAAATTTGAACAGTTGTTTTTGTATTCATCTTACTTGGTTGGCTTTGTTGATCTGCTTCTTTAGTCCTGCGAACGCCATGGTTGCTGATTTTTATTTCAACGTCCTGAAAACAAAAAAAAGAGCAATTGTCAATGTTAGCACAACTGGACCATCACATTCGCATAGAGGGCAGAGCCTAGCACAACATGCTAATGACAGAGCGTCATATCGCAACACGCATGGGTTATGTGAAACAGGGGCGTTATGGCTAGAGCACACCACCGCCTTGGAAGAAGTAATTTCGATTCGTCTGTTACGTGTTTCCGCAATAGCGGTTCACATACAAAACGAGCAAACGAGCGGCACAACTAGATCGGTAAAGATTAGATAGGATTTTTTGTTATACTAATTTCTCAATTACGGTTTGCATTTAAATCAGCCATCATCAGTCATTACAAAGCTTCTCGAAACCGTTTGACTACAGTGTAGCCAAGAGGTCGAGAAGTCAAGTTACTAGAACGATATCGTAAGCTGAATTTTATCACCCGTGGGAAGACGAGAATGACAGATATCGCTTTCTTAGAGGCATTCCATGGTTGTTAACGGTTGCTGAAGAAATAAAAGTGAGCTCAAGATCAATGTCAAAAGTCAGCTATTCAAATAACTCTGGAAGTCATCTTTTGCAAATACTACTCTAATTTTGCAGCACATGAAAAGTTAAAACGTTGGCATCAATGGATTGATATATACTGCCATATATCTAATTGGGCGATGTACACGGGTGGGGGTAGGAGGGAGGAGGGTCAAGGTCATCAAAGCACCGATTGCGGGCCAAGCTTAGATAGAAAGACCAACATCGTTCAACTGAAAGATACGACTCCGTGTATCGATGACATACCACGGCAAAAAAACGGACGGCTCAAACAAAATATAACAAATAAAAAAAAGGGGGGGATAGCTGTGATCTCCTGCACCGCGATGTTGCAGTTTGAGGTGTGCCGACGTCCGTTCCGCCTCGCATCCCAAGCCCAAGCTGCCCGCCACTTTCTCAGACCGACCCGCGAACCCACCCAGCGAAGCTGAGCGAAACGGCCAAAGCTGTACTCAGTCTATAGTGCCGCGTTACATCAAGCCCGACACTTCTCGTGAAACCGCGTGAAACGTAGGCCTAGCGGCCGCTTCCGCTCGGAACATTACTCATGACTTGAGATATTTATACCAACATTACTCATTACTGAAAGAGTGTAAGCCTTTGGACAGCAATAAACAAAATAGTTTAAGTGTACCGGTAAAAATAAATACAGATGTCGCCAATTTTACCATCAAATTGTATGTCTTAAGGAATTTCTTTTCCAAGTGTTATGCAGCTATCCGATGCTCGCAAGCCAGTAGCGACCGCAACTTTTCAGCAGGCATCAATCACGTCACACCCTGGTGTGTACGTTTATACAAAGGATGAACATGCAGGGGATTTTCTGCAGTTCCGTCAAGTATATAAAACATGGAAAATGCGTTTATTGATCGGGCGCCGCCGGGTCGAGCGCAGCCACAGCAGCCTGGCTGAGGAATAAGGGCCAAGGGCTGCTATACTGCTAACTGTCGGAGAGGATTGAGGGTCGAGGACCGAGTACTGAGGGTTGAGGACTTAGGACGGAGAGCTGAGGTGCTGAGGGTTGAGGACTAAGTACAGAGAGCTGAGGTACTGACTGAGGAAAGTAGAGGGCCGAGGACTAAAGTACTGCGAGAAAAGTATAGGGCTGAGGACTGAGGACTAAGTACGTACTGAGGACAAAGTGAGCATTGAGGACTAACTGGGGGTTGATGGCTCGGCTCGGCCGGTGCACCGTGCCTCGCGTGACGCCATGCCATGGTACGCCGCGCTCCGGGAAGCATGTGTTGACAAACACTCGTGCAGCTGCTGCTGTGTGCAGGCAGGCGGGGCCGGGCGGGGCGGGGCGCGTAACGCGCTCAGGGCGCAGACGATACGGCCCGGCGCGCGGGGCGGAGCGGGCGGAGGCACGCGCCCAGCCAGAGTAATATTGCTAGGTTGGAGGCAGCAGGCCTTAGGG
>NW_026267160.1:854333-856845 GCF_000697945.3 Frankliniella occidentalis | reverse complement strand
GGGGGGGGCATCACCTTGTCTGTCTATGAAGCGATAGTGACGCGGGCCGGGGGATAGCGAGAGTGTGTCGTACAGTAAGAGAGCAACGACAACGACACCTACTACATCAGCGATAACGCGCGGCAGGGTTAGCAAGATGCCACCGCCGCACATAAACAGTATAAGAAAGTCATCTTGTAATCACTTTTGAACTCTCTGTTCCTAACGTGAATCGGATAACTGGTATAGGCAAGTGTACGCCCAGCAGACATGTGTTGGGTGACACCCAGTCGTCGTCACGCAGTTTAGCGTGGGGGCACTGTGAAAAATGTTGCTTTAACGCAGAAATATTCAATAAAGAAGAATGATCAAATTACAAAATTCTTGTGCATTCTGCATCTAATTGGAATTTTTCGACGGATAAAAATGGTCTACAGGACAGTTTGACGCCGATCGTCGACTTACAACATTGTTCGTAAACCATAGATTACAAAGAAAAAAGTGAATCAACAACAAATATATTTTTCTTAGCGGATGTCAAATGGCATGGTATGGCGTGAGGCTTACACGCACTGCAGTAAGAGGGCCTCAAAGGCCTTCGGAAGTATAGAGTACGAATTTACACAGCGGCGGCCTTTCAACGCGTCGCTAAATCTTACAAGTGGCGCAGTGCCCCCCGCTGCTCCCCCCGCCCCGCCCCGCGACCATGAGACGACCAGTCGCCCTCCCACGCCCACCCGTCGCACGGCGGCGGCGGCGGCGCCCTTCTCGTCAAGGGGCAGGCGGGGCGGGCTTCCAAATTTCGCGCGCGCGCGGCGCGGGAATCCTCGTAAATAAGTGTGACGGGATGTATGGCCGGTGCGGCACGACGGCGGCGGCCCGCTCGTGCCGGACCTGTACAGTACACAATGCAATTCGACTGGTTCTCACACCGACGAACAGGGTCCCCCGCGTACCGCGCGTCTCGGAACGGTGTAGCCTACGATCTCGTCAGGCCGGGCCAAGCAGGCCCTGACCTTGCGGCGCGCGCAACTAAACTGACACCCAGGAGTCAAATAAAGTTCAAATGCGAGACGTCGACCGCGCCGGTCGCTGCCACACCCAGAAAAATCCTTTTTTGATTCAAGTATATTTGTACTCGGGTTGCAACAATTAATGCAAAAATACCATTAGAATGAGATCAGCTCTTCGAATAAAAAAATTGTCCACGTACAAGATTATTCACAAGTATATTTTTCTTGTTTGAATGACATTTTTGCATTAGTCCAAGTGAAAAATTGTACTTGTGCAAACCCAATTACAAATATACGGGAACCAAGAAAGGATTTTTCTGTGTGCATACCGCCGCCGCCGGCCGCCCTGCTGCTGCCCTACACCGAGAACTCTGGACGAGGAGCACACACTCGCAGATGCATTGTCACCTCAGATTCAAACTACACTAGAAATCCAAGTGCACCAATGTCGCACACCTGCAGGTGTGTGAAAAAAATCACACGCTTGTAGGTGAGCGACAAAATATTCAGACACTTGTAGGTGAGCAAATAAAAAAAGTCATACACTAGGAAAGGTAGCCATTTACTCACCCCAAGTGTGTGACCTGCAGGTGTGTGAATTTTTTCACTCACCTGCACGTGTGCACTTGGATTCCTAGAGTATATAAAAAGTGCATGAGGTGTGCGACAAGGCGTGAAGCACCCACTTGGCACAGACTGTACACACACATACAAACACCTCTGTACTATCAAGCTCTAACAGCATCCGCGATCCATTTCCATTCGGCTCTGCGCCGCCGTGCTAACAAGCAGTGGGGCCTAATACCGCGCCCGCGCGGTCACTAACTATACGACCGCTCCGTCCGTACTCTTTCCTCCCCTTCATACACATTTCGGGAGAGACGACGACAACCAACGCAGGAGCGACATCATACACATACAACACTCGCGGCACGCCGCAAATTGGCGGGAGCATGACTCACTCACACACACGGCCAATTTAAAGACCTTACTGCGCCATGCTCCCGGCGCTCTCCTCGGCCACCACCACCGTGCCGATGGGCGGGCACGTGTGTTAATAACGAAGCCGTGATGTAATGAGGCCCGGTGAGCGGTGAGCCGAGCTGCCGAGCTCGAGCCGAGCCGAGCTCGAGCCGAGCCGACTGCAGCAGGGAGGGCGGCCCCGCCGGGTCATGAACTAGGCTCGCAAAGCGCGCTCCCGCAGCAGCAGTGGTGCATTATTATTGCCGCACACAATAAGCCAAGCAATCGCAGTTGCACTATACACGAGTGTGAGCAGAGGGGAACAAAAACAAAACTTGTCTATGCGTTTTGCGAACGTGCAAGATTCTAAAAGCTGACGCAATGTTCTCCAGTCATACGTTTACTAACTAAATGGAGGTTTTCGCCCACTTTGTTCAGATGAAAATAGCGTCTAAAAATGGACAGACATTTGGTCTGATGATTTATGATACCGTTGTTGCAGACACGATTAAAAATAAAAAAAAATAAAAAAATATTGGGCGGGGAGTGGGGTGAAG
>NW_026267160.1:852951-853698 GCF_000697945.3 Frankliniella occidentalis | reverse complement strand
GGGGGGGGAGGGGGGTAAAAGAGGTCGGGGTGGCTAAGGGTCAGGCACGAGTACAGAAGGACAGGAGGTGGGGGGCACACGCAGGTGACACATGCCTTGCACACGCTGGCGATGGCCCGGTGCACGCACACGGGAAGGGGGCGGGGCGTGGCGGAGCGCGGCGGGGCGCGGAGGAGCGCGGCGCGTGTGCGCGGTGTGTCTCGGGCCAGGGCTCGGCGCAGACTGGCCCCACTGCTGTATTGACGATGGGGGCCCCGCCGTGGGGCCAGACCAGCCGCCCCCTCCCCTCCTCTTTCCCCACGCTCCCTCCTGGCCTTTCTCCTCGCGAATCTCGCACCGCTTCTCCTGGCCTGGCACCCCGCACTAGCTCACCACCACTACTGGCTGCCACACTGGCTTCCCGCACTAGCTCCCGACCACTAGGCCCCTACCTGCCCCACAGGCTCCCCGCACTGGTTCACCACGACTGGCTCCCCGCGCTAGCTCCTCACTGGCTCACTACCACTCGGTGCTAGCTCCTCACGGGCACACCACCGCTGGCTCCCTCCCCGCCCCCGCCGGCTGCCGCTGGCTCACCAGCAGCATCACCCCTCCCGCTGGAGGTGCGCGCCCGCGAGTCCCGCGAGCACGGGCGCCCACGAGGCCCCGGACATGCCCAACGACACGCGCCTGTTTGATTTATCGATTGGGGCGACGGGGGCGGCGCCGCCCCCAGAGGACCAACGACAACGAGCGAGAGAGAGAGAG
>NW_026267160.1:850572-852469 GCF_000697945.3 Frankliniella occidentalis | reverse complement strand
GGAGGGGGCGCTGGAGCAGCAGCACGTGGGGGACACGGCACAGGGACGCCAGGCAGTCTGGGCCACCCGCGGTGGGGCCGCGCGGGGTGGTGGGGACCCACCCACTCGCTCCCGCGCCCCGCCCCGCCCCGCCACGACACGCTACGCCACGGTACGGCGGCAGGGGCCTGCCCGCCAGTAAACCTACACCCCCTCCCCCGCCTCCCCTCACCGCTGTTCCCACGAGGATGACGGCTGACGTGCACATCACGCCCCCACGCCCGGAACGGAGGGGGCGCGCGGCAGCGCGTAGCCAGAGCGGGGGCCGACCCACCCTCAATGAGTGTTTTAGGTGTGCCAGTCGACTGAATAATTACCATTTCCCAGCTTGCGAACCTTTTTCCATGGTAGAGAACAGATTGCCGGCCGATCGGGAGTATGGCATGAGATGCCCGCGCCAGGGAGGCTCCCCATAACCCAGCCCATCCGCCGTGGTCGCCGCAGGGCTGCAACCAACCTTCGCCGCCCTCGGAAAAGTTCCACGGGTGGCGACGACGACGCCCTCGTTTTTTCCCCCCGCACATTTTTATTGCCATTTCTACTGGATTGTCGAGGCGAGATACGGGGGGCGATGGACGCAGGGTATGGGAGAATGGGAGAATGGAGAGGAGGGGTGGAAAAGTGGGCGGGGACGCGGCGGCGCGGCGCACGGTGTGGGGGAGAGGGCGACGAAGTGTGCGAGTGAAAACTTTTCTGCTCAAGTGCGCATGTCGTTGAGTTGCACTTGCGAGTTGCCCCCGCAAGGCGTGATATTGAAGAAAAGCCCCCTCCCTCCCTCCCTCCCTCGCCTCTCGCCCCTCCTGCGCCACAGCCGCTTCGTTCTGCAATATGCCCTTCTCCGCTGCCGGTTTCGGTCGAGGGGGCGACGACAGAGCCCCGCAGACGGCTTCACACAGGCCCAGAATGCGCGTCCTTGCTGTTCGCTGCCTCTCACGGGAGAAGAAACTCGGCAGATAGCGCCTGGTGGGTAGGCAACATCTCGCCTGCGGTGCATGCGTGTACCG
Organism: Frankliniella occidentalis; assembly: GCF_000697945.3. Taxonomy (NCBI): domain Eukaryota; kingdom Metazoa; phylum Arthropoda; class Insecta; order Thysanoptera; family Thripidae; genus Frankliniella; species Frankliniella occidentalis. The sequence goes on along the minus strand of NW_026267160.1, from coordinate 851,426 downwards.
CGGGGTGGCCTACCCCGAGTCCCGCAGGCGCTCGGGGCTCCCAGGTAATTCGCCGAAAGAATAGGACGGCGGGAACCCCCAACCAACGGGGCAAGGTCTTGTCGCCCTACGTGGCTGGCTGCTTCTCTCCCCTGGCCTTGATAAGCTAGAGGACCCATATAAGTAAAATTGTAGTTACTAACAATAAAAAAACAAACGGACGAACTTTCTGGAGTATGGGATGGATGCCTTTCCGTAAGGCTGAAATGGCCCGGACTGTGCTGCATGTTGTTGTATGCGGCCGTGTCCTCAGTCACCGACGAACAGAAAGAAAATCAGAAAAGGTTGTGCATGCGCTGCTCGGCGCCGCCGGTGCTACTGTTGTGGGCTGATGGATTTCGCAGACCCGAACTGCAGCGGACAGGGGAACGCAGACGCGGCTGAACGCCTCTTGGCTCGGTCGAGCGCGGACAGGATGAGGACGCGGAGGGCGGAGGCGAGCGCCTGGAGGTTGGGCAACACACGGCTGTCGTGTCGGGCGCGCTGCCTGGGCGCCAGGCGCCCTACCTTCCTTCTCTAGCCCGCCCGCGCCGAGACGAGACGAGACGAGAGGGTTTTTAATGGGACATTTGAAATCTTAAACGTGTCATGAATAAAAAGGGGTCGACGACTCGACGCAAGAAGAGTGCACCTGGAGTACGCGGAGTACACACGCAGTGTAGACACTCGTAGCACTCGGAGTAGGTAAACTACACTCGGCGGACACATCGCCCGGAGTACATCCAGAGTAGGCCTACATCCCGAGTACACTTTAAGTACTGCCAGCCCGGGGGAACAGGAGCTCACAAGTTATAGATGTCGACCCCCCCCCCCCC
>NW_026267160.1:844275-844832 GCF_000697945.3 Frankliniella occidentalis | reverse complement strand
GTCATTTTGATGTCTATGACTATGACGTCCCAAATGACATCCCTCGAGCCAAAATAGTGACTAAATGGCGTCATTTTGATGTACCTGTGACTATCCTGTTCTGCTTAGGTTTGATTCGTTAAATTTGCCAACAGTTTTGTATGAGCGGACCGCGCGACGGGCTGGCCGACCAGGGAGCAGGACACCTTGGCGACGGCACCCGAGAGACGCGCGGCTCACCGCGCGCCCAAGCCATAGAAACAAAAGGCGTGGGTGGGTACGCGGAGGCGGGGGCGGGGGCAGGGGCGGGTATGGCAGAGTAAAAGGGCACGGTTCGCCGGCGGCGGGTAGGCGGAGCTGGGGGGGGGGGCACACTGGGCAGTAGAGTGCGCGGATGGAGGATGGAGCCACCCCCTCGCGACCTCTCTCTCCCACACAGTTTCCCTCAAACAGTCCCTCGCTCCCTTCGCTCGCTCTCTTGCGCCCCCGGCAGCCCTGCGCGCTTCTCTCTCTCTCCATTCACTCAATGGCGCGGGTAAGCAAACCAGAGTTGACACACGCAGAAAAATGATAAAAAA
>NW_026267160.1:826671-843136 GCF_000697945.3 Frankliniella occidentalis | reverse complement strand
GGTGGGCGCGAGCGGGGGTGGCGTGGGCGTGGGTGGCATGAGGCAGGGGCGGTGTGGGGTGGGGCAGGGGCGGTGTGGGAGGCATGGGGCGTGGGCCGGGGAAAGGGGGGGATGCTACACTTATGCAACCAAGAGAATAGGCATTGGATCAAAGAGAGTTGGGTGCATTAGGTAATAGTGAATAGTTTAGTAAACAACAGCTTGCTGATTTGTTCCTTTTGCAGTGTTTTCCTTTCAAAGTTGAAAAACCGCGGAAAGAAAGGTAAAGAAAATGCAAAGTGAAAGTAACGGCAGATTTTTCATTGAAGGAATTAAATAACAAACTGTGGAACAGCGGTATGTACTAGCACAGATTGTTTCAGCTGATGATATTAGTCTGCAGGCATTGGCAATCAAAATTACTATTGTTATGATAGTTAAAAAACTGATGAGTATGTCTAACAGATAAATTGATTAGCTCTAGTATAAACAAAAATCATAGAAAACGGTCTTACTAAATTCGAGTCACACAACAGATCAACTGAGGTTGGGAGTTGAAGTGGTGCAGTGATCTTACAGCAATTACGGCAACAGTCAACTTACTGCAAACTAATGTTATTGGAACTAAAAACACTTTAGTGTAAAATTACGAAGCATGATTACAGGATAATGGGGACAACCAAGTCATGACATAGAAGATTGACAGATGCAAATCATAGCAACCAAAATCCAGCCGTTGCAGGGTTGCAGGCCATCTAACTGTCAGTAAACTAGGGGAATATCAGCTTTACTAACGACAAAAAGATTGTTTTGTAAACTCAAAAGGTCTGCCAAGCACTAAGAGGATAAGGTTAAAACTCACCCTTGAAACAGTAGTATAGAACAGTTGTCCTGATCCTACAGCAAATGGCAGGTGCCTCCCTGAGTACTTGAAGTTGAATGTAAGAAAAAAGAACCCTCCAATCCAAAATATATTCGCGAGTTTGAGACTAAAAGGCGGAAAACAACAGCGTTTTTCACTGAGACCACCCACTCGTACTCAAATCAAAATTGAAGTGTTGGTGAATGTATGAGAAGTCTGGCAGAGATAGATTCACCGGAAAATTTGAGTTTGTACGACCCCCAATCTAACCCATGAGATTGTAGTTCATTAAAGTTAAATATTTAAATTTCATTTGCTTGTAGATATGTCAATTTTGTTCAGTAGACTTGTAAGAGAGCGAAATTAGCGATCTAACAAACTTCCACATTTAACAAGAATCCCTGCCAAGCGTCCGCGAAAGTGGGGTTGGGGGGCAAAACTCGGTGGGAGGTAAAAAGTGGGGGGAACCCTTAGGGGGGAAACTGTCACTGCCTAGTTTCGTCTGCTATGGGCTATGGTTAGAGTAGGTTGTGGTTTAATGACGTCCATTATGTGTGACTTAATGTAAAATTGGTTGTTTAGAACTCCCTTGACTAAGCAAGAACTGCGAAGGATGATTCTCCCTTGTCCTCTGGAGCACCGCAAACGTCAATGCCCTCTTTAATGAAAGGTTTTTGCCATATACCTACGTGCAATAGAGATGTTTTCTTGAAGAAGGCTGTCTGTAGCTGGCAACGAACAGGTCAGGATTGAGTTTGGAAATAAGTAGATGGTATTATTTCTTTTGGTGTGGAAACGATTTCACCAGGGTCTTCACATTCGATTGCATGCCGTATTGGTGGCTTTAATGATGTGATATTACGTAGGGTTAGTCTCTGAATGTCAAAATCTAGTTATTAATACATTATTGACAGAAAAATTACTTTATTGTAATGATGTACTGTAATTTTGAACCGTCTACTTTTCTAGACATGTTTTAGTGATTTGTATAAAAAAAGCTTGTTCCTGTGCCATAAACTTATTAATAGTTGTTTTTGTTTCCCTCAGGCCACTACTCTTTGTTTTTTGTTTTGGATGACACATAAAAACTCAAGAATTTCACGATGCCCCGGGTAAAAATTTCTAGGCCTCGTTGCCATAAAATTATTTCACTTACTTCAAATCAATCAACTAGTGCAGTTGATACCAATGCCAATAACACAACTTTGCCAAACAATGATTCTTCTGGGGTGTATTATTCTCACCAATTTCCTCCAAATATACTTTTAAATATGAATGATCTGCGAGACACTAGAAGATTCTGTGATGTTGAAATATTATGTGGTGGAAAGCGTATTCAGGTTGGTAGATTCTTCCGTTACGGACTGATATGTCTTATCTGTTTCTTTAGAGCACTGATTATTGTGTACCACATTTTTTATTACAGGCCCACCGAGTAGTGTTGGCTGCTAGCAGCCCATATTTTCTTGCAATGTTCACAGTCGAGTTACTTGAAAAACAGCAGCAGTCTGTTGAAATACATGCCATTGATCCTGAAATACTGGAAGCATTGATCCACTTCATATATTCAGGTACTTACTTCATTGCTTTGAAAATGGGATGATTTCCAATGTTTTATACTAAATTATTTTTGACCTTTAATTTATTTAGGGAAATTAAGAATTGGGCAAGACAATGTTCAAGAGTTAATGATTGCTGCTGATATGTTACAACTGAAGGAAGTTGTTACTGGATGCACAGACTTCCTGAAAAAAGAACTTCACAGTTCAAACTGTATAGGAATCTACAGGTAAATGTTTATTGATTAATTGACAGTTACTGTAATTGATAGGGATTCTAAAATTAATAAAAAAAAAAAATTATTTATCAGATTTGCTGACGGACATAATTGTCTGGAACTAGCAACTTCAGCAGTCGACTTCATTAACAGTCATTTTCCTGAAGTGAGCATTGAAGATGAATTTTATGAATTACCTAAAGATCACCTAGCTCGCTTCCTTGCCTCAGAAGACTTGGTGGTTGATACTGAATTTCAGGTAAGCTTTAAAGTTAATTAATTATGTTCAACCTTGTATACAAAACTCATCTGTAAATGTTGAGTTGCATGCAAATTGGCACAAATGTTTAATTCTTTATCAAAGGTTTTCCAAGCTGCCATTCGATGGATTTTACATGATGTGACACAGAGAAGACAGTATGTATTTGAAATACTGACTCATGTCAGACTACCACTCTTATCAACCTACCTGCTTGAAAGAGTTATTAATGAGTTAACTGATAGCAGCTTAAAGGTAACTAGTTCATCAATATTCTTAATCAATGATTTTTTTAAATTCAGCTGTGTGCTCCTTAATTTTGCTCTTTGCAAAATTTACAGGTTGCTCTGCGATCTGTTCGTAAAGATTTGTTATCTAAGAGAGGCCATCTTGTTTCTCTTGTTGTGCATCCCCGACTGAGAGCAAAGAAAGATGTTTTTGTTATTGGTGGTTCAAAAAGAGAACTTGTGAGTGCATGGACTAGATCATCTGAATGCACATTTTCTTCTGTGGAAAGATTTAATACATTTACTCAGTAAGGGAATAATATCTCTTGTTATTTGAAAAGGTTTCTTCATGGTCTGTCAGTTATCTTTTCAATATGTTTTTCCTATTTAACCAGAGAGTGGGTTCAATCTACTCCCATGGCAATTGGACGAATATTGCCAGGTGTTGCTGTGCTGAATTCAAAAATCTTTGTTGTTGGGGGAGAGCAAGAATCTCAGATATTAGCTAATGGTGAATGGTATGATACACAAGCAGACACGTGGAATAAGGTACAGTAAAATGCAATAAGTTAATTTTCTTTACAAAAATATTACTAAAACTTAACATTATACGTTTGTTTGATATTCCTCTTCAATATTTTCAGATGGCTTGCATGGTGGTCCCAAGATGTGAGTTTGGTCTGTGTGCTCTTAATGGCTACCTGTATGCCGTTGGTGGCTGGGTTGGAGAAGATATTGGTGGATCAATTGAACGATACGATCCACATACTGATGAGTGGCATTTAACAGGAGAGCTCCCTGAACCACGTTTCAGCATGGGTGTTGTATCATACGAAGGTAAGAATAGTCTAATCTCATGAAAACAGTGTACAAAAATGAGAACTCATTCAACTTTACTTGTAATAAGGATAAGTTTTTATAGTACTTAATAAATTTGGAAAAAGAAACTACCCAAAAAACATGCAATTAAAAACGCAAAACTTTGTCTCTAATAGGTTTGATTTACATGGTTGGGGGTTGTACTCATGCGCGCCGTCACCTCCAAGACTTGGTAAGTTTTGACCCTGTCAGTGGAGAGTGGCGCACTTTAAAACCAATGCTTGTGCCTCGAAGTCAAATGGGTGTGGCTGTCTTGGATGGCTACCTTTATGTGGTGGGTGGCAACAATAGACATCACGAAGCCTTACAGTCTGTTGAGCGGTATTCATTTGCTGAGGTATGTGTGAATTTGTCATTTCTAAAATTTACTTTTTGAAATTGGTTGGTTAACATAACAGAATTATTTTCTCTCTCTTAGAATGAATGGACTAAAGTTCCTCATATGCACGTTGGAAGAGCAAGTCCTGCAGTTGCTGCAGCTGATGGTGTTTTATATGTGATTGGGGGTGATGAAACACATGAAGTTAACTTCTATAGAGCCCAAATAACTATTTCAAGTGTTGAATGTTACGATCCTCAGATTAATAAGTGGCGAGAGTGTCCATCACTTCCAGAGAGTCGCAGTGAAGCTGGTGCAGTGGTTGTTTGAATTTGTCTCTAAACTTAAGGCTGTTTCTTGGACGTCTCTCAGAGTTCCTTTATATTTTCCATCTATCACTCATACATTTCATGATCCTACAGATGTCTGGTGCCTGTCACAAAAGCACAGATGCCGTTTGAACTGATTCTTTTCAGTATTGTTTTTTGTTCTTATGTAAAATATCTATAAATTCACAGTAGCATGAGACTAAGTGATTTTTGTGGGCCCCTTTGTTTTATTTTAGCTTTGGAAGTAACAATGTGATGATATTGAAATAGATCTGTCCAGATCTATGTTTTTTCTTATACAATTCCCACTTAACAAACTGTATTCCCTGGACTGAATATCTTCAAAATTAGAAGAAGATTTACAATCTTCTGAGCACAAAGCAATAGCAGATGATTGCTTCTCATTATTTGAGACTGAATCACGTCTACATGTCTCCTTAATAACCAAATAATTGACTGATAAACTAATATTCTCAATATTTTGCTTCCACTATATGTGGATATTCTTTTCAAATCAAGCAAAGGTGCGCTCTATCTTTATCTTGCAACCTAAGAACTGCTCAGTGTAGAATGTACTTTGGAAATTCACAACAATTCTGCACAAGTGTTATTTTTAAATTTTGCTCACATCCCATTTATTATATTGTCACCTCATTCCCATTGTTTTGTTTTTTTAATATTCTGTTTTAATTTTTATCTAAAAGAATTACATTTTTATTTGATTTGTGGAAAGCCCTAAGGAAGAAGTAGAGTAGCACTTATCAGAACTTTTTACTTTTTTTTCTTCTACCAATGGGATAAGCAAATGCTACAACTGGAAGCAAAGATAATTTTAGGTAGGATACATGAACCACATCTAAGAAGCATGTTTTTGAATCATCAAGTTTTTTCTCTGGCTTTGCATTCCAATCTACAGTCCATAAACTTTTTGATTTCTTGTAATTACCTTTATAACTCATGTCCTATTTACATTTTAAAAAGTCTGCATTATATCAGGAACATATGGACGAACTAAGGTTATCAAGGTTTCTTTCTGTTTGTTTTTTCTAAGAATAATCTACTGTAGAATTTTTTACTCTATTATATGAAAATTCAGTGGAAGTGTGTGCACTTCATCTAGTCAGTTGAAATTATGTTCAGATATTTCTGTTTTCAGTAAAGACAGAATGTTATGAGAATGAGGCTCGTATTTTATTCCACCAGCTGGGCTTCTGATGTCAAATGGTTTCCCTCTCATTCAGAATTGAATGTATGTGTATTTCGAGGTGTATGTAGTGAGTTTGTGTCCATATGTAATTATAATGCTTCACTTGGTCAAATTTTGTGCCCTATTTTAGTATTAATGTGTATGTTACTGTTACTGCAGGGAACAAACAAATACAAATATGCACCATCATATTTATGCAATTTTCCTCTAAGTTTTTCTGTCATCGATATCTGGAAGAGTGGAAGTGCTGTTCAGTTCTCATCTTCAGTCTGGATTTAATGAAAATAGTTTTGATGGGATCTTAATCCCAAGCTCTGATATAATTTTTAGTGTTTATTAGTGTTCTATGAAATGTAGCACAATTATCTACATGAGTCATTATATCTTATTATAAGTATTTACTCATAATCCAAGCATTAACTGGTGATGTAATTTAGAGTAAAACTGCACTTTGCTTGCTTTTTTCACAACTGAGTTTTGTTTATTCTTTTATATATCAGCTTACTCATGTGAATGCATTTTCCAAGTGATGGTTGGCTGTTGCATGTGATTGTTATACTTGTTAATGATTGTTGCCTAATTAAACTCCATGTTTGTAAAATTGGCACTAAATTTTGGTCGACGGTGGGATGACTTTTTATGAGGAAAGTTTTATCTTATTATCTATTATTTCTTAATTTACTTCACTTACACTGTGTTTGTAGTGTCTTACTTTAATGCGGTATTTGAGGCATTTTGCTGAAGGTATTGTTTTAAGTACCCTTAATCCTGATTTTGTTGTACTTTTATGAATAGGACCTTTGTGTAATTTTTTTGTGCTTACATAGATGTGTCAGCATGTATGGTGTGTCAGGGCCACCACACAACATTGCGGGTTTGCATACCCTAGGGGCCCTAGCGCCTTATGGGTGCAGCGAGTAGGCAAACCCGTCTACTGCTGTTTCGTAGCCCTGACACGCAGTATGTACATGTATGCCCACATGACCTTGGCAACTAACAAAATATGATTTAAACACTACTAGTGGCTTCATCATATAGTCTAGGTGGTGCCTGGGAAACAAAAGCTTGGCAAGTTAATGGAGTGTTAATGGTTCTAAAATCCAATCAGGGCAATAGACCTGCACACAAAATCAAAATGTCTCTGCTATCCTCTCATATATTTAGCAGTTTGTTTTATCTATTTACAGGTCTGTGCTCTGGTCTGGTTTACATCCACAATGTGCTGAACAAAGTCATTTGCGTGTCACCTCTTATGTACATATTCATTTGAACACCATCCAATGATCTAAATTAAAGTCTGTTTATTATGTTTTGGGTTTCAAATTATGCTCAAAATGTGGATTAGAAGATAACTCCTGCAAAATTACTACTTCTTGTTTGTTTTCAATATTCTGTGATACAAAATATTCTCTCCCAATACATCACTACTTATTTAAAAATTTGTGTCTCTTTGTTTTGATTTTTCTACAACTCTGCACAAATCTCTGGCTTTATCAACTTTTTCCCTATTTACATTGCAATGTAAAATTTTTCTCTATTTGAAACCAAAAGCCAACAAACTGTCTACATTGGTCATTATTTTAAGACAAAGAAGAAACAGGCTCACCCTGAACGAAGGAATGTTATCATTTAATAAATCAACTAGATTGACTGAAAATTAACTAACTGCAACTACACTATATATTGAAAGGATGGTAGTGAACGATTCAACCTATCATTTGAATGAAATACACTTGTGAATTTTCAATAGAATTGTCTCATTTCTTACTACTTTTAGGCGTGCCAGCTGCCGTGCCTATGAACTTTTGTCACCTAAATCGACGAATTGTCGACTTCCACGTCGATTCGACGTCGTTTCGAGTTTGAATTTCAGGCTGGGGCTCCCGCCGCGCCTGCATGGGCCGCACCCCGCAGCACACGTGGATCCAATATGTTGCCTATGCGCCAGGGCGCCAATGCCCCTTATTTTCTCGATGGGGCACACTGCAGACTCAGCAGGGGAGCCGAGGTTCGTACCTTGGTTCTTCTGACAGTCAAGATAGGTAAATTTGATGACAAGTGACCTCAAATTTCTGTCATTTGGGCACACACATGAGGGAGGGAAGCCCCGATCCTAGCGGGGTAATTACTTCTGGCTCGTTCTCGAAACGCATTTGCAAGATCTGGGAAGGACTCTAAATGTTTTGAATTTGAAAGTGTTCAGAAATCAACAAAAACAATAAGATTGACAAGATTGTTCATGAAACCTCTTTCCTTGCATTACCAAGCCAACCGACAACCGACGCGGAATTCGGTGGGCTGCATAACATCAAAGTCACTATCCGCACCAGACTCGCTGTTGGGGCGCATAACGTACCACATGGTATTCGCACCACCGCTTCCATTTTCACAAACCACAAACAGTACACATTCATAATAAAACAATAATTATAATGATCTGATCTTGCAGAATTATGATCAAACTGGCAAATATGAGGTTGAAATTCGCCTGTTGTTCTTTGGTTTTGCTGTTCTGCTGTTCTGCTATCTGCCTTGAGTAGAGCCTAAAGGCGGTAATGTTGGTGAAATTGTAATATTTTTATCCTCGCAGTTCCTGCCCGAAGAGTGTCAGAGGAAGTCCGTCGATTCGTCGATTGGAGGATTTGCCACTTTTCCTTGTAATTTTTCGTTTTTCCTGTGAGCACAGTGCGTTTAAGCTGTGTGTTCGCAAATCATTTTTGCATAATGTATTTCTCCACTTTAATTCCTTGTGTCAATTTTCCACCTTTTGAATCATGTCAATTTGTAAAACATTAGTTGTCACTTAAAGTCTGTTGTTATAGTTCAGTGTTTAGGTTAGTGAGTCCCCAAATAATCTATTTTGCCGTTAATGCACTTGGTTTACGAACCTGTAATATCAACAAAAATGTGTGAGTCCGGTGAGCCAAACAACGCAATTATTGTCGACACGATAGGAGATGAATCAGGTAAATTTTCAAAGCTCTCATTCAAATCAATCTTCCTAGGTGTGGCTCTTGGTTTTTGTTATCCAATCTGGTTAAAAACAACCTCTATGATATGGGGTAAATTTTATTCCCTCTGTCCTCTTTCGTCTCTTAGGTGATCACAGTGACATACTTCAGCAGCTGCAGAGTAAAATAAGTGAACTGGAAACAGAAAAAAAAGAATTTGGATCTCAACGTGCTAAAATGAGGACCCTAATTCTTCAAAATGAAGGTACTTCTATTTTTGGGATACATCTCTTTTTACATATCTTTCTATTTTTCTTTATTCCTTATCTTTTATAAATGTAGCCATTGTACTCTAGTGAACAAATGTCTCCTTATTCTGTTCAGCCGAGAAGGTGCGCTTACACTCTGAAGTGGAAGAACTCAGACGACAACTGGCTGTAACTGATTTAAACTCAAAAAATTATTTAGAAGAAGAAAAACGCAAGTGTTTTGAACAAATAGCCAGCTTAGAGCGACTGTTACATGGTATGGTCAGCCAATGCAACATATCCAAGTTTTAATTTTCAATCTTCATTTCAATAATGAAGCTTTTTCATGGGTTTGTGTTGCAGAAACTGTTGATGAGTCTACTGATTCACAGAATCGCATGGAGCTTGAGCTGAAACATCTTCAAGCATGTAATGAAAGGCTTGAATTGGAATTAGCAGAATTTCGAAAAGCGCCGATGGCGGCTAATGAAGAGCGTCATCAAGAACGAGACAGATCAGATCCTCCTCCCATTCAAATCTTTACTCAAGCCACTAAAACATTTGCAAGGAAGGTGTTGAGTGAATTGGGGGCTGACTCCTCATCCACCTCTGGCAAAGATAGTCTTGAAGATAGTATGAGAAAGGTAAACAAATATGTACGTATCAAGTAAGAATTCATCCCATTTGAAGTTTTGTAGTTTTTGCTGAGCATGGTGTAGTATAGATAAAGATTCTAAAAACAAAAATTGCAATAGAAACTCAGTGTTTAATTGTATGTTTTTGAGTTGAGATCATGGTGAGTGAAAAATAGAAATGGACCTTTCCAGCATATGTAAAATGAACTCTTTTTAGAATCTTTAAACATCCACATTGCAATTTCAGTAGCTTGATAACTCTATTTGGAGAGAACTTGTTGTCCAACAGCTCTCAAAATAGATATATGATATATATGAAGAATATTCCCTTTTTACAGCAAAATGCCTATTCGTAGTTTGAACCAAACTTTCATTCAAACATGGGTTATTATTTTGCAATCTATAAATGTTTTGTATAGGGACTGTAAAGAGTCTTTTTCTGTTGGTTGATGGCTATTCTCTGTTCTGCTTTGTATTCCAATCCTTGCCCTGTCACTTGTCCTATAAAGTTTTAATGATGAATTGTTTTTCTTTCGCATGAACTGAAGGCCCAGGAAGATGCCGAAGTCCTCAGATCCTTAGTAATTCCCTTAGAAGAGGAAATAGAAGCTCTCAAAGAAAAACTCAGAGAAGCTCATGAAGAGCTTCAAAAATACACGGTATGAATCTAATTTGGTGTATTGAACCAACCTAATTGCTACTTGTACTAATGCATGTATATTGTAGGGAATCCAACATGAGAGTGGGTCCAGCAGGAAAGTCAACCACGCTAAGGACATTGTCCCTAATCTGGTCAATGCTGAACAAGAATCCCTCATTATGATGTCTCCGGCTCAAGAAAAGGGGGCTAGCTTGGAGAAGCAAATCACTCCAGAAGGTAAATCATATGATATTTGAAATCCATGAAACATGTTTACATCCATATCAGTTGATTTAGCAGATATTATCAATTTCTATCTTGATTAGGTGAAGCAACTGGGAAAGATCTAGAAGTATTCCTGAGTGGGGGTTCAACTGCAGTACCTCTTTCATTAAACACCTGCAATATGTGTCTGAATTATGAGACTGGGCTTCAAAAGTCACAACAAAGAGTTAAAGAACTTGAGAAAGCTCTAGAAATATCAGAAAAAAATGTCAAGAGAGCTAAAGATGATCTATCACGTGAGCACACATTCCGTCAGGAAATGGAAGTAAAGTGGAATGAGAAAAAAGAGCAGCATAAAATGCAGGTAGATATTAAAACATTAGATGCGGCGGCCGGCAGGGAATGTACCAAAAAGATTCTTTATTTGAGTTTTTTGATAATATCTTGTCAATGGTTTGAGATATCGTTCTTCAACGTTTCAAATTGTGTCTGAATTTTGTTACTATATGACCCAACACCATCGGAGGGATGTCGTAACAAAAATTGGATTTTGTTACGTAAATAAGGTAACAAATACAAATTCTGTAACAAAATTCATTTTTGCAGAAGGAGCCATCGGGGGGGGGGGGGGGGGGGGTCATTTTGTTATGACATTCGGGCACTATAAGAGCTTCCTAACTGGCATTTTTGGATGATTCTCAAACAGTTTTCAAAATATTGTCAAAAAACAAAATTGACAAATCTTATTGGTTCGGGTCCATAGCGGCTGATGCTTTCTACAGCCTAATGTATAACACAGTTTGTGTTGCGTTGGACTCAATCGTTACGTATGTCGAGTCTTCTTTTACATGTTAAGTGAGAACTTCTCTAATTGTTTTGTATTTATATCATAGGTTATAGAGCTTCAGAAAAAAATTACATCTGCAGAAAGTAGTTTGCATGATTTACATCAAACATATACACAAACTTACCAAGATGTAACACAGCAGCTGTCACGCTTGGAACCAGAACGTATTGAGATAAAACGGGAAATGGACAGGTACAATTTTAACTGGCATTAAACCAAAACGTCCAACAATTTATTGTATGTAATGCGTTTATTGTGCTATCTATTCCAATTTACAGGCTTCAGGCTGAAAATGAAAAATTGGTTGGTAAACACGCAGAACATAGTCAGATACTTCAGAACCAGATCATTGATCTTCCAAGCAATGTTGAGGTAAAAGTTACTTGGATGTTTGTCTCATTGAAAGCCTGCCTGTCTTCATTCATACCTGAATTCAAACTGCATGTAGCATGTTTTTAAAAAATATTTGCCCGTTTTGTTTTTTTTATTTTTATATCCAGGCCCTCCAGGTACTATTACTTCAAAGGCATGAAGATCTAATTGCTGCCAAGGTTTGTGCAGAAACTCAGCAAATTGAGGCAGATCTTCTGAGGGAAGAACTACAAATACAGCAAAAACAGAATGCCATTTTAATGTCAGACAATCAACAGTATCAGTAAGAAATTAGAATTTTAAATAAATTCAGAATTCTGGACAATGTTATTGATTTTAAACTAATGTGCAATTTTTAAAATATAGGAAACTGGTCCAGAAAAGTGAGGCTGATAAACAACGTATTCATAATCTTCAAATTGCTGAAAAGCAGGCTTTAGAGAAAATTAAAGATTTGAAACTAAAACTAGACGAAGCTCTTCAAAATCATGTGAGGATTTACCTTTCAATTTCTGTTTTTAATTAATTATATTTGCATGAATTAAATAAGTTTTATATCTATAAATGCTTCATGAACTTACAGACCCAGTTGGAAGAAAAACTTAAAAAGCAACAAAATCGAGTTACATCATTACAACATGATTTGGATACTAGTGAACAGGTCCAAAAAGATTTTGTTCGTCTTTCTCAATCACTTCAAGTACAGTTGGAGAGCTTTCGTCAACCCAATACCCAAGTGCGCTGGCAACATGACGAGGATGTGGATGAATGCCCATCATGCCACAGCTCATTTGGATCATCATCCCGAAAAGTAACTTGCCATACTGTTATAATTCACGTGTTTAACCTTGTGATTTAATTCTGTTGTATATTTCTACCTTACTTATTCTATTTTGATTTCTTATGGAATTTTCATCTTTTGTTTCAGCCACATTGCAGGCACTGTGGTCGCGTTTTCTGTCATAATTGTTTGTCCCACCAAGTTCCAAGTGGTCCTCAACAGCGCTTAAGTCGAGTATGTGATGTGTGTCACACTTTACTTGTGCCCAATACAGCACCATATTTTAGTACTGAACCACCTTCTACCCCAGACTAAACTCTGGGGCAAATTTTTCTAGATTCTTACAAATGGATATTTTAAGTAGGAATAAAATTTAATGAGTCCAATAGTTTGTATTATTGCCCATCTATTGAATATCCCAACTTCTTAATAAATGCCGGGTGGTTTTGTCTTTCTTTTAAATTCTTTATGTCTTCTGCTACTGTGATAAGTTGAGCATTTTGATTTCCATGGCTGAGTACTAGTACTCCAACTAGCTTAGTTGCTTGGGCTTGCATTTCCATTGCGTAATAATTGTGATAATCTAATCTTCATTGACAACTGTACGATTGAAAGACAGACAAAGAGATATTCTGTAAAATTTCAATATTTTTAAGGTGTTGATCTCAAGCTACAGATGCTGTTTATTTATTTGATTCATTTTTATCTCACATGGATTACAGGATTGCTTTGGACCTAAAATTTCAGGCTCAGAATCAACCAATAAAATTTCTTTTGTTTGTTGATGTTGCAATATGCCAGTTTCTGTGGCTTTAGCTGGGTGGAATATTTTTGGTCTTATATAGGTTTGAGTATGAATCAAATCAGGAAGTTGCACGGGTTATTTGATTCATTGTAATGTGATATTATCATTTTAATTTTTAGACTTCCAGTGCTATCTTGAAGTTGTAGACTTTCTACTGTATGTAATACATGGTAAAAGTAACAATTATTTTAGGTACCTGTAAAAGCCTGATGTCTATGGTGTGTCCTAAAATGGAAGGATGTAGTTTATTATTTCTCTGACTTAAAATATATCTAGGAATCATTGAACTACCCTACCGTACATATTTCTTCCATTTAAAAGAGTTACTATCCATTCTTATTGTTTCAAAATTTCTTCTTCTGCTCAAATTACCTCTTTTAGAAAGTAGTAAAAATTGACTCTTTTTATACCAAAGTTAATCTTTGACCATCACCTTTATCACACATACTGATGATGGCTAGGAATCTTCCTACCACTGGTCAGATTACGGCCAGAGTCTAGGTAGGCAGTTTGTTCACTCGCAATGTTTTATTTTATTTGTGATGTATAGCAGCAGCTTGTTTCAATTTTACAATTAACTTTTAGTATCAATGACAATTTTTCTCATTTTCCATAATTCTCAAGTTTGATGATAGTAAAACCTTAAAAAATCAGACATGGAATAAGTTTTGACTCCACAGTAATACACTTAAGTGCTAATTTTTGGACATCCAATAGAGTTCATAATCGGATGCATCCTTTAAGGGTGATGCTGGAAGTCAGATGATGTTGACATTTACTAAATCCAATACCAAATCAATTTTTTGTTGAGATAAAACTCAATGAAAAAGGTTGAGAACCAGTTCATACCATACTTTCATGTTTGCATAAGGAAAATTTCAGTGAATACAAAACAACTGGTTACAAAAACAACACAAATATAGGTTTTATTTATATCCAATAAATAATTTTGTCACATGTTAAAGTTTTTCATTTTTTACTTATATATAACCACTATGTTTGGCTCTCTTTCAATCAACTCCTCCAACTTCTGCGTAGTAAGAGAGTACTGGCAACAGTATTCATCCATGGAAAGAAGGCCATTGAAAGATTGAGGAGCTGTTGATTGAGGATCAGGTTTCTCTACGTTACCCACAGGATACTGGAAAATTGAAATGGATATTTAAATTTTAAAAATTGTTCTAAAATACAGAAAATATTTGACAGGGTTCCTTACCTTGTGGATACGGCAGATAAATCCTTCTAAGAGACCAAACTGAACCAATCTGCGTTCATTAATCCTTAATGTATGAGGACTAAGTCTAATGCAAAGATCTCTGACCGTTGTGCCTCGAGTCATACTACAAAACATGCGGAAAACATCACGCACTGTTGGTGGCTGACGTGGTGACCTAGCAACATATTTGACACAGTCCTCTTGAAGACGCCGGTCTTCTGCAAGCCTTCTTAATTTAGGAGTAGTTGCATAAATATTTGAGTATTGAAAAATATGGATCATGGAAACAACCCCATAGTATCTGAAAACCCAAATGTGAGTCATTACTATTATCTTGCTATTGGTAACTCACAGATCATGTTACAAACGTGTCAGTACACTAAATTTTGCAGGCACGCTTTGACTAAGTTATTTTCCACATCTGCTTCAGCAGCAATTTTGGCCACATGATTAAATCCATCAATGTAAGGTAACACCTAGCAAAAAACAGGAACAAACATATAAATTATGTTTATAACATTAGAAAACTCACACTAAGACCATTTCCTCACCTTTTGAGTAGTTAGATCCCATTGTTCTGCTTGGAACAAGTCTGGACTCTCAGTGAATATGGGCACATGGTGGTCTAAAACTGGAGGTGGATCTTGTAAAATGCGTACAACTTTGAGATGTGTTGTCATAGTTCCCTCTGCAAGACAACACAACAAAAAAGAAAGATACAAAATAAACTATCTATACTAGAAAAACTTGGTAAGTTTTTACACAATAATAAAAATATATGTACCTGTGAGGGTACACATTTTGTGAGAATTTAAATCCTGCATGACCTGGCACAGTATTTTTGGCAAACGAGCATTTTCGACGTTATGATCTTGCTGACTTGAGAGAAATTTACTCTCAACCTCCATTGCAACCTAGTGATGGAAAATTTCATTTAAAATAATTTTCTTCTAAAAAGTGTAAGAACACATACACATATTCATACCAAGTAGTCTGACAACTTTCTCACAACACTTTCATATTGAACAGTACGTGCCCACGCATCACAAACAAAACACAGGTTGAAATAATACGCATTTCTTTTATAATTTTTATCATCAATTTTGACAGGGAATCCTAAAATTTTAAAACCCAAGACTGTCCTGTAACAATATTTAAAATTAAGCAAAACCAGTGGAACTTTTTCATCTAATTTAAAAAGCGAGTGAAGTAGATAATAATGATGAACACATACACTGTCAACATGCTACGCTGAAGCTGTGCCTTGGGAATAATGTACACGCTCACTGATTCAAAAGTGTCTTTGGAAATATAATTACTCGGTACCTAGACAAAAAAAAAATTGTTGTGAATTTATACTTTTAACATAAGGTACATCTAATGCATTAATGTCATCGTCAATAGGTTAAAATGGTTTCATTACCTGGCACACAATTTTTGGGCCAGCCTCTGGATGAAATTCACTAAGGAAGATGCATCTGACAGGTCCTTCTCTTCCGCAGCCTTCATAAAACCTATCTTTGTCATTTCCTGCCATGACAAATAAAGCAAAGATAAGTGTTAACATGGACATAAATAAACTAAGGCATACCGAGGAATCATGATGACACCAATTGAAGTACCTTGACATTGAGTCATTTTCTTACAGCATCAACACATCCCATGAAAACGTCAAAAATTAATGCCTTGATCATAAGAATCACAACATCCAGGCAGGAGATCTCTGGAGTCTGGAGTTATAGGATTTTTGTTGATTTTGTTTTCCGCCCCGCCCTCCCCCTCCAACCTTCCGCCCTCGCCCTCCCGCTCCCCGGATGTAGTTTATTATTTCTCTGACTTAAAATATATCTAGGAATCATTGAACTACCCTACCGTACATATTTCTTCCATTTAAAAGAGTTACTATC
>NW_026267160.1:819381-826621 GCF_000697945.3 Frankliniella occidentalis | reverse complement strand
GTACGCTTAAATGCTTGCATGTGGGGTTATTTGTTTGCCCCTGCACTTCGCCAGGAATGGTGCTTAAATCTCAGGGAAATTTAGGGAGAATGGGTTTGGAAATCAGGGAAAATGGAAATGAAAATTTTGTGGCAACCATGTCTGATGACCCTTTAATATGTATACATTTACAGGCAGGCATAGTTTGCAAGCTAAATACTCGTTGCACAATTCTGTGTTGATTTTGTTTTCCGCCCCGCCCTCCCCCTCCAACCTTCCGCCCTCGCCCTCCCGCTCCCCCTCCCCGCGGTCCACCAGTTGCACCAGCATAACACCGTTTTGTATGTTTGGTATCGCAAGATTCAATCCAATAAACCTTGTATAATTCTTATTTATGTCATGTAAAATATTTTAAGGAACTTAAATTTTAATATTGTCGGGTCAAAACATTGATGTTAGTCACATAAAATAAGAGTACAGAAACAGAACTAGTTTTGTTTTGATTTGATACGGGTGCAAGCATTGAGCTGCTGGCGAGCGCGCGGTTAATGTATAATCTCAAACTCAGAAATCAGATTTTGCCGATTTTGCTATTTTCCTGAGCTTTTGTTGTGAACAAACGACAACGATGATCTTCTACTGCTAGCCGAAATATTTTTTTGTTTGTTTTTACACGTTTCTGACCAATTAAAGCGGTTATGTCTCTCACAGATGAAGAATACAAGGGTAAAAATGAGTTAACTAACCTTAATTAAGACACTTTAAAAATAAATCTATTTTGTTTTATTCTTCTTTACTTTAGAAAAGTTCAAGGGTTATGCTGTATCTAATCATGAAGGTGAAATAAAAGATATCATGTCTTCTGAAGATGATTTACAACATTATTCGGTCACTGTGAAGTAAGCATACTGGTTTTGTTTCCCATTTGCCATATTTGATAGAAACATGAGCACAAACGTTTTTACTTTGATACTTGCAGCTTTGTGTCTCTCTTTGAGACAAGTACAGAGTTAGGTGATGGTATCCTATCTCACCCCTCTCATCTCTTGCCTATATTTGATTCTGCTCTCCATGAGGCTCAGAAATCCATTTTAGCCTCGGAGCCTGAGGAATTGAAAGATAGCTATATTTTAAAGCCTCGCATTCATGCTCGACTTACAGGTACCTATTTGAAACATCTACATATTTCCCTTTCCTGAGAATGTATGAGTGAAGCTTAACTAATTCATTTTCCAGCTCTGCCAGTCTGCCCTGAGCTTCACCGAACAATTTTTCCTAGAAATGATGATGTAGGAAATTTTCTTAGGGTTTCAGGTACAGTTGTACGTATAACATCTGCCAAAATGCTGGAATATAAACGAGATTATATATGTGCCAAGTGCAAGTATTCTTTTACCATAAAGGTATACTTTTCATTTTTGCGTATCCAAAATGTATTTCCAATCAAGCTTAATTTACACTTTCCAACTATATTGGCTTAAACAGGCTGAATATGAGCTGTATTATGGGTTCTCTCCAATTTCACGGTGCCCCAATCCAGAACATTGTAAGGGCATTAATTTTAGTGCTGTGGATAAAGTAGATCATAAGAATTACAAGGACTACCAGGAGTTAAAAATTCAGGTAATCTGCCAATCTGCACAATACAGAAGATAATTTTCTGATCTGGTTCTCTTATTTGAAGTATATGTTTACATGTAACATCCAACTACCTATCCCATATCCCTCAACAGGAACAAGTCAGCAAATTGCATGTTGGTAGTATGCCTCGTTCCATGTGGGTTACACTGGAGGATGATCTTGTTGATACCTGCAAACCAGGTGACGATGTTGTTGTCTGGTATGCTAGTCACATGAATAAAACCAAATTTGCTTCATACCCAATCACTAACTCACTAACATTGCATTTCTTGTTTTGTAGTGGCACTGTTCTTCGACGTTGGCGCCCTTTAACAGCTGGCTCACGGTGTGACATAGATCTTGTTGTTCAAGCAAATCATCTTCAGGTTTGCAATGACCAACGATCTTCTGTTCTCGTCACTCAAGAAATGAAAGATGAATTTGAGAATTACTGGAAGGCTCAAGCTCATGATCCTCTTACTGCAAGAAATCGCATCCTTGCTTCTTTCTGCCCCCAGGTAAATTCTTACTGGATGTTGAGAAAATAATGGGGAGAGCAAATTCAATCTTTAGCAAGAAGTAGCTATTACTACTGGTAATTATTTACTTTTTAAACCCACGAGCTTTGTTTTGTAGTCCCCTCAAAATAACATTTTTTTTACAGGTTTATGGGTTGTATTTAGTGAAGCTGGCTGTTTGTTTGGTTTTGACTGGAGGTGTCCAACACAGTGAAGCTTCAGGAAGTAGAATTCGTGGAGAGTCCCATCTACTATTAGTGGGGGATCCTGGCACTGGAAAGTCTCATCTTCTAAGATTTGCTGCGAAGGTTTGCCCACGCTCTGTTTTTACAACTGGTGTTGGATCAACATCTGCAGGGTTAACTGTCACTGCTGTTCGTGTGAGTATACCACAGCCAATACTGCATTCCTCCATTATTTTAAGTACCACAAGAGATACATATTGAAGGTTTTGTTGTTGTTGTTTTTGTTTGTCCTTTTAGGAAGGTGGTGAATGGCAATTAGAAGCTGGAGCTCTTGTTTTATCAGATGGCGGAGTGTGCTGTATTGATGAGTTCAATTCAATTCGTGAAAGAGATAGGACTAGTATCCATGAAGCAATGGAACAGCAAACCATCAGTGTTGCCAAGGTGTGTGAAGAACATTTATTTCTCCCTTTTTTCCACTTTTTATTATTCTGATGACCCTTTAATATGTATACATTTACAGGCAGGCATAGTTTGCAAGCTAAATACTCGTTGCACAATTCTGGCAGCCACCAATCCTAAAGGACAGTATGATTCAAATCAACCTATGACAGTGAATGTTGCCATAGCCAGTCCACTTTTAAGTCGGTTTGATTTAGTTTTAGTGCTTTTGGATTCCTGTAATCAAGATTGGGACAAGTAGGTTTCTATTCGATTCTCTATGTAGTATTTTAATTTTAATCTGTAGTGCCATTTACTAAAGAACTTCATTACATTTCAGTATGGTTTCAAAATTTATTCTGGAAGGGAGAGACCCTTTGTCACAATCAAGTAGTCAGAAGTCAAAATCTCAATCAAACTGTGGAGGAAGTTTGTTGTCAGGTCTTTGGAATATGGAACAATTACAAGCCTATTTTTGCACAATTAAAACTTTACGCCCTGCATTAAGCCGTAATGCAAATAGAATTCTTGGTTCCTATTATCAAGCTTTGAGAAGAGCTGATGCCCGGAATGCTGCTCGCACAACTGTCCGAATGCTGGAGAGTCTTGTACGGTATGGTCACTTTTCATCCTGGACTTAAACCACAGATCTAAATGATAATTATTCTGATAACATTTTTTCCCTCATTTATTTAGCCTCTCTCAAGCTCATGCTCGGCTAATGTTTCATCAGGAAGTAACTGTCCAGGATGCTGTCATTGCTGTTTCTTTAGTTGAAACATCCATGAATAATGAAGGAATAATATCAAGTGTAAGTACACTTCACACTGCATTTCCAAGGAACCCAATGGAAGATTATCTGAAGCAATGTAAGAAAATCTTTGTCCTCAAAAATTTTGTTTCTCCTCTAAAATCTGTAAAATTGATCTCATTTGTTATTTGCTCTTCATACTTGTTTAGTGAATGAAGTGTTGAGTAAACTTGGCCTGTTGGATATTCTGGAAGAAGAGTCGAATAATCTTGCAACATTTTCTGAGCATGATGAACATCAGAATATTGATTTAGAGATTCAGGAGGTATAAGCAAACATTTTTTTTAAATGTGTGTTCTGTTGGTGCTCTTTTGATATAACTTCATCTGTATAGAATTTTGTGTTTCCTTCTAAACAGGTTTCATCAAATATTGGTAATAATGAGGATGAATTAAATTATCTGATTGAGGAAGAGACCACAACAGAAAGTGTTTTACAAAGACAACCATCAAATGAGGGGGACGGATCTAGTGCAAGTGCACCAAATGTTATGACAGGCAAACTAAATTCTGTTCTTAGCAACATTCGACGCAATAAGGACCACAATTTATTCCTAACTGTGGAACAGCAAAGATCAACTTCAAGCAAAAGGAAGCGAACTGCTAAGGAGAACCAAGGGAAGGGTAAGGAAGGGTCTAAAGAGGGGTCTGTGAGCAGTCCTTCTGGAATGCAGTCACCCCCATGTAATACCAAAAAATCAAAAAAGGCAGATCAACAACATATTGATAAAGTTGATGAAATGGTATCCCCAAAGTCATCTTCACCCAAGAAAAATAATTCTGGTAAAAAGGACTCCAATATTAGAAGAGTAAATAAAGCTCAAGAAAAACCGGGGACTTCTACTTCTATCAACTCTACATCAGTCGAAGAAACAGAAGAGCCTTCAATTTTAAAATCGAAAGTGGAATCTCTTCGTAACTTGTTTAGCTTTACAAAAGAAAATCAGGCCAAAATGAAAAAGAGAAATCTGACCCAATCTGAAGGGATAAGCAATGATACAAAAGATCCAACTTGTAAAACTAGGAAGACTCCTGTTAAACCATCTGCACAAAACGTATCTCCTGCTAAGTCTCCTATTGCCACATCAACTCAAAATAGTGTGACAGAAACCAGTTCTACAAATATGCCATCATTGTCACCCTCTCTCAAAAATCAAAGTATTGTAACCAATCCAAAAGCCCTAAAAGTTGCAGAAGAAGCCATCTCTACCAATATGTCACCTGTTTCACCCTCATCGAAAAAAAATACCTCTACCAGTCCTAAAATTCCGAAAGTTGCAATTTCTACCCTGGCATTTCTCAAATTGCAGCAGTTCAAATCTAAATCAGCAGTGGAAGGCAGTAGTACAGAAAAGAAGCCAGACAACCCTAATATTTTAGGAAATGGAGAAACTACAGTACTTAAAGAACAACCTGGAGATAAAATTCTAACTGATTGGAAAACTATTCATAACAGCAGAGATTTATTGCAAAGTTCACAAAGCACTGTCAGCAACAACCAATGTAATCAAGTACCTTCAACAAAAAGTAGAACGTATGCATTCAAAAATTTACAAAGTTTGGGGAAAAAGTTGCATAGTTCACAACAAAGTAATGCTAATAAAGTCAAAAGTATAACCATTGATTCTGAGAGCAGTTCAATTGGCGGGCAGAGTCAACGCGATCGTGGCTTTGGAGAATGTTCTCAAGTTTTCAGTGTTACTGGAGATGATGATGACGCTGACATTGATCTTGAATTGTAAATTTTTCATTGAAAACTGTGATATTAGTTCTAGTGCATCCCAATGTAACATTCCAAATTAATTCCCCCTTTTCCCCTTTTCAAGTAATAAATTAATCATATCAATTTCAAATCTTCTTCTGATTTTCACACCTGCCTACTAACGAAGCCACACACAGGACTGCTAAATAAAAATGAGTTGGATTTCAACGGGCAAGTCATAACACAAATGTAACGGTGGCTCATGTATTTTTTATTTTTTATATAAAAATGATGGTTTTACTATTTACACGTACGAAAACTCTCGACACATCGTTGATGAAATGATGAAGTGTTTGCTCCTCGTGGTCGCGGTTGGTCGGTTTGAGTGTCGCAAACCCGCGCCGTGCCGAATCCGGATGGAAGCGGGAACGGCGCGGGGATGGCGACCAATGAGGGATGTGATGAGGTGGGTGACTATGTACAATCCTTCCTGGTCCTGTTCCCTGGACTGCTTGCTGACTTCCGCGCGTGTTGCTGCGGGGGTGATGGTGGTGGTGGGCCCGCCCCCCGGGCGGTCCGCCCCCGGCCGCCCCCCCGCGCTCGCTGATGTAGCTTTACCCGTGGCGAGCGCGGGAGCAGCGGGGCGGGAGCCGCCGCCGTTGTGTCGGTGGATGGGGGGGCTGTGAGGGGCGGGCAGTGATGGTGGTGATGATGGCGGGGACTACTTAGAAGGGGGCGCCGTACGAAGAGCTAGGCGAGCGAGCGGGGGCACCGTAGCTGGAGGACGGGCCGCCGGAGGAGTAGCCGCCGCCACCGCCGCTGGAGTAGCCACCGCCGCCGCCGCCGCCGGAGGACTGCTCGTACTGGGCGACCTGGATGGCAGGCTGCACACCCTCGAGATCGACACCGACGACGCGGCTGGAGTAGCCGCCAGAGCTGGGCGCGCCGTAGCTGCTGGAGGGAACGCCGTACGAGGAGGACGGGCCAGAGGAGTAGCCGCCGCCGCCGCCACCACCGCCGCCGCCGGAGGACTGGCTCTCGTGCTGCAGGATGATCTGGCGGATCTGGCCGAGCAGCTGCTGGTCAACGTACTGGCCCTCGTTGGTGGAGCCGCCGACGGGCACGGGGACGTAGCCGCCACCGCCGCCGCCGCCGCCACCACCAGAGTAGCCGCCGCCGCCACCTCCGCCGCCGGAGTATCCACCACTTGGTCTGCTATAGCTGTATCCTCCGGGAGCCTCGGCCTGCACCGCCACCACCACCGCGAGCAGGCACTGCAACAAGGAGAGTGAGGTGTTAGAGAGGGAGAGAGAGAGAGAGGGGGGGGGGGGAGGCCCGTGAGCGCGGACACTGATCCTGCCGTCATCTCCACCCCTCCCCTCGTCCAGCGCAGCGTCGTGCTCACTGTGTCGTCATGGCCTACTTGTTGATGTGACGGCAGTGGATTGGAGGAGAGGGTAAAAAATGGGGAGGGGGGGGGGGTCACACTGGTCGTGTGAGCGGGAAGATGCATTATAACGACGGCCTAGGAAAGACTCTGTAAGAGGGCTAAGGTGAGCGCTTTCCGTGAGCGATTGGATCGTTTAGGGGTACGAGGAGGAGCCGGAAGACTCTCGTGCCGAAGCGCTGACCCACAGCCAACACGGCGTGGCGGGCGCCGGGGTCACTCGGGTCGGAGGTCGAAGGGGTGAGCGTGAGCCCCTCGGACACGACTCGGCCGGCGCCCTGTTACGCAAGGCTGCTCGGTGCGGCCATAGGCGGACACAGGGTCATGCAGAGCGGAGGAGGGGGTGGGGGCAGCCCGGGACAGTCCCGAGCGGGGCGCCGCGTTCGTAACCGTAACCCCATACCCACACCGCGACGGGACGGCGCGATCATTTCATGTTTATCCCCGTGTAAGTGGCGGGGACCGGGTCGGGCCAGGCCGGCCAGTCACGCGCGGGAATAAGGAAGCCCGCTCGCAGCATCGCACGGGGTGAGAGGGG
>NW_026267160.1:812871-816681 GCF_000697945.3 Frankliniella occidentalis | reverse complement strand
GGCCTATGTTCAGCCTGCGCGAGCGCCGTGCGGCAGGCAGTCCCGCCACACAGACCTGTTGTGCGGCGTGGCCTACGTCCTGCCGACGAGCGTAAAGGGGCGCAGTTTGCCATTTTCGCGGAGCAGGGAAAATTTACATTGTGCAAAAAGCTCTCCCAGCAACTTTCGATGGGTGTGCGTGCTTTTCGTTGTGTGCGAAGCCAATAATTCCCATCTCTGGGCAGGATGATGGAGGGGAAGTGAGGAATTACAGGCAGGCGCGGGCCGAATCGTTTTGGAAAGGGGGCCGGGCTAGTAGTGGCCGGGCGCAGCCGGCACGGCCGGGCCATCGCTGAGGTGCTTTGTTCGTCTTTGACCCGGGGGCCGTGCGGGCCGTGCCGGGGCCAGCCAGCTCCCAATCAGGACCCGCTCCGTGTGTTCGGGGGGACCAGCGGGCACCAGCGAGGACCAGTCCCCCACACACACATCTCACCCACTCGAGAAAGTCCGTTAAAGTGTAAGCGTGGTCCTTTCCGTTTGAGACCGTTATTAAACGTGATCGTTATCCTAGAAAATAAAAAGTCGTTTGTTTTCATTTCAACGGACGTCTTCCGCAGCCTTTAGTGAGACATAGCACAATCAAAAATCAGGTATTGTGCGTGCGCACGGTGCAGGGTAGGTTTCCCTGAGGGAGCGCCAGGGGGCACCACGGGCTCGGGCGCAGGCGGGCACGGCGAGGCTTTGCGGACAGCCTGCCGATTGCAGCGCGGATGGAGAAAGGAAAGCTCGTCTTCACTTCACTCCTCTCCTTCGCACACGCGCGCGAAATGTTGGTGCGAACCCAAGCAGACGAGACTCTGCGATCCCCGTCGCACTCTCGACTCTGCCCCCTCCTCTCCCATCACTCTCATCCACTCGTTGATCGCGCGGATCGAGCAAGGGCAGATGAGCACCCGGCGTGTCGCCAAAATCTGTCTTTTGAGTTCAGTGCTTATTGCAAAAAGGCGCCCCCAGTGCATAGTGTCGCGTCCGCACCGCGGTCCCCCAGCTCGAGGGTGAGCAGGATTTGCAAGTTGTCATTGGTAGTCCTGTGTAGCATTTTAATCATGAAACTTTTACACACAAAACAAAACTCTCCTTATTTCTTCTCCTTAAAAAGAAAAAAAATCAAAGTGAACGCTTGGTTTTCTGTTTCTTTCGTAGTTGATTATGAATTATTTTCTGGAAAAAATGAAATTCGTCCAAGGTCGGCGGATATGAAGCAGATGATGCTAATATATTTTCCTTTGCTCGGTTATGTTTCCTTATCGAGAGTTAAAGCTGCAGCTGACACCTTTAATGTTATTTGTGCAACTTGTCGGTGTTTTAAGGTATCATCCTACAAAATTCCACACTTGTCACACTGTTAAAAATTCAGCTGCCGTATAGCACGCCGCCGCGGCCGCTGGGGCTCTCGTACCCCCCCCCCCTCCCCCGCCGTGTTTACAGCTGGGTTGGATAATGCCCGGTTCGGTTCAGCCGCGCATTAGGTTACGTGAGGGGTCGGGGGCGGAGGCAACTGCTGCTGACCAAAGCGCCTCAAGTCTTCTTCGCTGCCAATGAAACGCACTAATCGTGCCTGTATGCCGAGCGCTCAAATCAAATGCCATCCTCGTCGCCATTGACAGAGGGTGGGCCTCGGCGGCGGCCAGGCGTAGCGCTCCGGAGCGGGGCGTGCACACCAGGAAGACTCTGCCGGTCCCGACCCGCGGGTCCTCCCTGCTGCCCATTCGCCCTCTCTGTCGGCCTCCCCGGTCCTCGCCGACACGCTGTCCTGCCTCGGTCCTGCCTACAGTCCCTCCCTGCGTCGATTACCCGCCCTGGCGGAGCTCGGGCTGCGCGGGCGTGAAGTGGAGTAGTGGAGGCGCGCCGCCGCGGGGACGCGTCGAGTCCCCCGCGATGTCCCCCCGCCGCGCGACGCAGGGCGCAGGGACCCTCCCGGGGAGGAGGAGAGGAGAGGCGATGAGGATCCTCGACAAGCAAAGAGGAAGATGGAGGAGGAGTCGGAGGAGGGGGCGTGCCTTGGAGCTGCATGACGGTGTGGGGGTTGCATAACGCCGACCATTGGCTCTGTCCAAGCGCTCTTTGTGATGCTCAACCTGGAGCCGACCTGAGGCCCACCGCCAACCGGGATCTGACCTCAGGACGACCGGGAGCTAACGTCGGGCCAACCTGGAGCTGACAGCAGGACGGCGCGGAGTCGACCTCAGGCCGACCTGGAGCCGACCTCAGGCCGACCTGGATCTGACAGGCTGACCCGCAGCTGCCCTCGTGTGACGTCGGTTCGCGTCACTTGGTTCACCGATCCGGCCCTGGCGCCGGCGCATAGGCAACCCTTTGTCCGACCTCGGCCCGACCTGGAGCCGACTCGACGGGGACGGGACGCCTCTGTCTCTGCGGCCGGGAACTTTTCTCCAAAGCAGAGACTGCAACGCTGGAGGCAGGCTGTGGGAACCAGGCGGTAAAACGGATGGGTCGGGCCGGGAGTGTTGGCGCGGGCGTACGCAGAGCGAGAGCCGCAAAGGCGCGACATTTCATGACACTTTGACAGCGATTTCACGTTGGAAAAGCGGTGCGACTTTGGTGTGGGAGGCACACTCTGAGAGCCCGGCCGAGAGTGTCGACACTGCCCATTTCTTGCCGCATGGGGGTCGACCGACATCGTATTTGGGACGAACAACTGTGGCAACCCGACCCCCCGGGCCAGACTCCAGGCTCCGCTCCGCTCAGCTCCGACCCCAGCCGACCTCCCGATGGCTGCGTCCGAACCGGTCGCGGGGCGGCGAGCTGGACCGCCGCCGACACCGCGCCGCGCCGCCCGCCGCGGACGCGCCCGCACCGACATCGACGGCGTCGATGACGACTCGAATAGTGGCCATCAAATTGATTGCTACTGGTGGACGTGCGGGCCGGGAGGGGGGAGGGGAGGCTCACGCCCCTAGCCTCACGCAATATCCCACATTCGCCCGTCTGTCTTAGGCGTCCGGTGCCAATCACCAGGCCCAGCCCGGCGCCACAGGGTGCTAGTCGGGCCGGTTGAACCAGGCATCGGCGGACGTCAGGGCACGGCGTCGCAGTGTGCCATTCTGTGTGCCAGGGGAAGGGGAAGCACACCAGAAAGGGGAGGAGGCTCCCCCCGCTTCCCCCCCCCCTCTCTTTCTCTCTCTCTTGCTTCCTCACTCACTGTGTGTGAGTGTGTGTGTCAGAGAGAGAGAGGGAGAGAGGGGGAGAGAGAGAGAGGCAGGGGGGGGGTGTTAAAGGGCGCTGCAGCAGCGGCCCACTCTGACCCACCGACGTGAGGCGTGAGGGATCAGGTGTCGTGATGTCACCCGCGGCCCGCGGCGTGCGTCGTGACGGCCGGCTCCGCGGCTCGCGGCCCGAGGGATCTGATTCCGTATCGAGATCACCCCCGCGAGGAGGAACACCTCGAGGAACGCCTCGTGGAACACCTCGAGGAACGCCTCGAGGAACACCTCGAGGAACACCTCCACTACCGGGCCGCGCGCGCGCGCCTGTACCGTGTCTCAGACACAACAGTGTTGCGGGTTTGCGTACCCCCTAGGGGCCTCGGGGCCTTACGGGTAGAGCGTGTAGGCAACCCAGCTAACCGTTTTGTCTTGGCCCTGACACACGGTGTATACCCCAAAGCACACCCTCTGGCTTCGCTATCGCGCGCACGGACCCCGGCTCTGTTGCTGCAGGAACCCGTTTCCGAATTACCGAATGGCGGAGAAAGGGCGTTGGTGAGAGGCGCGCACCGGCCCCGCGAGCCCCAGGGGCGCGAGGGGTTAG
>NW_026267160.1:807601-808736 GCF_000697945.3 Frankliniella occidentalis | reverse complement strand
CCCCGCCGATTTCGCGATTGTACACTCAATTAAGCTCGGGCTGGGGTGAATGACGGGGCTGGTTTGATAGACGAGATCCTCTGCGGGTGTGACTGATTAGCTTTGCACGGACTGTTCAACGCTAACGAGTCGCTTTCAGAGCTCTCGTTTCCGGATAACGGGTCAGAGATTAAGGAAACGCAATCGATAGGAGTCCAGCGCAAAGAACCAAACGTTTTTAGCTTTAGTTTCACACAAAAGGAAAAAATTGAAAAGTGCCTGTCCGTTTTTCTGTACAACTCACTGTCAACACGCTAGGAAATAACAGACATAAAAATAGATTTCACTGTCCAAAACTTTGCTGAGAAAAAAATTCCCCTATCCCTGTAGGGGACGGCACGAAACTGAGGTGCATCGATGCACCGAGGCGGCTGCGGCTGCCGTGAGGTCGGGTGGGTCGCCCAGGCGGGGGAGTGACGATGCCGAGGCACAGGGCGGAGCACGGCGCAGTCACAGTCACACGCATAGTTCGGTTTCACTCGGCGCAGCACGAATCACAAATGAGTATCCAATGGAGTGGCTGGTATCCAGAGGCCACGGCGCGGTGCGCAGGCGGAGGCGAGGCTGGAGAGCAGGAGAGCAGAGCAGTCCAGCAGCGGGCGGGGCTCACAGACTTACCACTGTGAAAGTCTTCATGGCGAGTGTATGGTTAGGAGTAGGAAGGACGGGAGCCCAACGGACACTGGCGTCTTCCTCGCTAACATCAGTATTTATACGGGCGGCCGTCGAGGGGGCCCGACCGGGTGGTGGGGTCCTGGTGGGGCCCGGTCCCGGAGGAGGGGTCCCCGGGTGTGTCCCACTCCCCTCCCCACAGCTGCCCATCCCGTGCACCCGCTGGGCCTCACGGCCCCCTGCTGGCCGCGGTGGGGGGAGGGGGCGGCGGCGCTGACGTTACAGGGTAGGCAGGGTGGGCAACCCTCCCCCGCTCCCCCGCGCAGGACAAGGCGGCTGCTCACATCCTGGAGAGAGCGCCCCCTCCCCTCCCCACCAGGACCAGGGGTGGGGTGGGGCAGGGTGAGCACGGCTTTTGTCCGGTTAAGATGTCGCGTACATCGTGTTGCAGCGAGCGCCGTGCGGCAGGCAGTCCCGCCACACA
>NW_026267160.1:795484-802210 GCF_000697945.3 Frankliniella occidentalis | reverse complement strand
GGGGGGTAGTGGCACCAAGCGCTACAGCCCACATCCACGCGCTTCACAGTGTCCTCACTCCCGCCGGCTGGTCGGTACGGGACCTTTTCGTTTGAGATGCAGTGAAGGAAAGTGAAACCAGTCGAGTCGGCGTGGCGTGGCGTGGCGTGGCGTCAAGACGAGGCTCGGTTACGATCATTCCTTGTTTTCTGATTGAAGCAGATGCTGCCGCGCCGCGTGAGCGGGAGAAAGACGAGAGAAGCGGGAGAGAATGAGGGAGTGCGCGGAGAGGCAGTGGAAGCACAGAGGCAGATGAGAAGAAAAACTAATGTTTGGCCGAGGTACTCTGCTCCCCCGAACCTGCGCGCGACAAACCGTCTGCAGAAATTGACAGGATTACCGGATAGTGGCGCTCGGCGGCTGAATATATTTTGCCTCCCTTTTGCCCCACTTTTTAAAAAACAACAAATATAATGACACACGCCGGTCGCCCGCTCTGCGCTGCTGATAGGAGGAGAGGGAAGGGGGAACTCGGGGGAACTTTTCCTTCTGGTATAGAGACAGTCTTTAAGGGACTGTCTAAAAACCAAATTGAACTCAAGAGATTTTTGTCGTTAAACAAAGAAAATTACTTTGGGACGAGAGAAAAATTTCCTTCTGATTTTGCAAGGAAACCATTTTCTGTGTACAAGGTGGCCGGTTTCGCTTCGAGGAAGCGACTGGTTCAGATACAGCAACATCCACAGCCGCCCACCCACACCATGACGCCAGCTCGCCGGCCAGCTGGACGGTCGCATCGCCACACCGGGGCCGGGCCGGGCCGGGGGCCGGCGCCGGGGCTTACATGGACCCGGACCAACCTGCTGACCCGCTGACTCGACGATGGCCCAGGGTCCGCACCAGACAGAGTGAAAGTATTAAAGAGGAGAGTGGCAAGAGCGGGTATTTGTCGTGTAAAATGTGTCTGACGGGGGCCCAAAGGCGGCCCCGATGGAGGACCTCCTTCGCGACTACCGCCTTTCCTTAAGGGATCGTAGAAAGTACTTCGTTTTTTCTCAAATTCATAATGCAAATTTACAGAAGCTAGGCGCCTGTGACACTCGGGGTAGGCCGCGCCGCAGTGCACGCATGCGCTGCAGGCGGGATGTTGCCTACCCGTCAGGCGCGAAGGGAGCTTGCATTGGCTGAACTTTGGCAGTTTCGTAACGGCGAATGACGGACGTGCTTTCCGCGTGATCCCTCACCCACCTAACCGTGTTATACCTCACCATCGCGCGCAAAGAAACTTGCAAACTATTGCCAACTGCATGCCAGACAGCCAATAGTGTTCGCCCGTATGGAAAGGCTTGGCTGAAAATTTGAGCCCCCCCCCCCCCCGCGTCTCACTGACAATAAGGTGGAGTTGCAATATAAGATTCGTTTAGCAGACCGTTGGTGACGACCTCTGGACCTTCGTGGACCTCCTCCGCAGCGGCCGCACTCTTGCGACAAAGCCAAGGGGTCCTCAGATAATACCTCAAATGCCCTTTGACTAAACGTAAAGAATATATAAGCAAATTTAAGGTGTCAGCTAGATTTTACTGCCGTGTCAATACCAAGCGGAGACCAGAAAACTGGCGCTGAGGGAGTAGTGTCCGAGTGCCCGAGTGTCGCGCTAGGCCCCTTCCCTTACATTTGCTAACAATACTGCGCCACGCCCCCTGCCCAACAATACTGGTCCACCGACGCCGGCCGCTCTGCCCACCGCCACATACGTGTATATTCCGCCGAATATCAAGGTTGCAAGTAACACGTTTCCCTAAACAAATAACAGCTAAATATTATAGAAAATTAGAACACAGACCTATTTTTAAATTTGTATCATCTGCTTTCATAATCGATTCTTGCTTTAAAAAAATAAGAGTACACTGTACTACACCCCCCAAGAAATCAGGAAAAATCAGAAAAAAAACACACAATAACAATTAGTAAAAATCAAGAAAAAACAGGAATATTGGTTTCCGCTTTTCGTAAAGGACCCCTCGTAACCAGCACCAGCACGCTGCTCGTCGCGATCATGTGCACTCTACACTCCTGCACAAAGCACACGTCCGGAGAGAGGATTGGAGGGGACCCATCATGGTCGCTTCTCTCTAATTGCGGTCCGTCTCCAGCCGCTCTGCTCCGCTCCACAAGTACGGCATTCTGATATGATGAGTTTACATCAGGCGGGGTGACGCAACGGGTCAGCGGGCGGGACGGAGAGGGGAGGGGGGGGGGAGGTGCAAACGTGTGCTACTGCCGGCGGCCGCACCGAGGAGCAGGCAAAAAAAATATGTGTGTAACGGCATTGATGCGCTGCTCGCAATAACCTCGACTTGTTTATTTCTCAGTCGAGCGTTGTTACATTTTTTCCCCTCATACATGTGATGATGGAACAGAAGGCAACAGGTAAACATCACGTATGCGGTGGAGCCAGTTGCAGTTTTTGACTGTAAATCGAGATCACGGTGGGAGATTTTTTTGCCTGAATTTTGAGTTTCCTGGCCGTTAGAAAACTGATAATAACCTAATGTTGACCGCATAACGACCTTTCTGGGGCTTCTGATTTTGCATGGTACTGTCGGAACTGTTGAAGATTGCATTCGCCGCCAGAAACTTGTGGGTTGGCGCCATTTGCGCATTCGCCCCGAACCAGGACGCAAAGCTGCGAAACTTCGGGTCGTACACTATAACACCCTGTTTGGGAGGAATTCATCTTACGCCACTCTGCACAATTCTTGAGCTATGTACCGCACGGTCCTTCCGACCATGCTTTGACGGGTTATTGATTCTTTGTGGGTGCCCGCGGAGTCACGGTAAAAACAGTGTCTCATTTTTTGAGGGCAAAGGGAAAACTCCCTTGGTTTGAGGAAGGCTCCTCAGATTTTGAGGAGGTCTCCTCAAAAAATAAGGGGTTTTTCCTTATTTTTTGAGAAGTTTTCCTCAAACATGGAAGGCGGAAGGCCCTCAAAGTTTTCCCTTTTCCCTCAAAATATGAGACGTTGTTTTTACCGTGGTCGCTGCTGCCCGTTGAAGTCCGCTGCAGTCTGCTGCTGGCCGCTACTGCCCGCTTCTGTCCTCTGCTGCTGCTTCTGTTCACCCCCATCGGCAGACCGTGAGCGTGTGTGTGCGCCGTGCCCCCTCGTGATGTATGTAGGCGATCGCTCCGCTGTGCCCGCGGGGCTCGGCCCGGTCCCCGTTTGCAGCGCATTGCTGTGGCGCGCTCGGTTGCAGCTCTTGAATATCAATTTCCGCAAACGGGTCAGGGCGTCCTGGTCCCGCCCCCGCCGGGCCAGGGGCGTCCAGCCTCGCGCCACCACAAATACTGATTCCTCTTCCGCGCTCATGCTGGCCGTGCTCCTGCACGTGCCGCCGGCGCCGCCCCTGCAACGGACGGGGTTCCCGCGGGTTATTGCGGTGCCCGTGGTTTTCAAGGACGCGCCCCCGCGCCCTCTCATCTTTTTGCAAGTTCTCATTTTTTTTATCTTGTCGGGCCGAGCCGTTGCTGCGTCATCACCGCGCTAGCCGTGCTGCGCCTTGCTGCTCGCGGTTGCACCTCGTTGCGTTGATCGAGAGCACTTGGTCCAGCACAGCATCCTCCGGTCGAGATCTCGCTGGGCGCAGCCACTCTGGTGGCCCCGTGCCCCGGGCGGGGGGTCACGGCCGGCGGCTCTGCACCGCTGCCGCCTCGCCGAGTGCCGCGGCCCAACCACAAGTGTGAGAGTGTGAGAGTGGTCGCCGCCGCCGCGGGCTCGTGTGCGAGAGAGACAGAGACGCGTGACGGCGCGCCCCCAACCCCACCCTCGCACTCTGCCGTCACTCTCTCTCGCACTAAACGGCCGATATGCCTGAGCCTGGGGGCGACGCGAGCCGCGAGCCTTGGCCGTTATTGGCGCATTGCTTCCGTTCCATCGCGCCGAAAGCGGAACTGAGCGGCGCACCGGAGCGCAGGGCGAGCGGGGGCGGCGGGGAGGTCACGGACGCCCTCCTGGAGAGGTCTGGAGTGACCTGGAGGAGCGCCTGGAGAGGCGCTATGGCCGCGCCGGAGGACGGGCGCGCTTGCGAGCCCCGCGCAGCCGCGCACTCCATGTACGTGCTCATCTCAGGCAGCCCGCCCGTCCCCGTCAGCTCCTCTCTCTCTCAGTCACCAGAGAGAAAGGGGCGTGATGTGCACTTCTCTCCCCTTGGCTAATGTGTGCAGCGGGAGTGCAGCGGGCGTATGCAGCCAGCTCACCACCAGCAGTGCTTCGACCCGTCGACAGGACAGGGCGATGGTTTCTCTTGTTCGGGAGTCGTTACTGATAAAAAATTTCCGAGCAGAGCCACGTCTGACGACTTAGCTTTTTTGGCTTTATTGTGCCTTGTAACGTGGGGAGGGGACTACGAATACGAATTTCAAGCCCTTTGAGCCCTTATAAACAACGCGTCATAAAAATAGGGGTGGTATCGATGGACGCCCCCACCCACACCGGTCTCAGTCTCAGTCAGGGTAGGGTGTCAATCTCCGACACCGGGATGCACCATAGTGATATCGAGTGACATCGCCCCGCCGTCAGAAAAACTTAAACCCCCCGCCGGGGAAAAAAATGCTTTCGATACCTTTGTCCACGCTAACGCCCTTTTCAGACACTGAAACTTGCCCTCCAGTGTAATGACCGCGCAGGACAAAGGCTGTAAAAGTTCACACCGCAAGGTTCACACCTCTAGTCGTAAAACTGAATGACGAAACGGCTCTATCCCAGACAACGACGACCAGCAGAGCTCACTAAAGTTCTGTCAAAAGTTGACTCAAGATGATACTATCTAGAACACAATTCAATTTTGCAAAGAGTAAAAAGCGCGCGTTCGTGCATGGGGTGATAAAAGACAAAACTTGTTATTGTGAACTCCAAGGTGGATGTTGAACGGAATCGTTGCCTAGGACGTAGTGACTGACACCCGACACGACACTGTGCCCTCGTACACTCCGAAGCCGTTCCCCGCAGCGCGTCACCCAACAACGCCGTGCGCCGTAGTGTACTCTGTCCACACCACGTCCAAGCTGACCGAAGGCCGGCCGCTTTCTTTGGCCTTCCCTTCTCTTCCCCGGTGCGATGGCATCGCATCAACAACAGCATCTCATCCCATCAGCCTGCCGCCCGCTGCCGCGCCGGCCCGATGGTTCCACCCCGTAGAGTGTAACTCCCGCCGCCCCCGGCCCGGGTTACGGCGGTGTTGTCTCCCCGCGCTGCTGTCCTTGCGGCCCGTACGATGAGCCGCCTGATGGAGGATAAAGTCCCCTCACTCGTCGGTCCGGGGAGGATTAGAGGCGAAACAACCCACGCGAGCCCGGGAGGCGGTCGGGCCGGACGCGAGAAGGACCTCCTCCCCGAAGGAGCGAGCGTGCGCGGGATCACGTGCGGCACGCCCGCGACAATCATCCACGAAAAGTGAGAGCGAATCCATTTCGAAGGCGTTTCATACGATAAGTGTGACCGGCCGCACCTACGGCGCCAGTCCAGCTTGACCCCAGCAGCGCGCGCGCGCGCGTGCCTGCCGGTGGACGAGGCGAAAACGAAAACGAAATTGGTGGAGAGATGTTTTTTTTCGGGGGGAAGGGATTTCTCAATAGTTTCACGACGCGGCGCCTGGCCAGAGGCCGGCGCGCGCGAGTCGCCAATGAAAATGTTTATGTCGCGGTACGGGGTTCTCTATCGTTACCAAACGGAGCCGCGCGCGCGCAAAAGTGCGTGCATGTGCGTGTGCGTGTGTGTGGGAGAGAGAGAGAGAGAGTACTCGTGTACGGAGGGGTCGAAATTACGGACATCACTGTGTGCCCTATCGGACGTGTGGCTATTGTATTGTGGTTTCGTTTGTTTCTCTTCTGTATGGACCGACACTACGTGTACTTCAGGCCTTCTTGTGTGTGTGTGTGTGTGTGTGTGTGTGTGTGTGTGTGTGTGTGCGCGCGCGCCAGCAACCTAATTACGACACACGTATGAAATGTCAGCTAATTAACGACTCGATATCACAATGGTGCATCTCGGCGTAGGAGATTGACACCCCTTGCGAGATGGCTGCGTCGTGGCTCTGCGCACGCGCGCGCGCCCGCCTGCGGACTCACTGGCCAGTTTAGTGCCCCACCACACCCCGCCCCGCCCGGCCCGGCCCGGCCCGGCTACGCGGCCTGGTTGTGATCGGTCTTGTCCCGAGTGGATGAGCGGAGGCCCAGGCCCAGGCAGGCCGGCATGGTAACGAGTTGCCCTGCTGTTGCTGCTGCTGTTTCTGCCGCTGGTGGTCGTTGGACACACGTTGCGTGTGTGGCGTCGTTGCGCATCTGGGGGGGGGGGGGGTATTCGGCCTGGGGAAGGGTTGCAACGGGGGAGGTGAGGAGGAGGACGGACGAGGGGGAAAACAATGAAAGCAGTGCACATGGCGTGGCAATCGGCAGAGAAGGGGAAACAATGGGTTATTCTCAATAAGCAGGGGCCGAATAGGAACTGCAGAGCAAGGGGAGTAACAGGGAAGAAGGAAACGGAGAGGTGAGCCTCGCGGCTGATGACCTCTCCGCCCCTCTCCCGCTGCACCACCGGGACCGACCTGGGGCCCTATGCCTCGTCCAGGAGCCCATGATGATGCGCAGTGCTGCTGCCCGCCGCGAGCCTCGTCTGGGTGACCTATGCGACTCGCCGAGGAAAAGTGACCCGACGTACCACCTGGGGCACGGGTGGGGGAAAGGGGAGCGGA
>NW_026267160.1:776138-794439 GCF_000697945.3 Frankliniella occidentalis | reverse complement strand
GCGGGGCGGGGCGGGGCGGGGCGGGGCGGGGCGCCGGCGGCCAATCTGACGGAGATGGCGGAGAGTGGTTCCGCGCCAACGCTGGACTGGATGCAACCCCTCTCAGGGAGAGAGGTGGCTGAGCGTGGCGGCGAGCGCAGCATAGCGCCTCCATGCTGGTCTCGCGCCTGCACACCACCGTCGCCCTCGAGTTCTTCTAA
Organism: Frankliniella occidentalis; assembly: GCF_000697945.3. Lineage (NCBI taxonomy): Eukaryota > Metazoa > Arthropoda > Insecta > Thysanoptera > Thripidae > Frankliniella > Frankliniella occidentalis. The sequence goes on along the minus strand of NW_026267160.1, from coordinate 794,239 downwards.
CAACAAGCTCCAGTAGTCCAAATGGCCAGCCCATGTATTTGTTTTACTTTTGAGCGGTACCAAAATGTCCAACGATTATTTAGTCCAATAATTTTTTTAAGCCTTCGCAACTGCAGAGCGTCATGTCCATAATAATCAGAATCATTGGGCTTCTGGAGACCTGGGCGCACACAATAGCAATCCGGGTCCAAGCTCGTCGCACGCCTGCGACTGTCCTGGGGTGGTCGTGGTGGTGGCCCTCCTGCCTAGTCTTGTGTTCGCGAGCGCTGTTTGCGCCAGCGCGCGGCTCGCCTGGGTGGCGCGGCCCCCGGGGCCCGGCCCGACCCGGCCCCGGCAGGCTCCCGGTCATCAAGCAGTCACACCACAAATGTTACACGGTTTTTCTTCGCGAGGAGCCTCGAGCAGGGACCGCCCCTCTCCTTCGGGGGGCAAGCGACGTAACAGACGCCTGGCCCGCGGCGGCCGGGTGGGCAGGCCGGGCCGGGCTAAATAAGTTTACAACCTCGGCTTTTGTTTTACAGCGACTCGTTGGGTTTCTGTTCTACGGGAGGAGGGCGGCGGCGGCGGCGGCAATGGCACCGCTGTAACGCCTCGGTAAAGTTATGTGTTCTGTGACGCGAGTGTTTGGGGATTGTCCAGAAAGTACGCCCTTTTCCCTCAGAAGCATTTAGCGAAGAAGCGGAGCTCGGCGCCTGTGAGACCCGGGGTAGGCCACACCGCTGTACACGCATGCACTGTAGGCAAGGTGTTGCCTACCTACCAGGCGCTATGAGAGCTGGCATTGGCTAAACTTGGCAATTTCCTTTCGGGGCGAACGACGGACGTGCTTTCTGGAAGATCCCTTAGCCTCGCGTAGGCGTAGCCCTCCTGGTCGGCCCGGGACGGGCAGTGCTAAACGGAGGCGGCGGGCGGCGGGTCGCTGGTCTTCCCTCTGCTTACGCGACGTTCTCATTCATCAAGATTGGCAGCTGACCTTATGCCTTATGACCTTATCCGTGGATGCTGAACACTACTGCAGTGATCGGTCTGAACCCGTGGCCCTTTTGACCAAGCATCAGGCGTCTTATTAGGAGCGTACATATGGGGGAAGTCATGACCCCTTCCCGGCCGGGCTGCACACCTGCCTTCCCCCCGAGAACGCAAGCAAGGACGAGGGAGACAAGTGGTGACGGGCGACTCCAAGCCAGTCCAGAGGTAGCCAAAGCGACGCCTGCAGCGCACGCCAGGCCGTCCCGCAGTGCACCGCTGCCGCACGGCCAGCGGCGGTGGCCTACCCGCTGGGCGGGGGCCGGCCGGCGCGGGGGCCGGAACAGGAGGGAGACTCGTAAATTTTCGCCACGTCAGACGTCCTGAAAGGTCAAGCAGTAGACGGTGCAGCACTACCGGTGAGCAGCCGCAGCAGCAGCAGTCAGCGGCAGTCGGACCTCGCGAGAGACAGTCGAGTGGACCGGAGAGGACGAGGCCAGGCGGTCACACGTGTGTTACATGCGGGGGTGCGGGTGCAAAGGGTGAAGGTTAATTACTGTCGACTGTATTGCTTGCGACCTGCTGAGTCGCCCCGCCATTAGTTTTTGAGCGTTTCTTATGCAGTAACACACTGCGCACTCGACTCGTTTTTCGCTCTTTGTCGAGCGTTAGGGGCCCCCCCATGCCCCACGACGGGCCGCGGGGGTACGCACCGCTCCGCTACGCCCCGCCACGCGCGCGCCGCCCCCACGCACGGTCACCGCGACTATAATTTAAGTTACGTCACACGGAGCGCGCCTCGCGCAGAGCTGCAGAGCGGCCCGGGGCCCGGGGCCCTGGTCCCTGATGGATGGGTCCTGTGGGTGGTGGCCAAAGCCGGGCCAAAGCCCCCCCGACTGGACCACGCCCACGCCCCGCCAGTCCAGCTCTTGTTGACCCAGCGGATGTATTGACCCACACGGATATAAATCAAAAGGCTATGGATAGTGGTCGAAGGCTGGGAGCAACAACAACAACTGCGGGTACCACGCAGCGACGTGCAAATCGCCTCCAGTTGTTTCCACTGCGTTGTCTGCTTTTCCACCCTCCGAGGCGCACATGGCGGGGTTGTGGTTGGGGCGTCAAACAGGGAGCGCCGAGCGGCGGCGTAGCGCCCCGACAAGAAACGCAGCCTTGTCGAGCAGCGCGCCGGTGCCGAAATCGCACCGACTGTTTCTCATCTCTCGGGCTAGCCGTTACACGCGACGACCCCGCGCGCGGGCGTGGCCGCGGGGCCCCGCGGGCGCGGGAGGGGGAGGGGGTGGTGTCCGTGGCCCGGCCGCCCCGGCCCCGCTGCCAGGCCAGGTCCCCGTCGTCGTAGCGTAGCATGCTCCTGGTGATTTTGCAAACTTTTTGAAATCTCTTTCGGTCGGCGCGGGGGGGCTCTGCTGGCCGACGGCGGCAGCCTGTGCCATTGCCCGAGTACCCCCGTGCCGCCCCCCCCCCATTTCCCACTCTCTTTTCTCCCGGCGGCGCTCAGTCTGCCCCCGAGGGCTCACCTCCTCGCCTTGCACGGGGCCCAGGGAACACAGGTGGAGTAGGAAGGACGCCCCCGAGCTTCCTATATGATGGGAGTTTTCGCGTCCAGCTCCCCATTCGGCTAAGGAAAAAAAAAAGGTAAACAGAGCATGGGCGCTCTGAGAAGGCTCCGGCGGTGCGTGCGCACAAGCGAAGCGACATGTCCTGGACATGATGAAGTTATACTGTAAAATAGTTGAACCCATACTCTACGATTAACTGGGCTGCCTTGTGAGGGCATGGTAAAAATATTAGTGTTGTTTCGAGACACCTTTTAAAAGACAACACATAGGGGTTTTTGTTTTTTTAATTGTTTTATGTAATATTAAATATCACAACCGTACATGGGGATTCACGTATCACATATAGCGTGATCACCAATACATTTTAGTTGGCAGAAAACAGTCAAAAATAATGTTATTATTAGGTAACATGTAAGAATGATAAATCTTTAACAGGAAGCAGAGAAGGATTTCTCTAAGTTCTTGGTAGTCCATCCATATCGTGGGTGAAGACATAAAAGCCCCAGAGCTAAAATGAGGGCCCTACAATGAGGCTAAGACTTTAAAGCCATTTGCAGACCCTACTTAAGATCAACTAGCCCAATACTCTACAAGATCCCAAACCACACAGGAAGATGAGAGAACATATATATGATATAAATATGAATAAAATACCAAGAAAAAACAACACTGCCTTCTCATATTTTTTTAAAAATGAGAGCAGTAAGTACAGAAGAACAAAGGTAACTAAACAATTATCTTCTGATAAAGCTACAACAAAATATTAGCAAGAACAGATAATAATAATTACCCATACCCTAGGAAGGCAAAAAAGGACACCTGTATGGTGTTAATTTTAGGAGTGTGCAAGCAGAAAAAGACACTCAGAAGATTAAAAATGATCTACAGTTCTAATAAATTTGTAGGAAATGGACGACACAGACACAGACTATAAGAGGATGAAAACAGCCATTAATATTAGTGACATTATAAATTCAACGTATGACCCACAATTATGTCACTACCTATTATCAAAGCCACCACCATCATACATGGATTAAAATACTACTTCACACCTTTAGACACCAAATTTTTGCAAATTAGTTTCACTTGCAACTAATATTTTCATGGCAAATCTAGAATTTTTATGTCACATATGGAACCAACTTTAACAGGATGTACACTCTTCACCTATTTTGAAATCTTCACAAAACAAGTCCAAATTTGCAGTCCATACTACGGCTAGACACAGGTGGCACTAAAAGGTAATTGCAACCTCTTCCTGTATCTTGCAGCAAAATTATGGACAAAACCGGTAGGTTTGTCATCAATGTGATATCAGTTACACTGTATGACCTCATTGTGATAAATCTGTGTTGCTGGGGTATTCGTAAGAGTAATATTAGATCCAGCAAAAGATCTCCTACTAAAATACAAGTCTGAGAGCAAATAATTTTTCAATTTTTTTGAAAGCAAATTGTTAAAAATAAGGTATGAAACAACATATATCAAATTAAAAAACTTAATAAAATCAACAAGATCAAAATTTAAGATCACAATTTTTTTTAAAAGTTAAAAGCACAAGAGAACAAATTCTAGTTTAATTAAAACACATTGAGAGCACTAAAATTAATTAAGTAATCTGTAACATCCAATTTTACTACGAAGAATAAAGAATTAAAGAAATTTGCACACTCCTATATAAAAAAAAGTCTTGAAAGGTATTAGTTCCAAATGAAGCTACATGGAAGATGGATGAAAAGATGTTTGGGGCAAGAAGTGATAAGCAACACTGTATGGTTCATTGGGTAGTGATGTTACATTTTGACGATCTTCTCTGCCTTTACTTGAGGGTTTTCTTGTAGAAGTAACTTTCTGCCTTCTTCTTTGTAGTCATAGTTGCAGTTATGGGCTTCAGAGTAGCTGTATAACATTTTTAGATTAGATTCATAGGTTTACAGCAAAAAGTACCTGGGACAATTATCACAGGAAACAATACTAACCGATGTGTAGAACAAAATAGTTTTTGACATCTGCATAAGTAGTTGTTAGATATTGTCAATTTCTTACGACACTGGCAACACCGTTGCTTCTTTGGTAACTTAAGCTCTACATCAACTGTGTTGGTTCTCTGTTGATTTTCATCTGAGACAAAAAATTGTTTTAGAATTATGTTTGCAATGTTTTATCATAATCCTAACAACATATACTCACCATTAGCATTGCCAATTCCAGTCTGTGGCTCAGTTTGGGGCGGTTCAGTCAGCAATCTTGGTTGTGAATTAGGATGCACTGAATACTTCACTGTTCGCCATCTGATCCCTTGAGGCTGGCACCCTGCTGTAAACAAAGATGAAGAGATCATTCATAGTGTAGGATGGAACCTCCCTGAAATAAACTTTTCTTTCAGATATACAAATTGAGTAAGTTGTTTGGTACCATATATTGGTTGCTGGGATGGGTCATCAAAAGGAGGGGCAGAACGGAAAGGAACTGTTACTCTTCCAATACCATTCATGACCTGTACTTGGCCTTGGTCCCTTTGAATTTCAGTCTGCAATCGAGGCTGTCTCAATTGAGGAACAGAAGACTCTATGACACGTCTCAAAAGTTCAGTAGATGGTTGGCCTATAAACAAAAAATTTACTTGTAATTCATTTATAAAAAAGGAGCTGAAAATGAAACAGAATGGTTCTACTATAGGAGACATGTATTGTAAGCACTCAGATCTCACCTGCTTGAATAGTATTACAGAAGATTGGAGGTGGATAATTTGGACTGGTTGCAGGTCTTACGAGAACAGGTACCATCCCTCTCTGATACATGGCTGAGTCATTCAAGCGAACATACAAAGGTTCACGTTGGAGTCCCCCAAAAACTGAATGTCGAACTGCAGCACCCTGCAAAAATGACATGACCACCAATCATTAATTGAATTATACTAGTGACCATTGTGATCTTGTAACAAAATACAAACCTGAGAAGTAAGAGGAGTAGGAGCCGAATGAAACCGAGGAATTTGGGCAAAAAGCTCTCTTGTTTCTCTAATATTATCCCGTATGGGTTCTGGGGTGTGGATGTAGTTTGAGCCAACATCAGCATTAAAGGTTGGCAGGCCTCTAACAGCCACTCTCATGTGTGGGTCCCATACACTATAATAAATTTATGCATTAAAAGGCAGGTTGAGAATGGTACAGCATGTTTTCCTCTCTGCTGTAAAGTAATGGTCATGCAAAAGCTTCACTTTTTATGCAACACCAAAAGCAAGCCTTTCTATTACATAAATGGAAAATTTGTGACTAAAAGCTGCTCCAATAAGGCTGATATGTAGCGAAACCCGATTTTGCATTTCTTTCTTTAGACCTTTCTTTGACATTAAATGTGATAAGAATGATACATACTCTGAATGACTACTACAGCCTCCGGTGAGAGAATATCCTTGAGTTGTCCTGAAAATAAGAACCCGCAGATTTTTAACATCCTCAGAATGATGCTGATTAACTTTGTTATGTAAACTGAACCACTAATAGAATGCATTTTTGCAATGACTTGGTTTTATTTAGACCAGATGGATGGCTAACAGCTTTATCTCCAAAACGATGAGTTATAAAACAGCCATTACCCATTGAAAATCAAATCGATACCCTAACAAAACAAGTCTGAGGCTAACAAGCATCGGGTATCACCACATTCCCAACCAGTCATGCGTCTATAACAATGGAATGCATTCAAATTTTAAAAAAAGAACTAAAATGAAAAAAAAAATATATAGTTGGACACATTGAGTATCTTTGATAAACAAATGCACACACACACAGACAAACATGTTTTTAAAAAATGAATAAGGAAGTGCAGAGAATTTAAAGAATGAGTTTTTTTTTTCAAACTCACAAAATGTCAACAGCTCCCTAATACTGTAAAATTTCCCAATGATGCCACTTTAGGATTGATTTAGGCAAAGAATTTCACACAGTACTATCTCAATTCAGTGCTTTGAGAGAAGAATGCTTAATCATGAGCAGCAATATTTTATATTTTCACTAACCTCTCTTCAAGAATAGTGCGAAGAGCTTGTCCCAAAACATCTTTAGGACAGCGGTTGGAAAGGCACTCTTCCATAAATTGAGAGATACGGGTGGAAAGTTGCAAAGATAGTCGATTTGCAGCAACATCAGATAAACCTCCCACAAAGTGATGAGATAAATTTTTCGTAAGCTGGTGCGACAAGCGCACAGGCAAGTCCTCAGGTATCAGACCAGAGAAGCGTGAGGAGAAACTCTTAGCAAGATATGCAGTGAGGTACTCCGTAAATCTCTCTTTGGGGCTTGAAGTAGGGCCACGGAGTAGAACGCTAAAAATACAAAAGCCAGTTGAGGCTTAGTCCTGGTACCTAGCACATGGTCAAATTCCCACAGCTGAGTCTAATCTGACCTAGACAGGGTAAAAGTAGACCAAAGTGTTTGGTTTTTTAAGTGATTATACTGTAACATTTAAACCCAAACAATCAACCAAGCTTTTGACAAAAGAAAAACCAATCACTTCTTTGCAATAGTATGTTAAAAATATAATGTTGATGCTACCTAAAATATGACCAAACACCTGAGGTCTCAGGTAAAATCAATAGATAATTTAATAGTGGGCTCATACTTTTTTTCAAAATGGAAGCTATTTCTGAGTTGAAAAACAGAGATGTTTGTGTAAAACAGGGAATCTATTCACACAGAAAGCTAAAAGCAAAATAGTAATGGAAACTACAAAAAATGCATATTAAAATTGGAATCAGGAACTACAAGCTACTTTGAACCTACAAATTTGGAAAAAAAAAAACTTGTGTTCAACAAGAATACATGAAAATTAGCATTGATCTGTTTCCCCTCTTCCTCACAGATAAAAAAAAAGCATTACAAAAAATAATTATTGGATTCATAAATTAAACAAACACATCAAAGATACATTGAGTTTACCAACTCAAGGAGTTTTTCTTACAATTGACAGGCATTTTGCAGAGGTGGCGTGGGCTGAGGTACTACCAAATTGTTAGGAACAAAAGCACAATTTGAGACGTTTATCACTGCATTTCTCTTCGGTAAGCCTGATGCTCCCGCTGGATGCAGTATTGCTCCATTTTGAATATCTGACTGTGGACTTGACTGTTGACGTAATTGGGGCTGTTGCATTCCCATGCGCAAATTTGAGATCAACTCTCTCTGATGAATTATAGGATCTAACCGTCTGCGGTTTTGGCACATGGTTGGAACCCTTGAAACTGATGGCTGTGGAGGCAAATATTGCAGCGAATCATCTTCTGAAAAGAAAAATAGAAGGTTGAATATTCCACCATTTAATTACTCCTTATTCCAAACAACCAATCAGATAGAAGCATTGGACACAGATCACATAAAACACCTTACAATACGATACAGCATCTCAACCATGCAAAAATGCAGCTTGAAGGGAAGTTTTGTAAAATAGAATACTACTCCAGTAGGTAAAATGATATAAAACCCCCCTTTTATTTAAAAAAATGAAAAAAAAGGTCCTTTTTAAAAATGATGTTTAAGATGTCAGAAAGAAAATTTATACAAATCTACAGAACAGTAGGTATTCTGTCAGTAAGCAACATAACATAAAGAAATTAAAAATAAACAAAAGCAAAGATATGAGATGCAGTACCCAGTGTGTAATCTACTACAAGCTAGATCAGTATTTTCACTTTTTCCTAAAATTTAGCAGAAAAGCAGTGGATAGACTATTTACAGCTACTATCCAATAAGGGTAGAAGTGTAATCATGCAGAGCAACAATCTCAGTCAATAAGTTAAATCATTTTGCATAAAATAATAAAAACAAACAAACAAGGGATTTGAAGAAAACTTACTTAAAACTGGGTGCATTTTAGGCAAGGTGGCAGCGCAAGGCTTCATATCTGGAATGACAACAGGCACTGGCCCATGTCTTTGATTCCATACGGGTCTCAATGGCGGTGGGCGTTGAAGTAAAGGCGGTACATGGAGAGGAGGAGCTATTAGACGAGGAGGAGCTGGTATTCTCAAAGGTTGACTAGAGAAAGGAATAAAAATGTGTTATTTCTCATTTTTTTTCTTGATTATGAAGTACATAATGAAGAAAACAAGACAAAATTATAGATAAAAAAAAGTAAAAAAATATATATATAGTGAATATGTAAAGACTGTTAGAACTACCTTTGAGGTTGTGATGATGGTAGCTGTCTGGGTATTTCCTGCTTTCCCCGTCGTGGGACGGTCAATACAGGTAGAAACGGTCGGGAAGGTCCAAGGTGGACTGGGTGAGGATGGTGGCTTTTCATCTGTGAAGACTGGGTTGACTCCAGACGGGGAAGGGTGAGCTTTCTATGAGGACATGGTATTGACTTTTTGGAGCGAAAAATTCGAACAATAGGTCGTTGTTCAACTGGTTGCCCTGATGATTGAGGATCAGGCAAAGAAGCAGTTTGAAGAGTTGGTTGCACCTTGTTCCAGTTTGCTATTTGCCCATTTGAATGTGTGATGTTGGCATGTGACTCTTGTGAAGATTCCTGATTACCTAGCTCCTGAGAACTATTCAATTTCATCTGAAAATGTGAAAATTAAGTTTAGTGTAATTCAAAGTCTCTGAGTGCCACAAAAATTTCTAGATAGCCGAAAACATCTGAAGATGGAAAAAAACTAATGTTTGTAATTCATACCTTGCGCCTTAGCATTCCACTGTTCAGTTTACGCTGCAGCTCTTTCATTTTCCCCATGGTAACTGTGTTTTCATGATGACGCTGGGCAGCTGTATCTGGTTCATCCGTGGCCAATACATTGCTAAACAGAAAATATCAGAAATTGGTTTCTAGTTTCAGTTTATGAAAAATAAAATAAAAAAATCTGCCATGAAAAGTTTTAAGAGGCACACTTTTAATTTAAAAAACAACAACGAACCGAATGGAAGACGTGTTGACAGGATCAGTAATTGGGGAGTAAGTGCCATCATTATTTTCAACAACTCGAAAGAGGTTCAGTTGTTCACCTTCACAGAATACAAGCACTGTGAGCTGACCAGATGGTATACGTTGAAGAATGTCATCACACCTGAAAGCAAAGATCATTGTAAAATGTGGCTGGTGTCCAACAAATCATCCTCTTCAAGGAAATGATGTAAGATTTAATATGATTACATATTTACCGATTGGAATCAACAAGATCCATCCATGCCCGCTCCTCTGGTGTAGGAGATACACGCCTAGTACTTATAGGCCCTCCTCGCATTGATGTTACAAGCCTCAATGTGGATCCACCACTAATAAGCGTGTCACTTATCTTGGACTCATCATCCAGTTCACTCAAATTGAACAGAAGATGTTGTGCTGACACAGGAATGCCTGAAATTTGTATAACACATGAAGTAGCTATAAAAAGGTCAGAATTTAGTATTTTATTAAGCTTTTCTTCATCCGTCTTACCTTCTACTCTCTGAATTTTACTTTTAAGAGTAGCAATGGTGTCAGCAGGGGACACTGTCATCTCAAAGGAATTCCCTGTAAGTGTCTCAATGAGCAGTGTGATAGTCTCATTCTGCTGAGATCCTGATGCAGTAGGTTCCATCTTAGAGGGTGGAGAGTACCCATGCTGCGACATTACAGGTTACTTGCTGCCTAATAGCAGAGTTGAAGGTGAAAGGATCCCTTGTGGGACCTTTCAAAACCGTGTGACTGAAAATATCAGAAACAAGAGGAAATACTTTTGATAATTTGTGTAAATAGGTGATGATGCAAAAAGCCTCTTCTGATTCATTACAGGTTGTAGATAGTCTAAGCAGCTCAGTCAGGTACACATAAAATGGAAATGAGCGAGTTTGAGTTCGTACAACTACAAATTTAAAAACAAATGTGAGCTTTAAATAGTAACGAATTCGGATAATCTGACAGGTCTTTCAATTTGTCTTAAAATGTAGGCTACCACATAGCAGACGAACTTTTGCTCTAGACGGCCTCGGGATGTTTCTGTTATATATATCTCTACAAGATTCCTTGTATGGAAGCAAAATAAATAAAAGGTCTTACCTGTAGCATTAGGGTAGCTTCAATGTTTCGAGAATGGTATTTATTCCTCTTTACAAATAATACAATACGCACATCCTAACAATAAACAAAAGATAAACACATAGCAGCGAAGGTGAAGAGTGAAGAGCAGCGAACAGTCGTACCATCCTCGAACTCTCTGAAAATTCTTCTAACGTGTTCTTCTGTAATTTCTACGATAAAATATTTTTATGAAACGCTTGTTATTTACATCTTAACTAGTAATAATCCGAATAACTGAAGATAAAATCCTTCCAAGTCAGTATACTAATTGAAAATTTTATTTTCTCAGTTGCCTGTACTCTTTTTTCCACCAACGCCCACTTTTGGGTATACTTGTTCACTATTTGTCTAGAGAATTTTATCGAATTTTCCTTTCAAGCCCTCTTATAGAGAGCGTGTTTAAAGTCTAAGTCAGGACATAATCAACGAAAATAACTATATATATCCGAAAATTACCCCTGATCTCTTTAAAGGCCCGGGGGGGAGGGGGGCAGTGTTCTTTTCTTCTTCTTCGTGTGTGGGTGCCTTCAACCTTCAACCACTTCAACTGACTCGTCAACAGAAATTTAAAAAAATATTTCTTGTTTTTTAATTAATTTAAAATTGAAATGTGTCTTTTTTGAGTCCGTAATTGAAAACAGAAGCCATTTTTAAATCGCCTTTCTTCATTGCGCTTCTTTTATTGATGGACCGTGGTGGACCACACACACACAACAGCAGTGGAACGGACAAAGCGTTGTTTGAAATTTCGAATGTCGACAAAGTATAAAGCGAAGCAACGGACTTTAAACAAATAAAGATTTATAGTTTCTGAAATGGCTGACAATCAGCAGAGTAGATTCGAAAAATCTTTAGGTCTTCTGACAACAAAATTCGTGACGTTACTACAAAAAGCCAAAGATGGTATCTTAGATCTCAAAGTGGTAAGTGCTAATCTGCTAATGGAATGGAGGTTATTCCAACTGTATTATCAGCAACAACAACTACTGTGTAGCTATTTTATGACTTTAAAATTTTTTTATGTGTATTTCTGAGAGTTGTTCTCTACCACAATGGTTTCATATATTTCATTTCTAGTAGTCCCCTCTTTTTCTCTACCATTGCGCTCTTACTGTTGTTTCAGGCCGCTGACATTCTTGCTGTAAGGCAGAAGCGAAGAATATATGATATTACAAACGTTTTAGAGGGTATAGGACTTATAGAGAAACGCAGTAAAAATAGTATACAATGGAAGTAAGTATTATTTTCATATTGCAGTTACAATAATTAATTTCTATGTTTATGTCTTAACTATTAGTAATTGAGGTTGATTCATTATTTATTATATCTAATCTTTAGTAATTTTCATTTTCATGTTGCTAACTTAATTGCTTAATCTACTAATTTTAGGGGTGCTGGTCCAGGGTGCAATACTCAAGAAATGTCGAATCGGCTTTCAACTCTTAAAAGAGAGATATCCCGTTTAGAAGAACACGAAAAGATGTTAGACACTCACAAACAGGTTGGTTCACACCTTTAAAGTTTTCTCTATCTTCAAAGCAGTTATGTAACCAACTAATCATCTCATGTGTGATTAATTTGCTTAATTTTATTTTTAGTGGATACAGCAGAGCATTGTCAATATATTAGAAGATGGAGACAATAATAGGCTGGCATACCTTACATACCAAGATATTCGTAGCTGTTTTGATGATGAAACAATTTTAGCAATACAAGCTCCCAATGGCACCCCTCTACAAGTACCAGTGGTTGATTTGGTAGGGAGAGCAGGTTTATGAAATTGCTGTCAATCAAATGTGCATAAGTTGTAAGATTGGCCCTAAATTTAGTTTGCTTTGGGGTTTACAGAATGCACCCAAGCCTAAATATCAGATACACATGAAGTCGACAACTACACCTATTTATGTTATGCTTGTGGATTCTGATGAAAATCCCAACTCTACCGCTGTGGCCACTGTAACATTACCGAAGATGGAACTGATAGAATCTGCCAATGAGGACCCAGCAACAGATTGGGGTAGTAAAACTATCAGTAAAAAAGGAAGTGAAAGAAAAGAAATCAAAAAGGTATTTTTATTTGTCTTTGATCACACGTCAGGTTGGGTGAGAATGAGACGGCATATCAGAAGTAGAAATTGCAACAAATCAATTTACGAGAAAAGTGGTGTCTCAATTTTTCCTGACCTGAGCCTGTATGTATCTATCAATTAGAATTTACATCTATCTGGTTCTGCTCCAATTTGTTTATTTTAAGGCTCCCTTTGACTCTGATGTTGAAAAGTCTCCAACAAGGAGTCCAAGCAGCAGCCCAGATTTAAAAAGAAAACTCGCAGCATTAGTAGAACCTCCTGCTACTCGATCAAAATCAGGAATCAAAGGCTCTCCAACCAAGAAGATGGCAGAAGCAATGCAGAGTCCTGTTCGTGGTGGTTAGTATTATTTATCTTTTACCAAGAGAAAATCAGTAACGGCCAACTGTTGTTAACCTATCATTATTTTCTATCTATCAGGGTTAGCTAAACGAGGTCGTCCAAGTTCTGGTAGACCCTCAAAGCAGCCTCGGCTAGATGAGGATGTAGATGTCAAGGAAAAAGAAGAAAGTGAAACAAATGAGAGTGAGGTTGACAATCCAGCTGAAGCAGATGCTGAGTCAGACAGTGAACTTACAGAGCTTGATGCTGAAGTAATTCTCAGAGATTTGGGGTCCAAAGGTGCAGGCCATTGGCTTTTATTGCTTAACAAAACTATGCTCATGAGTGTCAGTTTCTTATGGCCTTTTTTCTCCTTTTTTCCCAGATCTACTGTTTGGGGGTGATAATGGCTTGTCAGAAGATACCTTTGACAGTGAGTAATCAAATTTTGTACCATTATTAATTCATTTAAACAGAATACTTACATTTTTTTTTCTTTCAGTTTACGGACCGCTTCTCAGATTAAGTCCACCGCCTTGTGAGAAGGACTACTTGTTTAATTTGGGTGAGGGTGAGGGAGTATGTGACCTTTTTGATGTACAAATGTTTACCATGTAGAATTATCTTTATCTAAGCTGTACTTTTCAAATTGAACTCAAATTTTTATGTCACCTTTAGGGAATATTTTCTTACCTTGCTGCCACACGACCTGGTGGATTAGGGTGTTACAAATCATCTCTGTCAGAGTTTCTTACAATATAAAATTAATAGTACAAATAAGGTTTTGTGAAACTTTGTAAAATTGGTGTGGTGCTTAGTGCTATTGTAATTGTTTTGATTTCTCAACACTGCATGTTTATTTTCCTTATGATGTATTTCTCTGTTAAGCCATTTTGCCTCCAAAGAACTGTATTATTAATTTTATTTTTTTAATTTTTTTTTCTCTTGGTCACACGGGAGTGTGCTCTGGTAAAGTTTTTGGCTTTTGCTCTGCAGGCTTAGCTCAAATTTTTCTAGAAAGTGTATATTATATTTTTACACTCTATAGTGTTTTGATACATTCTTTTCATTCATTCAGTCTCTTAATTGAACATTTGTTGCCTCATCTAATTTTAGATGTATTTTGTGATTGACTTTGCTATCTATTTTCAGTTTTGTTCCTGTATTGAGGATTTAGAACCGGCCACCTATTTATGATTATTATCTTGTTTTATTTTGTATCTACTCATAACATAAGTTATGATTCTCAGAATGTCTTTTGAATGAGAACACATTTTTACTGACACCAAAGACTAAGCTTGCTTTGACATCTTAACAAGTTATGCTGGTTATAAGTGCTAGTTCCGTTTTGTCAGTTTACTAGTTCTCAATTGGCTTTGTGTATTTTGGGTGAATAGCACTAGTTTTGATACATTCCTGCTACCAAAAGAATTTCATCAAGATGACAAAGAATCAAACGCAATTTCTATCAGCATAAAATTATAATCATGGTATCAACTTCCCATTAAATGTCAAAGCCATAATCTAAAATTTAGAGTTTGATGAGATTGTGTTCTCTTAAGTTCACCTCTTGTATAGTGCTCAATGTCGTAGTTGGATTATGCGATTATCATTTTGTCTTCTAACATTGCACTGATTTTTCTTATGTTTATTAGCTGCTCTAGCGTTTCAATTCACACGTAGGACTTAAACTTCTCCCTTTATATTTCTTATTTAAATTTTGTTTCCACATTTTGACATTTTTTCTCTTTTTGAAGAATATATGAACAAGATTAGAATATTTGTGAATTGAAACCTAGAGTTGTATGGATTTTTCTCTCCTTTTTTTTACCAATCTGTAGTTTTTTTTTACAAAAAATCTTTGGTTAAGTTTTGTCCTCTTCTTGGGTTACTGTCCTAAACGTAGAAATTATTATTAAATAGATTTGTTATATTTCCACATTATGCTATCCACATTTCTGTCTACTTATTATGACTGTATTGGTTGTCAGGAGTACTTGTTACTTTGTTATCAGTCATGATTCAGTAAGCAAGCAAAAGCTAATCTGTTACCTTTATAGATATTCTTTTCAGGCCTTTCCAACATTTTTTCCCCTTTTAAATTATTTTGCTGTGTTCACTTTTGAAATGGGTTACAAATACACCACTCGATTTATAGATATGTTATTACTATATGATTGTACTCAAAGTACATAATCCCTGATTTGGAATGTACCTTTAAACTACATATCAGCTCTCAGTGAAAAAATGACTTTCTGAACGATGTCGTTCAACGATGGCCTGACGACGTTCTCTTTTTGACGTCGTCCCGCTATTGTTTCGACATCCCGTTTAAAGCGCCCTCGCACCCACCCGCCCCACCGTGTACTCTGCGCGGGCAGTCCGCTCCACGCAGCTGCTTGGCGGGTTGGCCTACGTAGCGCTTTGCAGGCGCTAGGAAAAGCGTAGTCCAGTCTGTACGCGATGCAAGGGCAATGATAAAATCAAAAAACTGCCACCCTCTTACATTGCCGCTGCTCAAGTCGCTCTACACACATTTTAGAATCAAATCATACCCTCCTTCCCGAGTGAACTTTGCATGTTGAAATTCTGGTCGGGCTGGGCCGGGGAGGTGAGGATGAAAACCTGTGGTTGACGAGCACAGATTACGTAGATAGGACGAAGGTCGAGAGGAGTCGTGCTACATCCTCGGAAGTAGCACTTCATGTGCTGGCGGTGGTGCGTAGGACATTTTAGACAGTCCCCTAAAGACTGTCTCTATCAGAGGGCAAAGTCACCTTCCCCATCCTCAGTATATAGCACAGAGCGGGCTCTCGAGTTTTTTCGAGAGCTCTTATTGCCCATTTTAAGTGGAGGGTACTCAAAAGTACTAATCCTAAAACTGTTCGTTCGGTTCGTTCCCGGTATTTTATGAATGTTCAAATTTTTCCTAGAACAATTCTATGAACTAACTCATGTGTGTTATCCTCTGGAGCAGGGGGCGGGGGCAGTTTGCTTCCTTAAGCAGTCTGCTAGCGATAGGACGCGATATGATGGTACCTTTGCTCCACCCACGGCATCGCCTGATGTCTGTTTGCACTTCAGGAGTGTTCTCTCTCTGCTATACCTGTAGTGCGACACATCTTTCTACCACCATGGCCCATGTATATATACATAGCATTTACGGACCGAAAAAAGTAGCATTCCCACTCCCGCGGACCTCAAAACGAAACATACTACAATCGATAAATCTACTACTGTCCATTAAAGTGGTGCAGTCGCAGTGTTTGTTGACAGTTAGTGCCCCCCTCCCCCGGGCCGCGCTACATAACGCTACGTCACGCTTTGAGCTGACTCACGGACAAGCCGGCCGCGGCAGGTCCGATAAGTGGGGGAAGTTCTTAAAAGAAACCAGCATCCAGCGCGGCGCTCATCTCGTCCGAGACCGGAGGCCTATCCACATCGACAAGCACCGCGCTAGCAGCGCGCACGAATTATGGCCGCGTTCGAGATTCTGGCCGCCGTCGTGGCGGTCATGCTCGTGTTCTACTACTACATGACGAGCACGGCCGACTTCTTCGCCAAGAGGGACATACCGCACCTGCCGCAGACGCCCTTCATCGGCAGCTCGGTCGACGTCTTCCTGTCCCGGAGGTGGCGCGGGAAAGTGTGGCAGGACTGGTACAACTACGCCAAGACGAACGGCCACAAGTTTCTAGGGGTGTTCCTAGGGAGGCGCCCCATGCTCGTGGTCTGCGACGTGGAAATGGTCAAGACCATCCTGGTCAAGGACTTCCAGCACGTCATGGACCGTGGGATGTACTTCGATCGGCAGCGCGAACCCCTCAGCGCCAATCTGTTCAACCTCGAGGTGAGTAAACTGTCAACTTTGCAGAACGGATCGACGCGAGCAGGAACGGCGATGCGCGGGTGAACTCACGTGGGTTTTTGCTGCGCAGGGTCGAGAATGGAAAGCACTTCGTGGCAAGCTGTCGCCCACCTTTACCTCCGGCAAGATGAAGTCCATGTTCTACCTGGTGCGTGCGTGCACGGACGAGCTGGAGAGCTACCTCGGCGGCGAGGTGCAGAAGGGCGGCGAGGTCGAGATGGCCGAGGTCATGGCCAAGTTCTCCACGGACGTGATCGGGTCGTGCGCCTTTGGCGTCGAGGCCAACTCCTTGAAGGATCCAAACGCCGAGTTCCGGAACATGGGCAGGAAGGTGTTCGAGGTCGACCGTCTCCGTGTCATTGTCATGGTAAGAAGAAGTCGAATTTCCCGCAAACATTTAACTGTAAAGGAGACAAACTTGTACCCAAATAGATCGCACCTTGATTGATACATCATCACAGATGATCGCGGAGACGATGCCGTGGCTGCGGTCGCTGCTCCCCATGCCTCTGATTAACCCCCAAGTGAAGAACTTCTTCACGCGCACCTTCAACGAGAACGTCGAGTACAGGGAGCGGCAGAAAGTGGTGCGGCACGACTTCATCGACCTCCTGATCCAGCTCAAGAACAAGGAGGCCGGCCACGAGGGAACCGACCACAGCGCCACAGGTGGGCCGCCGCCGGGGCTTCACCCGGGAGGGAATTCCCACTACACTTTTCGACATCCCCGCTATAATTCACAATTATTTTTTTGTAACAGGCATCGACGAGGCTATCCTCCCCGCGCAGGCCTTCGTCTTCTTCCTGGCGGGCTTCGAGACGTCCTCCGCCGCGACGAGCACGTGCCTCGTGGAGCTGGCCCACCACCCCGAGATCCAGGAGAAGCTGCGGGAGGAGGTGGACCGCGTGCTAGCCAAGCACGGCAGCATCACGTACGAGTCTCTGCACGACATGACGTACATGGAGCAGTGCATCGAGGGTGAGTAAAGGCGATACACCACAGCGTTGCGGGTTTGCCTACCCGATCTGCCCGTAAGGCGCCATAGTCCCTTGGGGATGCAACACTGCCTTACACTCGGTAACCTGTCGCTCATCGAACATGAAAGGGGAAAACAAAGGGGGGGGGGGATTACACACAGGCGTTTGTCATTGTGCCGATTGCCTACTGTACCATCAGGCGGTTCTGAGGGGGGAGGAGGGGGACGCGAAAAG
>NW_026267160.1:754735-775746 GCF_000697945.3 Frankliniella occidentalis | reverse complement strand
CCCCCCCCCCCTTCCCGGTCGCACACCACACATAATGGCGCTTCTCTGCTTCCACAAGCCAATTCGCCTGGAGGACTTGGGACCCATTCCAAACACGGCGGAGGAATAACAACCAGAATTGCGTTGCGTTCAGCAGCCGCTCTATAATTACCTCCGTTCTCGTTCCCTCCCGCAGAGACCATGCGACTCTACCCGGCGCTGGCCGGCCTGCCACGCGTGGTGACGCGCGACTACCAGCTGCCCGGCGAGAGCCCCAAGGCGGTGCTGCCCGCCGGCACCCGCGTCATCATCCCCACGTACGCCATCCACTGCGACCCCGAGTTCTACCCCGACCCGATGCGCTTCGACCCGGAGCGCTTCACCGAGGAGAACAAGAAGAGCCGGCCGCACTACGCCTACCTGCCGTTCGGCGAAGGGCCGAGGATATGCATCGGTGAGTGTCGACTAGGGATTTTAATTTTCCAGAAATGCACTTTTGGAACATTTTCCAAGAATGTTTCCCCCAAAATGTTTGATTCTTTTAAAATTAAAAGTTTTATTTTTCCAATTTTCCTGGAAATATTTCAAGTTTTTTTTTTGGAAAAGTTTCTTCTAAAACCCTGCTCTTTTCTCCACTTTTTGACAGGCTTGCGCTTCGCCATGATGCAGATGAAGACGTCTCTCGCCATGATCCTCCGTTCGTACCGAGTTACCCCGAGTCAGAAATCGGAGTATCCCCTGCAGTTCGAACCAAAGAGTTTCGTAACTAGACTGAGAGGCGGAAACCGTCTCAGGATTACCAAGCGGTAAACCTTGCAGAACCGGTAGCTAAGAAACTTAATTGGTAGGCAGACGATTACTGCGCTGAAGATGCTCGTCAATTGTATTGTATTTACATTGTTAATAATTTATAAGTTGTTTTTTAAATAAATTTTTGTTAAATAAACTAATGTGGATATAAGGTGCCATCTCGACAAACGTCCCCCGAGGTTGACGCGTCAAACATTCTGTTGCGGCCAGAAGCCCCCGCCCGAGACCCCGTACTTACTTGGGGCGGGCCGCCGTCTTCACACCGCTGCTTGGCGGGTTGGCCTACCCAGCGCGTGGCAGGCGCCAACATTGACTTGACTAACCACGAGGCCACTGTTGGTCCTAGGTTGTTGGTCTAGCGTTGCCTCGAAAAAGAATCGTTGTTGGGAGAGTCACCTCTTTAATGTACATGTAGGGGAGAGCTCCTCGAGATTCGTCCCGGGAATTCCCCCCCCCCTCCCCAAATCACATGGAGCGGCGTAATTGCGTTATTGCCTCATCTCAGTGAGACGTTAACGTGGAGAGAGCATCGAAACGTGACATCGTTTTGACGCCACTTTGATCATTTTCACATTGTTTGTCGATATCGGTCCGTACACTAGGTGTGGCGCCTATGGCGAGCTAGGCAACCCTCAACGCACCCGTACGTGCGGTACTGTAGGCTATAACTTGTCAAGTGGGAGGCCACGCAGATAAACATCTACCCCCCCCCCCCCCCGAAACCAGCCTTTTTCTATTATTTTTTTGTATTTTGGTGGCGAACCGGGTGAACGGAATTTAATCAGTATTACCAACATCACGGGTTTGAGAATCAAGGACTCTTTCAGAAACTTCTTTAATTCGCGTAATCACAAACAAAGATGTAACTTGGCTAGACGCTGAGTTTTCGACTCAAGCAAAATATCGTCTTAGATCCTTAGATCTTAAGATGCCCCAATGCCCCTCTCTCCCCTCTCTTCGAAAAGCCGGCGAATCAGCTGGCTGGAGCCGGGGAGGTCGGTAACCTTACTTACAACTGCTTACAACCTGACAAACTACCGGGACCGGGACAGCTGACAGCTGTGGTTGTGGAGAACTGAGACCAAAATCAAAAGGGAACAACAGTGTCGAAAGGTCACACTCTCTGGCTTGCGGCTTTACCGGATTAGTTAAAGAGTGTGGACAGCCAGGACGCGCATATGTCTTATCTTGGTACCATGAAGGTAAGATAAGAAGGGGGACTCTCGCTCCTGCTTATTCTAGTCTTTGTTCCGTTTTGTTCTGCTTGGTGACGCCGAGGAAGTCGTTCTCTGCTACTGCAACACGAACTCCCACGATGAAATCCCATGTCATTACATTTTGATTGTCTCTAAAAGTTTTCAATTAATAGTTACTAATTTAATTTAAAATTATGGCTCTTTCTGCAGGACCATGTTTGAAAGTGTGTGTTTTTGTTAAATTTCTAGCAATCCGAAACAATTGTGAATCTATTCAAAAAAGCTGCCCTAGTTCCTGGCCTTTCTTCAGCATGGATTCTTCAATCTGGAGCACTTCCAGGCAAGAGCGTGACTGTAATATCAAGATGGGCTCAGAGAAATTTAGAAAGAGGAAAGATGGTAAAATTTCAGCAATATCATCTCTTTGATTCCGCTACTGCCAAAGCAACTGACATGTTACCTGTTGATGTTTCGAATGAGTAAGCCTCTGTTTAAGAAAACAACAACACAAAAACTTTTTATTTTTGTAGCCATACAAAAAAATTGTCGCTTCTTATTTATTTAAACATTTCAGGACTATTTCACGTATTTCCAATTCTGATGAGCTCCGTGCATCTCTTCGAGACTATCCGTCTAACGGCAGTGGAAACAAACAATATTTAGAAATTTGGAAGCATCACCAACTTTATCAGAACTACGATCTAAGTGCACTTGATGTGCATGGTGAAGTTTACACTGATGGTATTATGTTTTTATTTAAGTATATATTTTTTAGTCAGTGATACGTGGAATACAAAATAATAAATTCCATTTGTCTTTAGAGGAATTTTCGTCATTAGAGTGGTCTCCCTGTGAGACAAAAGTAATCTACATAGCAGAACGTAAAGTCCCCAAATCTGAGCCTTTCTATAAACCTAAACCTCAGGACAGCAAAGAAAATGATCCTGAGAAAGCTCCTCAAAAGGTTTTTAGAGATAAACTTGAATTTATATAAGTAAAAAGAATAAGTTGTATATTTAAAAATTATTTTGTTTGATGTTAAATTGGTGACTTGTTTTTTTCAGGGTGAAGAGTACACTTACAGGGATGAGTGGGGAGAAACACTCGTCGGAAAGCATCAGCCTGTAGTTGTTGTCTGTGATTTGAACTCCGAGCTTCTCACCGTTTTAGATGCAATTCCATCAGAATATTCACCTGGTCAAGTAATTTGGACTCCTGATGGGAAAGGCATTGTTGGAGTTGGGTGGAAAAATGAACCGAGACGTCTTGGTTTAGTTTACTGCACCAATAGAGAATCTGTAATTTTCCATTTATCCCTTGAGAATGGCGAATTCAGTAAGCAGCATAGGAATATTTGGTACAGAATTATAATTACAATTGATAGAAGTGGAAGAAATTCATAGAATGTAATTGTTTTAGGTATCCTATCACAATCAAATAGCCAAGCTGTTCGCTCCCCCAGATTTAGCCCTGATGGTCAATACCTGGTGTGGCTTCAAGGAGAGGCTGGTGGCCCACATCATGCAGGCCTGAAACTGATGTGCTGTTTGTGGGAGACCAGAAAGGTATAAAGAAATTGATCATCAACATGCTTTTATTTACTTAAAAAAACTGTGATCTATATTCTTTTTGTTTTTAGGTATCAACTGTAATTGACCTAGTAAAAAGCCAGATCAAAATTGTGAATGGAAAATTATTTAATGGCATTTACTCTCTAAAACTGCCTCATAGGTGTTGGTCAACAGATTCTAAGAGGCTGTTTTTCAGTACTCCTCAACGCTTTAGAGTTATCAGTTATGTTGTGGATATCAGTAAGTAACAATGCAAATTCTTTATGTAATATAACATATTCCAACTTTAAATATCAAAATTTGTCTTTTTTAGGTAATGGGGAAATTACTGAGTTAGAGTGGCCTGTAGACGGTCCTACAAAAGGCTCAGGCACTATACTGGATGTTTCGCAAGATATGATAGTAATGTCACGTAGTTCTCTTCGTGTACCAGCTGGTCTTGTCTTAGGCAATTTGCCACCTGCTGGACAAGAGCACACTATTAAGTGGATGCCAATTACATCATGGGTTGCCCCATCTGATCTTCAGAACTGTGAAGTCCAGTACATTTCCCTACTAGCAGAAAATTCTTCTGATTCAGTTCGTGCGTAATTTACCATCTTATGATAAATTCACTTCAAATTTAATTCTTTTTTCCTATGGTTGGTTAACATTAATTAATTAATTAATTAATTAAATTTTTGTTATATTTACAGGAAATTTTAATGCCTTGTATGTTGGTCCTCATGGTAAGCCTGATGGCTCAGTTCCTCTCATTGTTTATCCTCACGGAGGACCTCACTCAATGTTTACAGATGAGTACAGTTTGAATGTCAGACTCATGGTGACACTTGGTGAGACGCCTGGAACATATAATTTTCCAGATTCTATCAACAATACCTCTTATTTTTCAAAGGATTAAACAATAAAAATATTTCTTTTTTGTTGTAGGCTATGGAGTGCTTTTGGTAAATTTCCGAGGATCAATTGGCCTAGGTGAAGACAGTGTACATTTCTTACCAGGTCGAGTAGGTGATGCAGATGTGAAAGATGTTCATCAAGCAAAGAATTTTGCTTTGAAAGAATTTTCCTGTTTGAACCCTAAGAAATGTGTTCTATTTGGAGGCTCTCATGGAGGATTTCTGGTGACACACCTTAGTGGGCAGTATCCAAATGATTACTGTGCGGTTGTTGCCCGAAACCCTGTTGTGGACATAGCTTCCATGACTAGCATTTCGGACATACCTGACTGGTAATGACATTGCAATTGACTCACCCTTAAACAATAACAAATGAATTCTTTGGCTATAACTGTATCAATTTTTTTCCTGTATAGGTGCTATACCGAGGCAGGTTACTTGTACAATCCTGCCTCCATCGCGAGCATAGAATCCTTGGCAGCAATGCGTCAATGTTCACCCATACAACATATTGCAAATGTGAAAGCCCCAACTTTGTTAATGCTTGGAAAAAAAGACCTTCGTGTGCCATTCAGTCAGGGCATGGCATTTTATCATACATTGCATGCCAATGGAGTGATCACAAAGTAAGTACCTTCCAAATTTTGTCTGTATCAAAAACAACCCAAAGAAACACCCCTTTAAAGAGTGTAATTTACTATGCCTTTTTCTAGGGTACATGTTTATGATGACGTACATGGCCTTGGTACTGTACCCGTAGAGATGGATAATATCATCAACTCAATGCTGTGGTTTGGGGAACATACTGGATGAAGATGACTTGCATGTCAAAATCTACTCTTAACGACAACTTCTAATTATTTGTAAATAAATTTGAAACCCTAGAATGTAATTTATGATTTATGACGCATTTATAAAAACAATTTATAACTACATATTGCTGATCAATTCATTTTGTGAAATAAATCATAAATAAATTTACACACAATATCATGATGCAGAAATTTATTGCCAATGTCTTATGGCCTTGACATACAGGTAAGTATATTTCATAATTAACCAGGTTATTTAACATTCTTAGACCTTGCTCCAAAACTTCATCTGAAAGAACAAATCAGCAAGAGCCATCAAACTTTCTTCACAATTTGAACAACATCTTCGTCAGCTAGAACATGTTCTTTGCCAACTTTTTGAGGCTGATGTTTCACTGAGGAGCCCCAGACCAGGCCACTGAGAAGGAAAAAAAAAAAGGTAAGGCAACCACAATTACTAACCTGATAAAGTTAAAGGGTACACAGTATACATACTATTTGAACTCCTTGGCAATGGATCGATGTAGTTTGTTGCAAAAGTCTTCCACACTCAATCTATCAGAATGAAGGACCACAGGTGATTCATAATCAGGTAGCTGCCCTTTTGGCTTAGTGTAACTGAAGATTAAGAAAAAAGAAAGAAAACCACAATGCCGGTAATTAAGAAAAATGTTCATCATTTTGTCTAGAAGTAGAAATATAGTGAAAATTATATTAAACTCACATTCTGACCAGTTTAAGATACAGCCACATTTTTTCCAAAAGGTCGTCAAAGTTCCATCTATGGTGGGCTGATATAGGTACACAGTGAGGAATCTTGTAGATTATGTCAAGTTCTTCAATGCTGATCTGATCTACAAAATAAAATAAAACATTAATGAAGAATTAAGCAAACAATGTCCGCAAAAATAGACAGCACAAGAGCAAAAAAGTAAAAAATAAAATCAACAGCATCAACAACCAAATTGACTCACCAATTTTATTCAATAAATAAATACAAGGGACATAAATACGATTTCCTTCAACAACATCGATAAGATCGTCACTTGTGGCATCATATCTGAGAGTAATATCTGCATTATGGATTTTGTACTCGGACAAAATTGTTCTAACAGTATCCAAGTCCAGCTCAGATTGAGTAACCTGAAAATTTTGGCACTTGATTTAAATAAGGTCTTGTGCAAGACCAAAGCACCTAATGTGCAAAATTGCTACTCACCATTGTTTGTAAGTTGATTCCTCCCTTGTCCTTCTTACGAAAAACAATATTTGGGGGATCTTTATTCAGTCTAAGACCAAATCCTTCCAACTCATGTTCTATGAGCTTCTTGTGTTTAAGAGGCTTGAGTACATCAAGAACAATGAAAATTAAACTGCATGTTCGAGCAACAGCAATGACTTGTCGACCCCTACCCTTGCCATCTTTAGCACCTTCAATGATACCAGGCAAGTCAAGTAGCTGAAATATGGGCAAAAGAAAAATAAAGCAATCGACTAAAGGAGTGAACTTTTATAAAACAAAATGTAGTGAAAATTACCTGAATCTTAGCACCCTTATATTTTATGCAACCTGGCACAGTAGTCAATGTAGTAAATTCATAAGCAGCAACCTCAGAATACACACCAGCTAATGTGCTCAGAAGCGTTGATTTTCCAACAGAGGGAAATCCTAAAAAATATTAACCATGTCACTCATTCAAAAATAATCTGAATTTGAAATTTAAGATAATTTGAAACTGAAACTCAAATTTGCTGGACCCATACCTACAAAACCTATCCTGGCGTCACCAGTTTTGGCCACATCAAAACCTTCTCCAGGGCCTCCACCACCACCTTTGGGAGTAATGAGTTCACGTCGAAGCTTTGCTAATCTTGCTTTCAGAAGACCAAGATGTCCAGCAGTTGCTTTATTTTTCTGCGTCCTTGCCATCTGCAATTAAAACAGTTTTAAGTAAGTAATGAAAAATAGTGAAATGGACTTAATTTTTAAGAACACAAAAAACTGTTGAATTGAGAGCATTAACCCATTGATGGTTGGTTGGGTTGGTTGATGAATAAAAATAATAAATTTACTAGAAATGAGGGAACATAAGATAGTAGGAGAGCATATCAAGAAAATGTTGGAGCATGAATGAGAATTCGTCCGTTTATGTTACTTATGGAGAAATTTTGTGTTGGAATATATGTGAAGTTAAGCGGAGTGGTTAGGTACCAAGTGCCAAGCGGTGTCTTCAAAATTAAAGTAGCAACAACTCACCTCTGCCTCGATGGCAGCAATTTTATCTAGTATGGTCGACATTTTGAAACCAAATTACAATCTTTTCGTGAATAAAACAAACAATCAGGGTTTCCTGAAACAAAAATATTGAAAGCAACACATTCCACGGCGGCAAGCACACTACTGCCTGCCGCACGCGTTCGCCAGGCTAGCCACTAGGAGAAACATTGGTATTGCGTTTTCCGAGAGTTTGGATCAGCAGAACCACCATCTAGTGAGAGGCTACGTCGGGTTCGTTAAGAGGAATAACGATGTCCCCCAACTAGCTCTAAAGGCCGGTACGTTATGTAAGGTCGATGACTGGACGACACAGTTATTCCTCATAACACATTCGGCGTAGCCTCTCACTAGGTAGTAGTACCCTTAAAGTTATCTGGGTTATCTATCGTACATTACATTGTCCGGCATCCATTTGTAAACAAACCAAAGACTCAAAATTCAAACTGCCAATACAAAGTGTACGTTAATTATTAATCTGCTTCATACCGCTTCGTCAATCAGCCATAATATGGAGGAAGATATATCTACTGCTCGATACTGTTTTAAGGGAGAGTGGAAAGAGGTGGAAAATTGTAAAGTGACTGAGTTTTTAATAACGTATTTCCCTGGTGATAGTAGTATTGAACTGTTTGACCTTAAAAAGCACCGATTGTTTTTGAAGCGGAACAAGTGTCATCAGGTTGCATTGAAAGATCTTTTTGTTGGCAATTCGGTCAACATTTTTAGCCGTCAAATAACTATTACTGATTATGGTGACAGTATGACAAAACAGCGACTTTCTATAAAAATGCAGAAGACCTTTGGCTTATTGCAATCAAATCAAATAAAAAATCTAGGACCTATTCTCGAAGCAATCCAAGAAGGTGGCTTTACTATTGGTCGGATGCGAATGATCAGTCTTACCAGAGAACAAGCACTTGTATTATTCAAGAATGTCAAAGAAGCTGTTCTACAGAATGATCTTGTGACACACACAATATCCGGCCCAGTTGTTGTATTGGAATTGCTTGGAAATAATGCCATTCAAAGTTGGGCTGATTTCATTGGTCCCATGGATCCAGAGGAAGCTAAGTAAGATCATGCAGTCTGTCCAAAAATTGACATAGAAATATCAAATTTTGAGGATTATATCCCAGTTGGGCCCTTGGTATTGGTCTTGCTTCAGTTTCGTTAACACCTTTTTGTGTTCATCTCTTGACTTGCAGGAGGAGTTCACCAACTAGCCTGATTGCAAAATATGGACATGATTGTTCAAGAAATGGCTTTTTTGCTTCCAACATTTCCGAAGAAGTGGAACATCTCCTCTCCCTCTTTTTTCCTGAAAGATGTAACCCACAGCACCAAGTCTCATCATTGGTTGCAAACATAAAAAATTGTACCTGCTGCATAGTGAAACCACATGCATTCCAGATGGGTATGTGTGATAAGTCAATATTACCTGGCAATGTTTCCTTTAAATTAAGGTCTTCATTATTAATTAATCTATATCCTCATTAGGATTATTGGGGCCTATTGTAAGTTCAATTCAAAAGGCTGGTTTTGAAATAACTGGTCTCCGCTTGGTTCTACTTGATCATTCAGCCGCTGAGGAATTTCTGGAAATATATAGCACAGTTCTGCCAGAGTTTCCAGCAATGGTAACCCAGCTCTGCAGTGGATCTTGTGTTGCAATGGAGATATGTGGGAAGGGTGATAACACTCCAACACAATTTAGGTAAGTAATATGGTAAATACATTTGAAATACCTTGGTCTAGCAACATCTAGTAAATTAATTTGAAAATCTATTATAGGGAATTCGTGGGACCATCTGATCCTGAAATTGCCAAGAAGCTACGCCCCAATAGTTTAAGAGCTCGCTTTGGTGTGAATAAGATACAAAATGCCGTCCACTGCACTGATTTGCCAGATGATGCTGAGCTAGAACTCGAATACTTTTTTAGGCTTTTGTAAAATTTCCAATTACTTATGAAAATTAAGAAAAATGGTTTTGTCAATTAACTAAATTTATTGTATGTACATTTTGTAGTAAAATAGGTGACATATCCGAGACAGTGTAAAGCAAGGAATTACTCCCTAAACACTTTCTGAAAGATATGTGCCATGAGTTTTAAATAATCACTGTCGGAGCAAGCATATATAGCATTGTGGGCAGATGAAGCAGTGCGCCTCCTAGATTCATTTGATGATGTAGATGTCTGTTTGGGATCTTCACTTAGCTGGAGACTCCGAACAACAGCAGGACGAGCAGGTTCATCCTTTTCTTCTATAGTGGGTAAATAACGCTCCGGGGGTGTTTCACTTGAATCAAATTTATCTCCATATGTACGTCTCATTAGCTCAACATATTGGCTCTGAAAGGGGAAATAGCAAATATAAAACAGAATATTAAATCAACTTACTTACAGAGGTAATTAAAAATTAGAAGCAGTTAACTCGAATAATTTTTTTTTTCTTCATTTAAAACTTTAAAATAAAACCCACTCCTTACCATTTCAGTAGATAACTCTCGGCGCAATAAAGCTTGATCTCGTGGATCTCTGGCCCGTAGCAATAGGAGGCTTTGAGAGGCCAGCAATGCGAGGGACTTTTGTAGTCCCAACTGAGCTCTGTCAAAATCTAAAGCTTTGGTCCATGCAGTAATACCTGCTACCTCCCTAGCATCTTGATCAGAAGAGGTAGCAGGAGTTGTGCCGCCAAAACGAACTGGAGAGGAAGCTGCTCGTAATGCACGAGTTAGCGGTGACCTACCATGTCGACTTGCAACATTACCAGTTTTCTGCGAGTTGAAGATAATTTAAGAAATGGGCTCATTATGCAGAAGTTAAAAATTACAAAATACTAAACTTACATGTTGTGAAGCTGTGTATGAAAATACATTTACAGCAGCCAGCAAAGTTCCTAAGGTGAGGCAATGTGAATTTTGCCTTTGTCCAGGTTGTGCAGGGGCAGACCAATTCAAATCCACAAGTGGTATCCATGCCTCAATATCTAACTCTCTATCACAAAGCAAAGCGGACACTGGCGGAGAGAGTTCAAGGAGGAAAGAACTACTAAGTATCACCATATTCATCAGTCTAAAAGCAAGAAGACAAACATAATGCAAGATTAATATGAAGAGATCATTTTAAAAGACAATGGTAAGAATAGAATAGTTTTTAATTGCCTCACATAACTGTACTGAGGGATCTTACTTGTTAGAGGCAGATGACACTTTAGGAGTAATTTGGATCGATGAATCACTGTTTTCCCCATGAAGTGCACTGGACAAATGCTTAGTTCCTTCAGCCATTGATGCTATGAGACTTGGTCTAGTCAATAAGCCAACACTAATATCTAAACACATGCTAACACCTCGCTGAAAGATAAAAACACAAATACAGATTAATTTTGTTTTTTTCTTTTTTTGTGAGGGAGGTGGGACTGTTTTAAAATTAGATTAAATAATGATACTCACAACTAAGTTACTGAAAGTCCTAAATGCTTGAAGCCTCCATTGATTTGAGTGTTGTACTAAGAGTAACAACAGATTAAGAGCTGCCTCTGATAGAGATAAGGCACTGGGCTCTAATGTATGCCTTGCCAAAAGAAGGCAGTCCAACAAAGCATTTTCTTGCACTGCACAAAAGTTTACAGCTGTTTCTAGTGCTCTCACTCCATGATGATTTAGAATTGCACAAACAAACTCCACACCTACACAGAAGACAGAGGACCAGGGAGAGTTTACCCAGGATTCTGGTGACTGAAAAACAAAGACAATACAGGTAAAACTTAAGAAAATCAAGATCTGTTTTATGAACAAGATGATACATAACACCACTGAAATTACCTGGAATGGTTGGTTAGATATTAGCAGTTTTTCTTTTGGTGTGAGTTGTAACCAAAGTTGATCTTGGACAAAATTCAAGTTCAATAATGCTGCATTGCGCTCTGATCCAGCTAATGAAAGCAAAAGATACAGAGCACTTTGAGCGAATTGTAAGTTAGTTTGAGAGCAAAGAACTTCACTGAGGCTGACTATCACTCTGCATGCTATTTTGCTTTGACTAAGAAGCTCTGTCCAGGGGCCGGCAGCAGCTTCAGAAATAGCTTCACAAAGCACCTAGAACAAAAATATGATATAGATTTAGTGACATGGCTGGGTCATATTGTCCGGTGTCCCAAGATCATTCTGACAAAAAAATTACCTGGAGTAAAGTTACACTAAGTTTGCTTGGACCCTCATTTTCATTACTTCTGGAAACACTTATGGCCTGGAGCTCCTGAGAAACCATTGTGATTGTGGCTTTTACAAGGATTTCCATAGCCACCTCATTTCTACACAAACTCAACCGCAGCAATTTAACCGACTGAATGGCACTACTCAAGATGGCTGTTCTAGTACGTGGTGGCAAACCATGATAGTCATATGAAAATCTTAACAGCACAGTCTGCAGTTGACATACTGCTGTATCAGAATCAGCAAAACAAGAACTATAGAAATGGAATGAAAAACCATTAGTATTTTTAACAACCGAGACAAATTTGCATGACTCATATACACCAGAGAGTAATTACCTCTCCCATTTAGCTTGTAATATGAGCAAAAGCTCTGCCAGCATAGTAACTGCTGCTGGTCTTAGTGAAAGCTTGTTGGAGGCTGATGCATCGCGTGATGCCTCCTGCTCAAGGGCTGTCAGCACATGACTGGCAAGAGCACTTTGCTGTTTTTCAGAAAGTTTAAGTTCCTGCACATTACTCAACTCCCCTAAGGCTACTAACAGCATATCCTTCCAAGCAGTCATTAAAGCTAGGCGTTCCTTTACTTCATCTTCATAGAGAGGTTTAACTGGGTCTTCAGCAGCAGAAACAGAATCTAATGCCCTCTTTTCATTTGAACTGCTCTCCACACATAAGGAGTGTGTTATAAATTTGGACCAGGTGACCAGATAGTTGTTTTTATCAGAAAACAGCTTTTGCATTTGTTCCATCAATTGTTTGTGAACTCCAGAACCAAACATATACATTTCTGATGATACTATGTTAAGAACTTGAGCATATCCCCTAACCTTGTGACTTGGAGGAAGAAATAATGGTGCACAAAGATCAGCCCAGAAATCTTTCTTCTCTCGCAAGAAACTCAGCAAGATCTTCTGATGGTGCATCCACAGCGCATGCAAAAGTTCCACTACAGCTCCATACAACATGGAACGCACTAACATTGGCTCATCTTTAGCTTTGGCAAGCAGCTTGCATGCATATGTTAGACAGCCACTTGGATCATCATTGGGAGTCTTGTCTTTACTAAACAAACGCTTACTTTCTTCAGGATGATGAATATTGAAAAAGGCTTCGGTTGCTCCAGGCTGAGTATGAATGCATGCCGTAATCAGCTCCAGTATTGCAACTTTAAGCTGCATAGATTGGTGGGGTGAGTCCAGTTTGGCAACAAATGCCTCTCTTATAACATCTCCATCCATTGCCAGGCATGCTCGAAGTGTCATAGGAACTTCTAATGCTATCCGTTTTAAAACTTTAACGGCAAGAATGGGAACATTTGGATTGAAACAGTGGTAGACATAGTATGCTATGTTTGGAACCACTTGAAGAGAGTTTTTAGCATTAGGAGATGCATATATCAGTTGCTCAGTAGGAGACAAGTCCTTTCCAGTTTTAACAGAATCTTTCAGCATAAGGACTCTGATAAGGATAGAGAGAGCAAGTCGTACAAGGTCTACCAGCTCTACTCCTCCTCCTTTAAGCCAACTTGTTTGCTTCAGCATTTGTCCTTTCAATTCAGCTTCACCTAAGGCACAAATTCTAAGCAATGTATGTCCATTGTCAGTATATAATAAAGCATATAGACTTATGTGAGCAAGTAATCTCTCAAATTCCGATGAACTGCCAGCACCTTCACCAGAGAGAGCTGCAGGGCTGATCAGGTGATGAAATAACTCAAGGCAGAGGTGGCTCAGTTGGGTTCTTTCAGCCATTGCAGCATATCCCCATTCATAACAGCGAGGAAAGACTTCTAGAATCACATAAACCAGACCTGACAATGCTACTGATTGCTGTTCTTTTTCTTTGCAGCCAGACATGATAAGTTTTTGGAGAAAAGAAAGGTAAGCTCTGATCAATGGAAATGAGCCAACTGGGCGTTCTTCATTGACAACTATTCGTCCAAAAACTCCAGCGTTAAAAAAATGTCCTTGAGCAAAGCTAATGTATGTCATGACAGTTCCTTCATCTGGCTGTGTTGTTGGCAGAAAGTCTAATGCTCTCAGTTTATTAGTTACATCACTCGGAAATTCAGTGACAAGACTTGCAGCAACCTCAAGGCATGCAGCCATCATAGCTGACTTAGGGTTTGAGACGAGAAGAAACCTGTGAAAGAAGACAGGAAGAGACTTGCATAATTAATTATATAATTTAATACCACAATTTATATTATAATACTGTAATGAGATTGAATCGTCTCCTTACCTTTCCATAATTGAAAAAACGAGTTCAATAGGTAAAACCATGGCAGGTTCTGCAGGTTGAATTTCACAGCCTGATTCTAAGCAAGCTGCAATGCACCGAACAGAAGCAAGAGCACGGACAACAACTGCGGGTTCTACACCACCACCAGAACTTAAACTTATCTAAAGACAAAAGAACAGCAAGAAATACACATAATTTCAATTTGAAAATTTGAAAATATGAAAAAGTAATGGACTGACCTGAGTCAAGAAGGAGGCTTGTGCACTGTGAACAGCCAACCAAAAGCTGTACTTCACCTTCCAGCATACAAAATGAGGATTTTGATCCACAAGGGTTCCAAGAGTACCAGAGTGCAAAACCAAAGCATCAACATGAGGAAGGGGTCTGTGCAAACCAGTTAGGGTCACACTATTGTTGGACCCAGAAGTGTAAGTCAACAGTTGAAGCAAAGCTGGTACAAGAGGTTCCAAAAGAAAATCCAATTCAGATACCATTTTCAAAACCTGTGAAAAAAACAACAAACAAATCTACTGTACAAAGAAGATAAACAATAAGTAGTGGAATAACAAATCACATAATCGATTTAAGTAAAAAAGATCAATCAAATTTAATCAACTTAAATAGTACTGATGCAGTCACCAATATGGACCCGTCTTACCTCTTCACAACTTCTTGGGCTTGCTGAAGCTAATGATGTGACAATATGAACGAGAGATTCAAATTCAAGCGGAAAGCGTCTCATGGCCACATCTACAGTGAGACGAATACCAGAATCACTGTCAGAGTTCCAAAACATATCTGCAGTAGATGGTTGATGAAGCAATGTTGCACACAGAGAGAGTAAATTTTCCCTAGGTTGCAGCTTTTCCGGCTCAAAGTTTGATGTAAGACAGTCAATCAGCTTATAAACTGTCGAATAGGCTATCTCTGATATTCTAGTAGCCTCTGACTGGAAGTTAAAATGAAACAAAATGAAGTAAGTAAAATAAAAATAAATTACACAGCACAAGTCAAGTAATATGAAATCAAATAATATTCACCTTAAACATTGGTTCATTTAAAAGTTTAGATAGATATGAAAACACATTAAGTTTAGTAGCCATAAAACCAAATTTCCTATACTTTGAAAATTCTTCTTCAGGAACCCCATAAAAATTAAAGAGCATCCATACTAACAGCAGCGGTGGATGCTCTTCCTTTTTGTACAATTCTTGCATTTCAGTATCAAAACTGGAATGAAGTTTCAATCCATCTTCAAGCCAGAGAGTCTTGGCAAAGCCTCTGCAAAAGCACAATAAGAAAGTGATTGATATACTTTTTTTTTGCCCGCATCAGTTAAAGAAACTTGATGATTACTTACAAATCAGACACGTCAATCATCCTTAAAAGTAGAACAACTTGACTAAATGTAATACCCTGAAGGAGGGGGAGGTGCTGCCTCTTCAGTTTATGCCTATACAAAAGTGGATGCTGTCAATAGTGAAGAAATTGGTTATGGCATTTCAATATATTGAAAAATTAAGTATCAGATTGGGACTTGTTTTGTGATAACAACCTTGCATAACTTCAATGTCTCCAGAATATTTCGCCACTGACATTGGTATCCATCCACAAAGAGAGTCAAGTTGTGAAGCACAGAAAGTTGTTCTTGCAAGTAAATGGACATCCACTGGTCTGATGTGGTGCTATAAATACTTGTTTTCGTGCTAGAGCTTAAATTGGTAGATGATGTGGGAGCATTCTGCTCAGTGAGCTGTTTTAACTGTTTCAGAAGAGACTCAAAAATAGCATTTGCTGTTAAATCAGAGAGTAGCTCAGAAAACACTTCCTGAAAATTTGAGGACAGTAAATATGAGAGTTTGGCTAACACAAAGGCTAAACTTACAGAAAATGAGCTTGAAAAAAGAATGGTTCTGTACTAACTGAGAAGGGGTGTTCTTTATCCTGCCAATAGGCTAAATATATTCCAATACACTTTAATAAAAAAGCACGCTCACTCCAATAGAACATGCATATGTCTTTCACTAATTGTTCTTTCCGAACATCACTTTCAAGAAATGATTCCAAGTTGTCTTCACTGCCACGAAATTCATGTTCAAGGTAAAACACCATAAGATCCCATGCTTGTAATGCATCTAAATTCTGAAAATTATAGCAGGATTGTATATTAAACATTTCTATAAGTAATCCGAAACTAAATCAACATTTGATATCTTACCATTTGTCGTGCTATGTTAACAACAAAAGAAAGTGTTTTCCCATCAAGACAAGACTTAAGTTTTTTCTCAGAATCTTCATTAAATGGTCGATAGTGACTGATTCCTGCTAGAATTTGTGATCGAGCCTTTTGAAGCTGTTTACGAGCAGCTTCAACACTTGTACCCAGCAATGTGCCGCCAGTAACAGCCCACAACTGCTTGTTGTAACTAAAATAGACAATCGCCAGAACAGGTAGAAAACATGATTAGTGGTTCAAGATCATCCAGAAATTCACAGTAGATGATAAATACATATCAAAAGAGTAGGAATAGACACTTGTAAACATACAACTTAACCTTAAAAATTACTTACATTAATCCTCCTTTTAACTCTGTCATCGTTGAGCTCATATTTAAACGTTAACAAAGGGTAACTTCAATAATAATTAAGGAAAATTTGATTTTTTCAAATATCACAGATAAACAGTATAAAACTTCATAACGCCAGTTTTTCTCGTTTTCTGGTCTGGTTTGGGTTGTCTGCGCCGCTGAGTGCCGACTCTGCAGCATGCAGTTTCTTGTTCCCGCCTCACAAGTGAACTCATTGCCATCTTTCCCTTATTTGAAATCAAACTTGAGAAGCTTGATATAGAGAGAGTGTTTTGTATACGTGAATAAAACAAGTAAATCAAAATCAAAGTATGGTGTTTCAATTTGAAAAATAAATGAATATAATAGTTATTACTAAATAATATTGTATAAATGGGTCTTAAGGTTGGTTCTTCTGAAATGGAAAGTGGGGAGCGTGGGTGGGAGGGAAGTGGGGGAAGCTAGGGCGTTGTTTACGTTTACGATTTATATTCTGTGACGAACAGGTTGCTCAGTCACTTCATTTATTCCTCTATTTTCCTTTTCAAGTATTACAATCCATCACAGAAAATGATTTCCCTTCGAAGAGAAAGTCACATTTTTGTCCTCACGATCGTTTTAGTAGCTTTCTTAAACCCAGGTAAGACATTTGGTTGACAGTTTGTTTAAGATTCAAAAATTGGCTCATCATTATTGATATTTTATTAGTTCTGTTTGAACCTCAATTATATTTCATATAATTTGTTAGTTACGTCTCGAAATCCTTCAGTATCCATTGTCGCGATTCTTACATTTTTGAGGCATTGAGGTTATGGATACCCTGCTGGGGTGTGGTTCCAATGCACCTGTAATGACAGTGATATTAATTAAATAAAAACACATTGTAATTATGAAACAATTTCAGCTAATGCCATACAGTGCTACCAATGTGAGAGCACGGACCACGATAATCCATTCCAGTGCTCTGAGTTCATGCCAGAAGACACAGAATTGCAACCCACTTCATGTGATAATGTGCACAATGCACAGTATTGTGTGAAATTGGTGGGGCGTAACAGAGGTACCCTTCACTGAATGAATTTTGGGGGTGGGCAGGTGCACTGGCTACGTTCGTTCTGCATTGTTTGCTGTGGTGGAGCGGAGCTATTGCAATTTCATGCTTGGTCACTTGTCACTTGCTTGCTTATTGTTATCACTTCACCACATGTTTTAATTTTTTAGGCAGATAAATACTGTCAGGTACCACAGCACACCCCATATTGTAAATTATCACTTCTGTGAAGCAATTGTCAACAAGATTAAATTGAATTTGTAATGAATTATCCTACTTCTATTAATGTGGGTTTACCCTCTCGTGACAATTTAAATTTGTCCGATTTTAAAGCATGCAACTTAAAAATAATCTATCCAAAACCCCTATTTATATTGGTTATGATTGACCCTCTGTCGGTTCTGGTGTGGAGTCTGTTGTGGTTTTTCTGACTAATACCACTTGTGTGTGTATGTGTATATCTCTAAATATTTTTTCCAGCTGAAGGGGTGGCGATATATATGCTTTTTTTTACTAACTAATTTTAATTTGTAAATATGCACTGTTCTACTTATCTTGGTGTATGGCACTCATTGCTAACTCTTTTAATGGCTTCTTTGTTTCTGTGTGGGTAGTGGCAGGCTGGTTTTGGTCCGGTGATGTGATCAAGTGCTATCAGTGCTCCTCTCATGACAACTTGGACTGTGCGGATAATAATATTCAGGATGGATCCATTAAACCCCTTGATTGCAGTCACATTCATGAAGCTAAGTACTGCGTTAAAACGGTTGGACGCAACTCAGGTAAACTTAACTTATTGATATTCGTGTTCCCTAAGAGTCAGTGGGTAATACATAAATGACCCTGGTGTTAAGCTTGCTTTTTTGTTAATTCTGTTCATAGATGATAGTTCTTGGTTGTAATCATGGGGTGTTGTTGAACGTATTCAGTCTGTTTTTCAGAAACATAAATTTTGCATGTC
Organism: Frankliniella occidentalis; assembly: GCF_000697945.3. NCBI lineage: Eukaryota > Metazoa > Arthropoda > Insecta > Thysanoptera > Thripidae > Frankliniella > Frankliniella occidentalis. Next base: position 757,162 of record NW_026267160.1, on the reverse strand, counting down.
AATTTAGTAACTTTAGGAGGTTTCAGATTTTACAAAACAAGAGCGCCAATGGTCCCTCATTTGCTGTGCGAAGCAAACAGAGCGTAAAAAGCAGGCCTGGCATGAAAGTCATACTTGTGTTTTGTAAACTCTGAATCCATCCTGATTCCAATCTCTTTATAGCTTTTGTCTGGTTGGGCTGTATAAGTTATTTTGTAAATAATAAAGTATAATATTTGAGTGAAGCAGACCTTAAGCTCTTTCTGTTCAACAGCTGTCTCAGAGTGCATGATACATTTCATCTTGGCCAATAATATCACTTGCATTCCACCTCTAATTTTAAAATTCTGATGAAGTTACTGTAGCTTTACAAAATGCTTTCCTACCCTGTTAGCTTACTAAATATGCTTGCTTTTACCTAATATCTAACACTACAGCTTAACACTGAGAAACATTTTACAGCTCTTTATTGTTATCATGTTTTACAAATTAGTTTGTCTCTTTTCAGGGGTGTACACCACATCCAGGCAATGTTCGTCGGTGGATTTAGGAAACTACTGTGATTACATAAAACTCACAGGGGATGTTATGGACTACAGATCCTGTGTTTACACCTGTGAATCAGATGGGTGTAATGCTGCAGATAGCCTAGCAAGGCCAAGTGTTGGTGTTTTGCTTTTATCCGTTGTTGCTCTATGCACTGGAATGTTTTTAATGTAGTTTTCTTTTTAAATGTTGACCTCTTTCTTTTGTAAGATGTTTTGGGGGTCTGTTTTATCTTTAAATTTTGAACAAATGTTGAATGTATATGTTGTTTACTAGTGGTACTGTAAATTTATGGAGTCAAAATGTGGTAGACTGTTTATAATATACACTCTCCAAAACTTATTTTAAGTTTTCAGATTTGTAAAGATAGTTTTACATTGAATCTGTTTTTTATTGCTTGCTGCATTCATTTGTAAGTCATCATAACATTGCAGCTGTCTATTGTTATAGCACATTTATGTACCTGAGTTTCATAAATATTGTCAACTTCATCTTGTACTTCCAGAACACAAGATCTGATATTGTTTTAATTTATTGCCATTTATTCCCATCTTGAATCATAACCTTTGTATCATTTGGTATTTAACATTTTTTTAAAAATGTATTTTCTAAAAATATCAGTTTGCTTAAAAAACTTTTGACTCTTTCCACCCTTTTTTTCATTCCTTAGTGGTGGCTTAAGAGCAAATCTTGTGCTTAAGTTAGAAGGGGTGAATCATATATTTCATGTCAATTTAAGCACCCAAATTGGTGTACTGTACTCCAGAATACCTCGTTTTGCCTTCAAATGATTTTCAACAAAGGCGGTGCAATGATATTTTTCTATTTTTACACTTCTTTTTTCTTTTTTGTGAAAATTCTGTCTTAATAGTTTAAGAGAAAACTTTGTAATTTTTAGGTTTACATGTATCCGTCCAGTAAAAAAACATGTCTAATTAAAAACTACAGTCCAGTAGTGATGCTGTTCAAAAGAAAATAAAACAATATTTCAGAACTTCACATAATCTGCCATTCTTTCAACCAATAGTGAAACCTTCTAATACCCTGCACTCTTTCCAGCTAAATCGAAATTACACCATACTTCAAACGTCCCCACTTCTCGAATCCGTGTGCACGAAAACATGAAAATTAATTCAGAGTGTAACACAGGGTAGTGTTCGAAGCCGTCCTTTTTCGGTAGGCAAAGACGGAAGACGGGAAGCCCCGAGGCTCGCTTAGGAGGTTGAAATCGGCGGTACAAAGTATCCGAAAACCTAGAACCTGCCCTACGGTCGAAAGTACACCTCCACCGAGTTTCAACTTTCAGTCACCATTTAGAGGGTTGGAGATATCAAATTTCCCTCGCCTACACCTCGGAGGAAAAGACGGCTTAGAACACCCACCCTAATGGGTAAATGTGTCAGCTAAAATAAAAGACCGAAAGTTGAAATTTGGTGTAAGTCTACTGCAGACCCTAATACATCTGGATACCGGGCCAAATTTAAACTAGGACATACATTTATGTTTAATTTCATAGTCCGTTCATTGAGGGTTTTTTAAAAACAAAGAAATATCCTTGTCACTACGTTAATTTATCTCATTTTTAAGCGTGCTGTCGGAGTGCATTCCTCTCGGTGATCTTGGGGCGCACACTTGGGGGCGAGGGCGCCCGACAGACTGGGGATAGGCAATGCGCTCCGCAGGCGCGCGACGGGGTTGCCTATCCCACCGTTGGCAGGGGCCCCCCGGGCGCTGTGGAAGGAGTGCGACCGACTGACATACCGAGGTGCTCCGCCCCACCCCGCCCCTCCGCGGGCGCTCCGTGCGGGCAGCAGGGCAGTAACGGCCCGGGGCACTAACCTACCCCAACCCAGACGGGCGTGCGCCCCGCCCCGCCCCGCCGCCCAGTGCGCCGCCCCCGCG
>NW_026267160.1:753403-753897 GCF_000697945.3 Frankliniella occidentalis | reverse complement strand
CGCGCCCCCGGCCCAGGCTTTGCCCGCAAACAGCCTCCGGCTCCGGCTGCTCCGGCTACACGACTCGACATGGTCCGGCTCGGCTCGGCTCGACTCGGCTCGCCTCGGCTCGGCCCGGCGCGTAGCTGGTGTACGCACACGGCCCGGCCCGGCTCGGGGCTCGGCTCGGCCCGGTCGCTGCCCTGCCCTTCCCTCCAGTCCGTGAGCCTAGCCTCCCGGGGGCGGGGGGTTGGGGGCGGCGGGGGCGGGCGTGACAGGCAGCGGGGGGCGGAATCGCTGGCGGCGGCTGGTCTGGCCCGGGCTGCGCCGGGCTGGCTTGTCCGTAAGCCGATACCAGCCCGCCGGGCCCGGGCTGCGAATGGAATGGACGGTATATGGGGCTTAACTCATGTCATCAGAGTGCCTTTGTCATCTCTTGCGCCCGCCAAAAACGAAGCCCACAACAAAACGGCCAAGAGGAAGTGGAGGACGGCGGCGGCGTGTGTGTGTGTAGG
>NW_026267160.1:747242-748577 GCF_000697945.3 Frankliniella occidentalis | reverse complement strand
AGAGAGAGAGAGAGAGAGAGAGAGAGAGAGAGAGAGAGAGAGAGAGAGAGAGAGACAGACATACAGACAGACAGAGACTAAGAGAGAAAGATCGCGTCTGACTGGTAATGCTTCGTCGCAATGCGTCGTCCAGGGGGCTCAAGTGATGGGCGAGGGATTACTGACCGGGATGACGACGGATCATATGCAGAGGTCGTGGCCGTGGAGGCACCCGCATACCCATATGCCCAGTGAGATAGCCTCCTCCTCCAGAATTGGACGTTGGATGGCCGTTGCGACCGCCTTGACCACGACGGCACCAAAGCACACGGCATTGAAAAAGTCGTCGCGCACTCGATGGTCGCGCCCGCCCTGTCCCTTTTCTCTTTCTCTCGCTCTCACGGGCTTATGCTCCCCAACCCCCTCTCTTCCTCTTTTCCCTCCACAGCCACACGCGCGCGTGTACCCTGTTCACTGCCCTCTCTCGTCTGAGCATGTCGAGGTCGATACCCCTTTTTACCTCGCGCAGCCCCAAAAGAACTTTTTCATGTTTTTCATCAGTCTGGCAATTGACTTAACTCATTTCCAATATACGTGTGTGTGTGTGTGAGAGAGAGAGGGGGTGGGGGTGGGGGGTGAAGGGTAGGTTTGCTCTCTCGTGCACCCCGTCAGACCCAGCGCGCCGGCGGAGCTGATTTGCGTGCGTGGCTCGCTAGTGCGGACCGTTTAACACTCGACATGACTCCACCCCCCGTTCGTGCCGCACCGCTCCGTAGTAGTAGTAGTATTTCGTGTCGATGACTCACACATTACGTCGCGAGTCACGCCACACGCCTTGCTCGTTCGAATTTCTACAAAAGGAGGAAGATATTTCTTTTTTAAAAAAGGGGGAAAGCAACGTGTTCCCGCGTCTCGTGTGCATTCCACACGTATGCTTTTCTACCCTTATTCCTGTGGGAACAAGAGTAGAGATCTTCGCGTCGCCCCTGCAAGAGAGCTTGCTCGTGGCGTGGTGGGGTTGGGCGAAGCTGGACGGGGCGGAGTAGGGCGGGGTAGGGCGGGGCGGGGCGGGCCGAATCCCTTAATGAAAGGTAACACGTCCAGGGCGAAAGATATAGCGTGACGATGCACGGCAGGCAGCGCTGGCCGGTGTGGCGCGGGGTTGGGGCAGGTCAGGGCCGGGCTGGAGACTCCGGTGGAGTGAGGCGCCGCCGCGCCGGAGAGAGGGCTGCCCGCCGGCACGGCACCCGCTAGCTCTTTGTCAGCGGGGGCTATAATTTGGCGAGTACTTTGTACGGCAGGCCAGGCGCGGGCGGGCGGAGAGTAGAGGAGAGAGGGAGAGAGAGAGGGGGGGGG
>NW_026267160.1:744944-746937 GCF_000697945.3 Frankliniella occidentalis | reverse complement strand
GGAGGGCTATCACGGAGCAGGTCGCTTCTGCTCGGTTCTGCTCCCTCCCGGTCGGGTTGCGAACCACTCCGCTTGGGTTGCGAACGCTCCCGGTTGCTCCGGCCGGGCTCGGTTTGCTTCCGCTCGGGTTCGCCTCTCTCCATAAGAATAGCATGGGAGGGGGGCGAGCCGAGCGGAAGCACCAAACCCGGCCGGAGCAACCGGGAGCGTTCGCAACCCAAGCGGAGTGGTTCGCAACCGAGCAGAACCGAGCAGAAGCGACCTGCTCCGTGATAGCCCTCCTGCACCCTTTTTTCAGCGGTTCTGTGCGGCGCCGTGTTTGAAAGCTTTCGCCCGAAGAAGATTTTGCACCTTGTTGTGTACTTACACGACTTTTTGGGGCGAGCGTGCTGTTTTCTGGTCAGCGGTGGTGGCTTTTCCCGCGCACACTGCAGGCCAGGCCAGGCTGGTTCGGGTCGGGCCGGGGGCAGGCTAAGAGGGTTCGAGTTGGGCTCGTGGCGCAGCAAAGCGCAGAGCCAGTCCGGTCGAGGCGAGACGCAGCTCGGGGAAATAACAGGAATATAAAAAAAAGGACCTCGCCGTATAACAGCGCTGGGCATTCATAATGGATGTAGCCCGTCTAACGGGGGGCATAAGGCCGTAGTCCGAGCGGACCGGACCCCTGATCGGCTTTGGTCCTCGGTCCTGAGGGCTATACGAACTCGCCCTCCGAACTCACCGCTGCTACGCGGAGCACTACTGTGTTGGCCTTGTTGACCCGTCACACACACAGAGGGTATCGACGCGTGTGCATCTCGAGGGGTTTTCTTATTTCCTTTCTCATGCGCTGCGCGCGCGTGCACGGCGCAGGGGTGGCGAGCACGGCGCCAAGCGCACGCAGCCCCCCGCCCCGCCGCGTCGTGCTGCCCATAGCCAGCCTTGCGTGGCGCCATCGCGCAGCGGAGCGCAGCGCCCTGTTATTTACTGCAGGCGCCCCGCCCCGCCCCGCCGGCCATGCGAGAGTTGCATCGCGGGCAATGCATTTCGACCCCCGCGCCGCAGCACGGCACGCCGCCTCCGAGCGACACCTCAAGAGGGACGGAGAGGGAGATAGGCGAGGACGCGATAGGGCAAGAACAAAGAACCACCCGCAGCACACGGCGTGGTGGTGGTGGGGGAGCGAGGGGAAAAGAAAAACAAGAGACGCGAACAACTCGCGCGCACTTCATTCGCTCGCGGCGGCGAGACGCGCACGGCGGCGGCGGCGGGACCCAGAGTATTGTCGGTTTGACGGTGACGCGGTGTGGGGCGCCGGGGCGTGGCGCGGGGTGGCGCGTCATAAATGTGCAGGGGCGGCGGGGCGGGCAGGGTGTGGTGGCATGTGGCGGGGCGCGCCGCCGCCGCCGTGGCCGCGTGACAAACAAGTTGGTATTTCCCTGGCCCCTCTCCCTCCCTCCGTCCGCCGCGCGCCCGTTTTATGCCAATTGGTGCGACAAAGACACCACACATAGGGGTGGTCGGGGGTGACTGTGACACCCAACACCCCTCCCCCTCACCCGCCGCCGCCCGGCCGCGCGCGGGCTACGCCCTAACCCACCCCGTGAGACACGAGCGGGGGCGGCTGACATTTAGGGCTGCGAGGGCGCACTGCAATACGCGCCCGCCCCCGCGTCCGCCCCCAACGCCCACTCCCGGCCTCGCCCCCGAGTGTCCGAGCTGCGGATTCATATAATGCGGGGCGTGTCGGTGGGCGCCTCGCGCTCGCCCTCCTTCACCACGTAAAGGCGTCGTCGCGCGGCACGGCGAGACCGGCACCGCACGGCGGCACCGCTGCTGCCGTGTGGCGTGTGTGCGGTGTGCAGTTTTATTCATGAACCACCCTCCGTTCAGATTGAACCGCCTGGCCCCCTTTGAACGCGCCGCTGTGATCTAGCATTCAGTGGCTGCCTCTCAATTCCTTTTCCTTATTCTTTTTATCTTCGCACGCCTCTCCCGCTGCTCTGCTCGTCCGTGC
>NW_026267160.1:743046-743962 GCF_000697945.3 Frankliniella occidentalis | reverse complement strand
AGGTAGAGAGCTGGAGGCTCCAGGCGGCTGTGAGGCCAGGCCTGGCGGAAGGGGAAGGAAAGGAAGGGGCATCAAGGATTTGGCACATCCACGTCGGCCCGGCGGGTAGAGCGGGCGGGTCGAGACGGGGGCGGCGGGGGCCGGCGGGGGCGCCAGACACGCCGCGCGCCCGGAGCCCTGGCGTGGCGGGGCCCGGCGGGGAAGGTCAATGGAGGTTATCGAGTTTGGAGAGGGTGGGTGGGGGCTCCGCCAGGGCTCCGCAGGGCGGACGGCGCCAGCGTCGGCTCGGCTCGACGGCCGAGTGCAGTGCGGAGCGGTGCAGAGGTGCCCGCCCGTCTGGGGAGGGAATGCCACACACGTAGAGATAGACTGCTGCTGCTGCTGGCGCTGCTGGGGATTGCGGAAAAGAAGGAGAGAGAGAGAGAACGGGAGGAAAGGGCCAATGCATTTTGACTTTTATTTGTTGACGTGGGCTCTGCGCGCCTTTGCGCCTCTTGCTTCCAGCGACGACTCTTTTATACTTTCCTTGTTTTTGTTTTTATCCGACAGCATCGCAACCGATACGCAGCGCACGGAGTAATACAAGTAGTACGTGTTTCTGCGTGAGCGCGACAAAACCAGGGGGGGGGGGGGGAGAGAGAGAAAACAGCTAGAGAAGGGATAGAGAAATGCATAGAGAAGAGATAGAGAGAACTGCTAGAGAAGAGATAGAGAAACGCATAGAGATAAGGGCGGGGCGCACTCCGGCCTTCTGCTGCCGCCTTCCTCCTGAGTTTAGAGAAATGAGGTAAACGACCCTGGCCATGGCGTGGAGTGGCCCAGCCCAGGCCCAGCCCACCCCCCGGGCCACCCGGGCCGAGCGAGGCCGCCCGGCTGGCTATGCCTTACGCCCCAGGCACCCCGACCCCTCCCTCCT
>NW_026267160.1:737216-740906 GCF_000697945.3 Frankliniella occidentalis | reverse complement strand
TTTCCTATTTTACTGCCTCTCCACTGCCCTGCTCCCTTCCTCTCGCCGCCCTCTCCACCACTCGCCCCTCCCTCCGCAGGCCGCCTCCCCGCTCCGCTCCGCTCCACCCCGCCCCGGCCACGCTGCCTCCACCGAACCGGCGTATTAATCCAGATTGTGGTTTCAGCGAGCAAATAATGGAAGCAACAAAAAATAAACCGTCGCGACTGTCGTCTGTCGTCTATTGGCTACTGGCTGGTGGTGGTTCTGCTGCTGCTGCTGCTGCTGCTGCTGGTTCTGCTGCTGCTGCTGCTGGTTCTGCTGCTGGTTCTGCTGCTGCTGCTGGTTCTGCTGCTGCTGGTGGTTCTGCCGCCCCTGCTGATGCTGCTATCCGGGCCCGTCGGCCGCTCAGGGTTGGGCTCAGCGATGCGTGCGGCCGGCGCAGAATAAAAACATGCGGCCGCCCTGGAGCAGGAGCATGCACTCGGGCTTGATTGGCGCAGCGCGGCCAACGCGGCCAACGCGGCCAACGCGGATACAAAGAAAACAAAAAAACAAGACAAAAAGAAACGGGGGCAATAAGTATTTCCTCTATTGTTCCACTTCTTCACTGACCGAGTGATGGGAGAACCTTACTTCAGTGACCATGTGATAAAAAACAATGAGACAGTTAAAGAGAGAGAAGTGGGCGGTTCACACTGAAAACATTACCTTGATGTAACATCCTGAACAGGAATTCGCATTCTTTGGACCGCGGGCACAGGAAAATTGTGTTGCTGGACCCAATAACGCCGTCGCTGGCTCCAGAACATTTTGCCGCACAAAATCTTCTCAAGTGTTGAGCTAAGTGACCATACAACGAAGCTAAGTGATTCCCATTCACCACCAGTCATAACGCATCATTTCGTTTTCAGTTTCGAAATAAATCGACAAAATTTTGACGCGCGGGTACCACCGGGCCATAATGCGCTGATGACCCGGGGGCCGCAGCGCGGTGCGGTATGGCCGTTCTCATGCGCTCGCCGCCAGCGACCGTGGCCAGCAGACCGTGCGGCATCAGCCTGCTTATCCGCTGGGAGAGCGTGTCGGGCCCGCCTGGCGCGGGCGCGCGCGGGGGCCTCGGAACAATCGATAGACTCGCTGTCCAGAGTCCCGGGCCCCTCCGGGCCGGGCACCGCCGTGGAAACAAGGGGTATGCGCGATGCGCGTCCTTCCTCCGGGCCCTGGGCCGACCGGCCGACCGGCACGAAGGGGGCGGGGAGAAATAATCAACAAGAAGATAAATACGGAGGGGGATGAGCGTGGTAGGCATGGCGGGGAATGCAGGGCATGGAAGGTGGCGTGGTCGTGTGGTGGGGCCGAGTTGACCAACGCGGGGGCGACGCCGACGCTTCCTCTGTCTTGCCCTTTTCTCCCTCTTCGGCGGCGGCGGCGGTGCTTCCCACAGTCGTCGGTCGCGCTGCCGCTGCCCAGGCCGTCCGCGCCGGTCAGAGGTCTTCTCTTTCCCGCAGGAGGACACAACAGCTTTTCCACAGCTCCTTCCCGTTTGATTTGGGCGGACCACCCCCTTCCCCCCTCCTCCTCTCTCTTTCTGTCTCCCCTTCCTTTTAAGCACAATTAAATGCTGGTAAGGTCGAAGGAAGAGGGCGATGGGGGGGGTGGTTGCTGCCACTGGCATTTCCGTTGCCGATCCCGCGGTCCGATATCCGCGGACACACCTCTTCCCCCCTCCCCTCCCCTTGCTCCTTCGGCTCCTCCCTCCGCCCACTCTTGTCCGACTAGACGTCCACGTCGTCCACGCCCCCCGATCCCACTCCTGTGGCGTCGGCGGCGACGACAGCACAGTTGCCGCCCGCCGCATTAGCATGGGATGAGGGATTGCCTCGGGAGGGAGATGCATCCCGGCGGATCCCGGGACGGATGCGGCTGCCATCACGTGAGGACAAAGAATAGCAACGCACACACACGCACACACTCAGACGCACCGTCGCACGCCTCCGAATAGGCGCTGAGTTGGGGATCGTACAGAAAGTTCGTTCCGAGCCCGCCAATGTAATAATAAGTTTAACATGCTATGATGGCGCTCATGGCGCCTGATGGGTAGGCAACATCTCGCCTGCAGCGCCTGCGTGTACCGCGGGGTGGCCTACCCCGAGTCTCGCAGGCGCTAATCTTCAGTAAGTTTTATTTTTATTTTGACAAATGAATGGCGAGAAAAGAAATAAAAACAACTCAGTAAACGGAAGAAGAGCTAGGAGGAGGAGGGGGAGGAGGGGGGGGATTGTCCTTCTGGTAGAGACGGTCTCGGGGACTGTTTCAAAAAACGAGCACGTTCTTTCCCGATGACCCCCACGCGTGGTGCCGCGTGGTCGCGGGCGGCAGCACCACAGCACGGGGAGTCGCTGCCGTCGTCCCACCTCCCAGCAGCTGCAGCAGCAGCAGCAGCAGCAGCATCGTCTCTGCCAGGTGTTTCCTAAAGAGCCTCTTTAGTGTTTCCCACCCGCGCTGCACGGGTTGGGGGGCGTGCCCGCGGGCGGGGGCGGGCGGGCGCCGCTGGCTTGTCAAAGCGCGGGGGATCTCGATCAGCACGGCCCGGACGCGCGCGGCAAGCGATACGCAAACCGCAGCAGGCGATACAGAGGCATCGCGGGCACTTCGATACGACGTGATGTGACGCCGGAGGTGGGGCACGGCGGCGGTCGTGGTGCACTCGCAGCCGCCGCCGTGCACTGAGATGCAAAAAGATCATTGTCTCAAGAGTGTCATGGATTTATTTTTACGACCATGCCATTATTGATTTAAATCAATTGAGACTCAGTCCCGGTCATCACCATGAAAATGACAAAGAAATTCGCACTACTATAGTCGCTGAAAAAAAAATAACCATGAGATTCTAATTTTGAAGACAATTCTTTCTAATTCTTGTTACAGTGGAGACGTGGCGGTAAATCCCGCGAAGCAAACCCGGAGCAACGGCTGCGCGAAACGAGATGGGCACGGACATACCCGCCGCCGCCGCCGGGAAACTTCTCTCTTCCACGGTACGCGCAAATTATCACCGCGACGGTTTACGGGGACTTTTGTCACGGTTGTGTTTCCGAGTCGAGAGGTCCGCACTCCACAACGTCCCACGACCGGCCGACGCGCCACCGCCGAGGCTAGCCCACGACGGCGCCTGCTGCCCGTTGGGTAGGCCGACCCGCCGGCCAGCCGTGTCAGGTTGGCGGCCCGCCCTGCCCCTGCCCGCCTCCATTTGGAAAAAAAAATAAGAAAGAATTAGCTGAAATCGCTAATGCAATCTCTAATTTGGACTCAGCTCAGAATAGTAGCTCGCTCAGCTCATAGTAAAAAAAATGAAGTAAGTGTGAACGCTGACATCTTAGGTAGCATAGCAAAAACTATATTTTGTAAAACTAGACCGAAACCCCATATTTTCTTTTGACGTACCGACGTACGCACGTCAGATGACAGGTGAAATAAGCTGACAATTGGCTAAAAATTAGTTGAGCCACATAATAATATTCTAAGCTAAGTAGATGCTGCAACAATTTGATTGATCCGCGCGGTGTCCAGCGGAGGCCACCGTCGTCCTAATCTGCTTAAATCCATCGCCAGGGAATTCCCATCGCGAGGCGTTCCTGCGACCCGACCTCTCGCTCACTCGCGGCGGCGCGCCTGAGTCAGCCGCGCACCCCGTCCGCGCGCCCCGCC
>NW_026267160.1:730169-733276 GCF_000697945.3 Frankliniella occidentalis | reverse complement strand
AGAGAGAGAGAGAGAGAGAGAGAGAGAGGGGGGGGGGCGTGTAGTGAAAGAGTTGGCCATGCGGAGTTTGAGTTTGAAGCGGTGGTGTGGAAGTATGCACCAAAAGATTTCATCATCATCGTGGAGTAAAAGCACTCTCTCTCTCTCTCTGTTAGCTTTTCAAACAGCGAAGGATTTAGATGATTCTTCGTTTAGGCTACAAAACATTCTTTGCAACTGCGAACTCTAATGCTTTGCGATCTGCAAAGAATACTTTTGCAATTTGGGAAATTAACGTTGTGAAGTCTACAACAGTTTGCCCTATTTCGCGCCCCTCCGCGGGCGTGTGGGGGGCATGCTATGCCTGACAAAGCGGAAACACAATCCTCATAATACTGCAGCCAATGAATTTCTGAGAAGCGATCTTTGGGTGGTGTGTCCGTGCGTGTCTCAATCGAAAATAATCCTGTTTGGTGCTCGATCAGTATTGGAAACTTCCGCGCAGCAGTTCAAGTGAAGTGACCAATTGTCACTGATCGCTCCTTAGTTCCTTACAAACAGGTGGATTGGGTTTGAAACGTACAGAGGATTCAAAGCAGCAATAATACAAACTAAATATCTTCTCACGACCAGCCTCGTTTTGTAATACGAAGATTCTACTGGCTTGGAATACAAGTTGACGTATTCGCAATGAAAATATTTTTTGTATTGCAAATATTGTTTCCAATCATTTGTACGCTACGAAGAGCAGTTAGTTGTTCGCAAGAAACTCAGAGTGTATGACAGAGGGAATTGAATGAACTCGTGTTTAGGTCGTTCAGGTTCAACGCTGAAAGACCTATGGGTGGTTTTAGATCATCGCTCCTAAGGAGCGACGCGGTCGCTATCTCTCAAATACAGCGACGAGAGCAAGCGTCGCTCCTAGCAGAAATGCAATTGAAAGCGATGCGTCGCTTTCCTAAGGGATCATCCAGATAGTACGTCCGTCATTCTCCGCTACACCTGTCAATTTTAGCCTGGGCAAGCACTCATAGCGCCTGATAGGTATGCAACATCTTGCCTGCACTGCATGGGAGTCCTGCGGGAATGCCTACCCAGCGTGTCGCAGGCGCCTTTTTGGGTGATCCTAAAGAGCGACGCGCGTGACTCCTTAATATTCAGTGTTGTTAATACTGTACCGCATGCATGCAAGGTGGATGCGTTGCCTAACTGCATGAAGCTACAAGGCGCTGTACTGAGAGCCGGTAGGGAAACCCACCCGCACAGCCATACGTGCGGAAAAGCATGAAAAAAGAACCACTGAAATTTGGTTTTTGAGAGGAAGAGAAGCAGACGGAAAAAGAAAATGAACCGAGTGAGCAGAAAATGGTGGAAGCAGACGTCGTGGGAGTGAGCGTCCTATGGAAGGTCAGTAAAAGGTAAGGAAGGATTTTTGTGATTGAAAGTGAGTGCCATCGCTTGGGCTCCCCGTGTGGCCCCGGGAGACAACCCACCCTCTCTCTCTTTCGCTCTCTCTCTCGCTCCTTTCCTCACATGCCTGCACACCTCACGCCTTACGTGAGAGAGAAAACTGAGATGGCGTATCATTTTTCTCGGAAGCGTGACGGAGAGCGAGAGAGACTGCTGGCTGCGCGCGACACAAGCGCGGGAGGAAACAAAAGAGACGCGACACGAGAGCAGAGCGCTGGGCTGCGCCGGGCTGCGCTGGGCTGCGCTGGGCGGCGAGCGCAGAGTGCGATGCAATCTCCGGCCGGGCTCGAAGGGCAAGGACGGCCTGGCCCCACCCCACTGACTGGCGATGCTGGAGTGATGTGTCTCGCCTAAAAAGAGTGACGGCATTTCTTGTCGCCCAATTAGAGGGATGACCGGCTTTCGTCGCATTCCATTATTGAAGCAGTGATGGGTATGGAAACGTCACTCCTGGCGATGAGTGACGGCTTGGGACCCCCGCCCCTTTTCAGCGCCGGTCGTCATTCTAATAAAGTAATAATGTGCAAAAAATTAACACTCAAATAAAGCGACGAAAACAAGCGTCGCGCTCTATTTTGGTGATGATTTCGGAAGCAATGGGTGGCTCTTCCTTCTAAAAGCGGTGCGCGCAACTCATGCGTTTTCAGTGCCTGCGCGAGCCTCGTTGCTCGTAGACCACCAGGGATGGCTGCGACTCCAGCGTCGCTTGGCTGGCGGTTCAACTCAACTGCCGATCCCGGCCCCGGCCCCGGCCCAGAGGCGGCTCGGTCTCATCGGCCACCCTGCGCGCCGCGCCCGCCGCTCGGCACGGCGACTTAACGTCCCACGCGGCCCCCCGTCAAATCCCCCCCTAAAATTTCACTAGCCTGCATAAGCCGTCCTGAATCGAGGGCCCCGCCCGCCCCGTGCCTCTCCGCTGCGCCGCTGCTCCCCGCCGCCGTGCTATTCGCAATTTCCATCCCTTCCCGTTCATCAGCCCTTCCATCTCCCCCTCCCCCCTATCCCCCCTCGAGCCCGGCACGCCCCGGTCGCGTTTTTCGTCCGTTATCCTCCTCCAGCCGGGGAGCGCTTTATCATCGATGCCGGTCGTGTGCTAAAAGTGGAGCTCCTGTGGGGGAGAGCGAGCTCGCCGGTCTCGGCGGGGAGCCGTCACCCGGCGCCCTGGCTCGTCCCCCACGCACGCCCCGCCACGCCACGCGCGCCTCGAAATAGACACGCCGCGCCGAGGCCAGGGCTGGCCAGAGGCGCCAGGCCTGCCACGCGTAGCGACACACACACACACAGTGTCACACACACAGCGTCACACACACGAAACACGAAGTGTCATACAAAGAGTGTCACACACACATCGTCACACACACATTGTCACATAAAGCGTGTCGTCACACACACACACACACACACACACACGCACACACACACACACACAGTGTCACACAGGTTAGGCTCCGCTAGGCTCCGGAGGTAAGCCGCGCCCGCTGGACCGGCGCGCCGCGCGGCGATCCAGCGGGGGACCTTTTCACCGCCTATATAAGAGGAGCGCTAACGCGACCGCCGGTGCGTCCGCGCACACGGCCGTTTGTCGGTCCGTCCCTCCGTCGGTTCGCCCGTCCGTCTACCCGTATAGGGGTTGGGGGTAGAGAGGCAGGGGAGAGAGG
>NW_026267160.1:719717-729719 GCF_000697945.3 Frankliniella occidentalis | reverse complement strand
CCGCCCAACCCGCCGCGCCTGCTCTCCTGATGGCAGATTTATTTCTGACACGATGAGTTTGTGTGTTTCGCCAAGGGGAAAGGGTGGGGCGGGGATGTATGGATACGTATGTTTTTGTCGTGTTTCCGGGGATCCGCGCTCTTTCTCTCTCTCCCTCCCGTCCTCTCCCTCCCTCTAATTGAAATTGTATCGCGGAGAACACACAGTTTTTTGTTGTTTTTTTTTATAAAGAAAAAAAAAATCGCGTGCGGTCGGGGATCGTCTTACTGTTGGCAGGTCTGCAGAGCCGAGGCCAGGGCAGTGGCAGGCCCTGCAAGGCCCTCTGCAGGGCGCGGCGGGCACTCGTTAGTCGCCGTGCGGCCCCTTCATTAGTTACCGACAGACAGGACTTCAAAAGCCCTGCCCCGCCCCACCCCGCCACCCCGCTGCTGCCCCCGCCCCGCCCCGCCGCGCCTCTCAGCCCTGCGCGACACGGCGTGCTGCTGCTGCTGCTGCTGCGCCCTGCTTGAGACAAACGAGGGGAACGAGCAAAACAAACCTCTGCGTCGTCGCCAGGCTCGACCCCCCGCCCACCTCCCCTTCTCCACCTCGGGCACGCCTTTCAAGAGCTGATTATGAACGGATCCGCGGGACTGAAGGGTGAAAAGAGGCCGAGGTGCTGCTGGGGAGGCTGCTGCGACTGAAGGGAACCAGGGGCGCGGACGGACGGACGGCGGCGACGCGGCGCTGGGGAGGAGGGAGAAAGGGCAGAGCCGAGCAGCGGCGGAGGAGCGGAGCGGTTGCTATGGGTACCGGATAAAAAAGGCGCAGGCAGGCAGCAGGAGATTGGGCTTAGGACCGACAGCAAATATTTGCGTGGGCGCTGCGCTACCGGTCTGCTATGCCGGGTGGGGCGGGGGTGGGGGCAGCAGGGCCTCTCCGCTCTCCGCCGCTGCCGGGGGAGAGCCGCTGCTGGGAGAGAGCGCCCCGTGTCCCGGGAGGAGGCCGGCGCCGAGGCCTCGCCAGCATCGCTCTTTGGAGGAATGAATCCTGAAGGGCGAAGAGCAGGTGCTCGAGGGGCACGGGACCAGCTCAATAAGCGTTCAGGCACGAAGAGGGGGAGAGAGAGAGGGCATGCGCAAAAGACGTGAATCAAAAAGAGGGAGGAAAGGGAACGGCAGGGCCGCATCAAATTGCAGCGAATGACTCGACAAAAGTAAGTCGATGCAGCCTTTCTTCGAGGCGCCGTTGCTGCCGTTGGTGATGGTGCTGCCGGTGCTGCCGCTGCAGCCGCCACCCGGACTCATGAAAAGAGCACAGCGGGGGGCGCAGCGAGAGGCACGACGGCGGGGGGGCATGGTGACGGCGAGGGCTGAATCTTAAAACCAGAGGGTCTCTCTTTGAGGTTCCGAATGGAAGGAGAGAGGCGGGCGGGAGGGGCTGCGGCAGAGGGACACGAGAGAGTAAAGACGAGAGAGAGAGAGAGGGAGAGAGAGAGAAAAGAGGAGCCTAAAGGCTGCGCTTTGGCCCACGACAGTCTACGCTTGGAGTGGGGACGGGCGGCGGTGGCAGAGGGAGCAGCAGGTATTCACACTCGGGACGCACCCACGTGAATTCCAATGAAAGGGTAAAGCGGTTCTGCGTCGCTCCCAAAGCCCCCGCGGAGTGGGAGCTCCCCCCCCCCTTCTCCCCCGGGGGCAGAGGGGGCGGTGGGGGCTCCCGGGGACGCACTCGGCTCATCGCGGATAATTTGGGGCAGCGGCGCAGTGCGGAGCGGCTAGGACCCGCCCGCCTCTGGCGCCTTTGTCTCTGCGGACACACACACACACAGGCTTACTCTCTCTGTCCCCCACATCTCTCTCTCCCTCTCTCTAACACACACACACACACACACACACACGTAGGCACCAACACGCGCACGCACGAGCGCGCGCACACACACACACGGACACACACAGATATCTCTCTCTCTCTCTCTCTCTCTCGGCCTCGCCCGCCACCACCGCAGCCTCGCCCGACCGGAAGCAACAACCCCATCCGACCTCGGCCGACCCCGGCGGGCCCGCCCCGCCCCGCCCCTCCCCGTCAAGTCAGCGCGGCGCGGCTCGGCGTGGCGTGGAGTGGCGGTGGCGGAGAGGGGCGCGTCTCATTCGAGGCGGTGCGTTCGGGGGCGCTAGGCTGGCGAGGCCTGTGTCGCACACAGACACACACACAGGCGTACGCACCCCCACCCCCCACCCCTTGAGGGGGGCGCCGCCGCCAGCCACCCTCTCCCCCTACCCCAACAGCGTCCAGACTGAGCAGGGCGGCTCGGCTCGGCTCGGCGCGTCGGGTCAATGGCCAAGGGTTTAAAAACCTCCCCCACCCGCCACCCCCTGCCGCCGCGCCGTCGGGCCTCCCTCCCTCCCCCCTCCCTTCCCTCTCCGGTCGGGAGCGGCCCGGCAGCAAAGGCCCCGGCACGCACCCTCCACGCACCCGGCCGCCGCCGGCTCTCCGCCCGCCGACAGTCACACCAGTGTGACGGGATGAGGCGGGGTGTGACGGGAGTGTGACGGGAGTGTGACGGGGTCGGGCGGAGCGGCCCCACTTACCGGCAGCAGAGCCTCAAACTCGAGGCGACATGGCGGCCCCCGGTCATTATTCCACGGCGTTTCACATCGAGGAGGAAACAAGCAGCTCCAGCGGGCCCCGGCACCGCCCCGGGGGGCTGAGGAGGCAGGCGGCCGGGGAACGCTCGTTAGGAGGAGAAAATCCTACGCGGCGGGTTGGGGGCTCGATAAGGAGGAGGAAAAATCACATATCTCATGTTCCGATATGTCCCCCGTGAAAAATCGTCTGCAGGGGATGAAGCCGTAAATCGGAAACATAAGTGGCTCAGAAAACAATCGAGATGTTTCTCTTCGAGGGAAAGGCATTAGCGATTTGAAGGCCCGGATAAATTTCCAAAAAAGAACAGAAAAAATACATTCACCGTACACCACACCATTTGTACAAACTGAGCATTTTACAAAGTTAAGTTGGTAGCCTTCTATGTTTTTATTCAAAAATCAAAACAAGCCTTCGCGGGGTGTTGGCAACGCTTCGGAAAGGCTGTGAGGCAGGGAATGCCCCCAGGTTCAGTCTCCAGACAGATTTCACGATAAGAAGTGTAAGTTATTGAAGTGGAGGTTCGTGTATTCTAGTTCTTTTCCTTTCCTATTTTATTAAACGTTTTCCACCGCATTCCGATTTTGTGAAACATAAGCAACTCAATTTATACATCGTTTGGCGTCGAACGTTACTGATTGCCAAGTGAGGTTAGGAGGTTAGGCTACGGATCATAACATTCATCAACGAATAGTTTATTATACTAAAACGAATCGGAAAACGAAATCGATAAATAGTGTTTTTGGATTTTAAAACTCATTATATGTATTTCATTTTCTTATTTTAGGGGACATTTGGAAGAAGTTTTCTTTGATACACTGTAAGGTGCACGGTCCAAACAGCAAAAAGAAAACTGAGGCCGTTTGAAAACTTTTTGGTCAGGCTTGGGAATTTCCAAATGCGACGAGGTACACAGCACACATCACAAAGAAGTGCACAAAGTGTCCTGCCGCAACTAAGCAGTGCTATCTATGGTGATGTGATTGACGAAGAGAGCAGTGAGCTAGACGAGTTGTTGGGTGGAGGTGCCAGGTTAGTAAGGTTATTTTCCTTGTACAAGACGAGAAATTTAAAATACTTTACGCGAGTAGGAATTGTCGTTTGTTAGAAATTGATAACGATGAACTCCCAGTTACCTATAATTACTCCTTTTTTGGGGACAGGTGATGCGGCTGCAACAATTGCTGTGCATGGTTCGGCCGGAGCGGCAGCTGGAACCTCTACCTCGACTACTGGTGCTGCGCCTGGACCTGGCGACGGCAACGGTGAGTGTTCTTTCTTTTTTTCTTTCTTTTTTTCTTTCTTCCTTCCTTTGTTTTGGAAAGGAGGGGGGGGGGGCAGTTGTCATTGTACGACGTATTTTTCACACATCGAAGTTCTGGAGATTGTCTCTGTTTTTGCGGCAATTTGTTCATTGCCTTGACGGACGCTTGTGAAATAATGGTGCATTTCTTATTTCTGCACGACTTGCACTTTTTTCTGCTGCGCCGTTCCAGCACAAATCAACGACTTACTATCAGGTCGCGACGACAATCGCAGAGCCCCCGCCAAGTCCATAGTGATAGTGGAACGTGACAAGCACGCACTTCTGCACACACGCGTGTCTGGGGGTTGGGGTGTGTTGAGGCAGGCGAATGGCAGCGCGCAGGGGAGGGCACTACCGTGGGGCACACCATCACCACCGCCGCCACCACCACCAGCACTACCTCGGGCCGGTCGGGAGGCAGCCAGCCGCTGAGCCGCTGCCACCACCGCGTCGGCTAACAAGTTTCCCCTCGAGTTTGGGAAACCAAAGTTGTGCGAATTTTAATCGATTCGCATCGCCTAGTACCTGGCCTTGCGGCTCGCCTGGTGGTCTGGCCCGGTGCTGCCGCCGCTGCCGTAGGCCCCTGCCCCACCCCCTCCCCCTCATCAGACACCCGGGAACACCGCTGTGTAACATGCCGATGAGGTGAGGTGTGTTCGACGCATGCTGCGACCAGCGACAAACTGCTGGCAAAAATAATATGTCCAAGTCGTCTAATTTAATATGTTATCTACACTGGTAAACCGTGCACGCCTACCAAGTTGAACACTTTAATAAGTATGCTAAGCACTTGCAAATATTTAAATTTGTTTGCACACTTACAAGTGTTAAGCAGTTGCAAACTCATGGTTTAACAGTATATACAGCTACACAACACCTAACGCGGTCTAAGAGTTAGACAGTTTTCTGTGCACCATCGCTTTCAGCTCCCCGTGACTTCCCTCCCACCTCTCAGACTGCGGCCTGCTCCGCCGGCTGAACACTATGTGGTGTGGCGGGGTGTGGCAGATTGCGGTGCGGCAGGTCGTGGCGGGGCGTGGCGGGGCGTGGCGGGGCGTGGTGGGGCGTGGCGGGGCGCGCGAGGCGCAGACAAACATCTGTGTCGTCGGTCACGCACGCGGCCGCGCGCACAAGGCGCCATCACGGCCCGCCACGCCCCACCACGGCCCGCCGCGCCCTGCCTCCCCACGCCCTGCCCGCCACGCCCCGCACCGCTCTAACTCACCCTGCCGACGAGGCGAGAGGGAGGCGTGCCCCGCTGGGTGGACAGTCCACCCGTGGTGCCCAAACGCGGTCGTAAAGGCTAAGGTCCAAACGCCCCGCTCCTCCCGGAGTCCCCCCCCCCTCCCTCGGCCTGCCCCTGCCGCGCCCCCACCACTCCTCCCCCCAGCAACGGAGTGGAATTGCAGACTTGTGCGAAACTAGTTCGAAAAATATTATCGTCATTACTTTCCGGGGAGGCGGATGTAGGACCGTGGGACCCCCCGGGCTAGTGCACACCCCCGCCGGCAGCCCCGCAATAATCCTGGAGAGGTTAGGGCTCGGCGGGGCGGGGCGGGGCGGGGCGGCGGGGCTACGGCCCTGGAGGCTAAGACACTATCCACCGCCCCCGCTAAGCCGTGTTAGTCGTTGTGCCGGGGAAGGGGGTAGGGCGGGGTGCGGGTAGGAGGTCCCCGTCGGCCACCGCGCGGCGCGGGTGCGACGCGGGGGTAGCTTCGTTATTAGGCAGGCGATGCAGAGTAGCTCTGCCGCAGCTCCGCCGGATTATGACTATATTTTTACGGCCTTGTCCTTTCTGCTTTACGGCGAAAGCGCCCCGCCCCGCCGGAGGATTTCGCTCTCGTAAAAGGCTTGTCGCGATCCATCCCCGGGGGGGATGAGTGCGCGGGTGGTCGCGCGGGGTGTGGCGGTGAGCGGGGGGTGAGTTGTTTACCCGGACAGGACCCCGGGATTCGTCACCACCAAACAAAGGGGCGCGCCAAGCGACGACGGGGTTTTCGAACGCAGCGACCGACCCTCAGGTGCAGAGCAGCGGACCGGCGCGGTGCTCGCGGGGGACGCGGAGGAGCAACTACACCAACCACCACGGGGTTTGGAGGAGGACAAAAAAAAAACATCTCCCGGCCGACGCTTCGCGCGCTCTCGAATTCATCAGCACCACAAGTCCTCGGGGGTCACCCGGCAGCAGTGTAAAGAAGGGCCCCGTGTGTTATTTGTCGCGTCACCGGGAGGCCCAGGCAGGCGGCAGGCGCTTCTCCGGGTTGCATTGTTCGTCGTGCTCCTCTCCTCTCCTTGGCGCCGGTGCTCTGCTGCATTTAAGAAAGCACGCGCCGAGTACCGCGGTCTAGTCGCCACAATGGTCCTCGCGCGCCGAGCTGCACCCAGCAGCAGCCGCGGCGGCAGCCGCCAGATATGAATTCACGCTCCTTTTCAATCCGTCGGCCGCCCCGCTTACACTCTGCTCACACTCACTCTCTCCTTCTCTCTCTCTCCCCTCTCTCTCTCTCCCACACACACACACACACCGGGCCGAGAGCAGGGTTCGTACAGAATAAGAAGTATAACACCCCAATGAGGGAAATGGAGAGAAGCTTTTCTTCCGACCACTGCCATTATTCTCTCTGTTGCTCTGGGTACCCGTGCGCCGGCGTGTCGTTGTGTGTGTGTGTGCGTGTGCGCGCGCGCGCGTGTGTGTAGTAGGTGTGTGTTTGTGTGTGTGCGCGCTGGTTCAGGCGGTGCTCGGTGCGGATGAGCTGAGCGACAGTGGCGGGGCGCGGGACGGGCGGGCCGGGCCGGGACGACGGGACGGGCGACGTTGGCATGGACATGAAATTCCCTTTTGTCCACGCATCCGGCCTGCGGCTGCTGCGGCTGCTGCCGGCACGGCCAGTTGCAGGGGTCGCAGGGGTTCTACGTTTGTACCCCTTGCCCCCTTCCTCCCTCTTCCACACACCTTGCCCAACCCGCCCGACCGCCACGCCACTTGCCAAATCATATTCCTATCTCCCAAGTACTCATGACGTCGCGTTGCTTTTTGCCCTCCCTCGCTCCCCCCTCCGCCCCACACTGTGCGCTTTGATAGTCACTGCTACTGCCCCTGCGGTTCTTGTTCCTCTTTATTTTTTTTGCCAGCCCCTTCTCCTTGTGCTCCTTTTTCGCCCCCACCCCAGTTGTTCAAAGGCTGGGTCGGCGTGGGACCCAGGAGATCGGCGAGCAGCCGTCTTGTCTCGACACACTGACCAGCGCACAGCGCGCACGAGAGAGAGAGAGAGAGAGAGAGAGAGAGAGAGAGAGAGAGAGAGAGGGAGGGAGGGAGAGGGAGAGGGAGAAATGCTGGATGCGCGTGTGCGTGGCGGGGAAGGGGCGAGGGAGGGAGAATGAAGAAAGGAGAGATCTTTGATCGCCCTCCTTTCAGGGAGACGCTGCTTTGGAAATCGAAACGAAATGAAACAGCCGTTTTCTTTCTGTAAGCGGCGAGGGCTCGCGTGGTGTCGTGGGAGCCACGCTGCCCGTCCCTTGCTCGCTCTTTGCTCACCCCCTCACTCGCTCGGTGCCTGCACCGGCGGTGCTCGAGTCCGACACGCTGCTCGCTCATCGGCGCCACTTTTGCCGCGCTTGGCCGTCAGCACGCAGCGCGCGTTGCGCGGCGCAGTTCAGCCCGACAAACCCTTGCCTTGCATGTTGCGGAAGCGGAGCAAAAGAGAGAAAACAAAACAAAACAGCAAAATGAGTAGCGGGGGCGGGAGGGAAAAAAAAAAAGAAAACTTGAATCTTTTGCCCCCTTTCCTGGCCGGTAATACCTGGTACCCTCGGGTACCAGCGCGTCGGCCTGGCCGCGGTATGGTGGCTGGTGCGGCGGGAGGAGGGTGCGAGGGAGGGGGAAGGGACACGCACCCATAGCAGGGTCGCAGACACTCACTATCGGGGTCACAGCGGGTCACCGCCCGAGTTATGGGCGGCGTAGTGGTTGGTGGTGGGTAAGAGGGGAGGGGGACGGGGAAAGGGGGGAGGGGGTAGCGGCTGCAAGATTAAAGGGTATCCGCACAATCTTGAAGGCACGCTCTTTCTCGTTCGTTCAATATCTGTTGCTCATCGTGCAGCCGCGACTGTTTGTTTACGCAGACTTTTACGTCTTAATTTAAACTCTACCGCCTCCGCCGCCCCCGCCTCGCGCTCGCTCATCAGACATCCAGGCGCTCAGACGCGCGGCGTGCTCTTTTTGTTAGTCTACCTCTCCGCGGGGCGAACCGCCTGCGGGGGGCGCTGCTGCTGCCGCCGCCAGCCTGCCGCCCTCGCCGCCCTCGCCGCCCTCGCCGCCCTCGCCGCCCTCGCCGCCCCCACCGCGCGCGCGCCACGGGGAGCGAGCAAGAGAAACCCCTTCCGTTGAAATGACGTCAGGAGGAAAACATGTAAACAAGTTGCGGAAAGTTAGTTAGATCGCTTTCCGTCACGTCGGCCACTTATCTAAATAGACCGTGCTGGCGGATCTATGCCCCACCTCCACCCGCTCCTCCCCTATTCTCTCCCCGCGTGTGTAGCCGCCCGAGTAACAGAAGACAAGGCTGCTGGCGGCTGCCGAGAAAACATTCAGCAGCAGCGTGTGCAGAATAGTCTCGAAGCCGAACGGGATCGCCTGTGCCCAAAATACATGAAAACCTCCAACAATAACATTCATATTAAGGCAGAACCCGTCCGGGGGGTAGGTGGTGGGAGGCTGGGTGGTCAACGCAGTTTCTTCTAAATGCTAGAACGCCGCAATAATGATCTCATCCCGGTCCATCAGTTTTACTAGGTGAGGAGCACGAATGTTAGCCGGAAGTGTCCATGATTGGGCGAGCGCGGGGTCCTCTCTCCTCTCGTGTGTCGGCCCGAGGTGGACAAAGGCGTCCCCCCCCCCCTCACCACCACTCACGCACCCCGCCGGCCGCCGCGGGGCCGGGTCCGGACTGGCTAACAGGGCCGCGCGTCCGCGCCAGGGCCGCCAGGGCCGGCGGAGCGGAGCCGAGCGGAGCCGAGTGGAGCGCGCCCACGTGGCGAGACGGGGCGCCGGGCCGGCCGGGCGCTCTGACGAGATTGCCAGGTGCGCGCGACTCGGGCGAATGAGGGGGTTGGCTGGTTTTTGTGCGCCAGGATCATTTCATTCTGCTCGCCGCCGAGTACGAATCACACGATTTTCTTTTACCTCTCTCTCTCGCCCTCGTTTCCTCTTCCTCCCTTGACAAGCGCATAATTTTCGCCCTCGCCGTCCTTTGGCGCGCCCCGCAAGCTCCGCGAACTCCGCGCTCGGCGCCGTGAGCCGGGCGTGCGCGCGCGCGCGGGTATTTTCTGCGTTTGTATTAATTTTGTTGCGCGCATGATTCGTTTGGAAACGAGTATTTTTTATTTTCCTTGTTTAAAACGCTGCCACGCTGCCCTCTCTGCTTCCCCCCTACCGTTTGACGCAGATTACACCGGCGTGCTCGCGCCCAGCTCGCGCCCAGCTCGCGCCCTCGCTCTTTGAGGCCGGCCGCGCGTCCTGCACAGCACCTTAATTAAGGGAAAAGGCTTTAACGAGCGCTGCGCGTGGCGCCCGGCGTGGGCCCTCCCATCGCTCCTGCTACTGCTCCTGCTGCTGCTGCTGCTGCTGCTGCTGCTGTTGCGTCATATATCGCGAATCGAAATTATTATTTCCCTCGCCGAGTCTGTGCCAGGTGGCGGCGGGGGCGGCGCGTGGCGCGGCTCCCAGCTAAACCCCGCGAGCCTTCCGGGAGAGGACAAGCAGAAGGTGTGCGTGTGAGTGTGCGTGTGTGTGTGTGCATGCAGCACGACTGAGCGCTGGGTCAGATCTAGACGCAGGGGGCAGCAAGCCGGGCCTGCTACGGTGAGCGCCCACCGCCCACCCTGCCCTGCATGCCACAAGCCCTCGGCGCCCCCGCCGCCCCCCACCGCACGCCCCCGGCGCTGCTGGCCTCTTGCATGGACTGGACGCGTTCCAGAAACGTTCCAGAATACCCTCGCGCCCAGCTCGGCCCCGGCCTCGGACCCCCGGCCGGACAGACTATTCCTGGCGGGTCGCGCCGGCCCAGGGGGCC
>NW_026267160.1:715944-719412 GCF_000697945.3 Frankliniella occidentalis | reverse complement strand
CCCTCTCTCTCTTGCTCTGTCTCTGTCTCTCCCGGGGCTGATCTGTCAACAGCCTTTACTGGCGCGGCACTCACCTAGGGTATGTCAACCGAACGTACCCAAACACTGCGCTCGATACGGTACCGGAGAGTTTGTCTCGTCAAAGCGCCCTGCCTGCCCCGCCAGCCCCGCGTGTACAGTATTGTGCACACCGGAGTAGCTGCAGTCGCGTCGTCCGAACCCCACCACTGCTTGTCAAATATTGCGATCCCCTCTCCGCCCCCTGCCCATTTCTTACGTGCTCTCCATCGCATTCGAATGACGCGGAGCGGGGAAAAAAGGGAGGTAAAACGAACGCAGGCAAGCAAAAAAGGAAAACAGAAGTAGGGAGGGGTTATACGACTTTATTCTGTTTTGCAATAAAACGGAGTCCTTTCAGTCGACGCCCTATGCAAACATGACTGTGCCGCAAATCGAAAATTTGCCCTCCCGGACGACGTCGTCGTGGTCCTGGCGAAGGACGTGACGCAGACCGGCCCATTTATTTCTCTCTATCGTTCCCCTCTCCCTACTCTCTCCTTCTCGCTCTCTTTATCACCCCTAGTCCCTTTTCCCTTTTTCCCCTCTTTCTCTGTCCGACGAGGGAGGCAAGTTTTCGGCAAACTCACATGCCAGAGCCGGGCGAGCGCCGTGTGATCATCTCCGAGACGGAATCTCAGCCTCCGATAGTAGTTCATCTTTCTTTACGTCTTGCACTTGATTTATTACCGAGTATCTCTACCGAGGGGCCAAAAGGGCCAAAAATATATGGGGGCGAGGGCCGGAAGGCATGGGTCCTGGGTCCTCGCCGGCGCTGCGAGGAGGCGGCCGAGGCCAAGCAGGTCCATGAAAAACTTTGCCGCGTGCCCCGCCGACTTATTCCTTTTTGGCGATATGACAGTTAGTGGAAGTCATCGAGCCCGAGCCCACTTGACGGGGCAGAGGAAAAAAACAAACGACGTCCTCCTGTGAACGAACTGGTGCCTCTATAAGAGACGAGCTTTGTCCGTCTCAAACGAATTTGACGGTTCTTTTTATTCTCATTCACGGCGTTATGACAAATGTCGTTACTCTCTTCGGCTGGACTTCATTAAAAATTTTGCGGAGCACTGGATCGCATTGATTACTTAATTATAATTTTGCGGAAAACTGTAAAGCATGGATCACTTCATTATGAATTTTTCGGAGAACTGCATCCCATTGGACTACTGATATGTGAGTCTTCTCGAAGGATCAGATAATCAGCACCATCTTTAGGCATATGCGAATTTTACCGCAATCTCTTCAAAGTGCGCCCTAAATATTTAAAATGGCTCTATTTCCGACGGCTTTGTGATGCGGTCCGCTCCCCTGTCCGTGACAAAAAAAGGAAAGTTGCAAAAAAAGAAAAATCACCATAACCTACAAGGGAAGGACAGGAAAAAAACACTAACACAATAATGATCGAAACAAAGCGGATCCACAGACCACCACCACAGCCACGGCCGGGCGGGAGAGTGAGATGGAAAAATGCAAATGGTCTCCTCTTTGCCACCTCCGCCCGGCGCATCGCCGCGCCGCGCCCCGCCCTGTGCGGCGTGCGGACTCAATTTATTGCCACAGGAATAGCAATAACAAGGAAATGAAAGTCCGCCGCCATAAATGAAGAGGGCTCCGGCCTTTCACTCGCCCCGCCCAGCCTCACCTCACCACACCCCATCAGCCCCGCCCCGCCCCGCCCCGCCCCGCTCGGCCTTCCCTCCTCTTGACTTGCAAAGCGGTCACTCGGCTGCGCCGCGCCTCTCGGCCAGACGGCCCGCCGCGCCGAGCCGTCCTGGAGAGGCGAGAGGGCGTCGCTGTGAGCGCGGCTAGGCGGGGAGGGGACCAGGACATGGTACGAGGCTGTTTTGGGCCCAGCAGAGCCCGGCCCTCAGCGAGGCGCAGTGCACAAAGGGAAGAAATGAGCGCGCAGCGCTGAGGCCCTCTTCCCAAGGCTCTCTCTCCCTCTCTTTCTCTCTTACGAGCGCGCGCGCGCGCGCCCGCCTGTCCCTCGCCCGGCGGGGTGGGCGTCTACGGGTGGGTGGGCCTACAGGGTGCGGCAGGCCAGGGCAGCCACCCTAGGTCAACCCGAAAAGCCACCAGGCAGGCAGGCTGGAAGCGGGCGCCCCCCGCGGCTGGGCCCACCACCCCACCACCCCCACCAGCGCCTCCATCCCGACCACCACGCAGCTCGAGGCCTCCGCCGGGGCCGCGCCACAGAGCACGCCGAGCACCGCGCCTAACGAGCACCGCGCATAAGATGCTTGTCGTTCCCAGTACAGCGCGGGGTAAGAAGGCCCCCCCCCCCGCCCGACCCGGAGGCGAGGAGGACGGTCACGGTGGTGCCGGCGGCGACCTGGCCAAGTGGCGAGACAGCCCGTTTACCTTCCTAAATACTCGGGCGGAGCATTTTGTCGAGTGGGGGAATAACACCGGCGGAGGTAAACAAGTTTAGTCCTAAAATTCAATGATTTTAAAAGCAGACAACGGGAATATGAACCCTGTCGTGACGTTGTTTGCCGGTTGAACCGTTTAAAAAAGTTCCGACCAGAAACGGATCGTGAAAGCAGATGATACCAATTTCAGAGCAAGCTTTGTTCTACCTTTCTCCCATTTTTTACAAAATAATTTATATTATTTAAGAAAAACATTACGGACCACTGTAGTATAAGAATTGTGACCGCGCTGTATCGTCTATCACCATATCATTCGTTTTACGGCTTGTTTACAATCCGGCGTCCCCCCTGTGTTTAGTTGAGAAGCGGGGGCTCCAGCGGAGGGAGCGGGTGATGAGGGGGTTGGCGCGGCCCGCTCGGCTCGGGCGTGCGGCGACGGAAATCGAGCCTCAGCCTCAGCCTCAGCCTCAGCCTCACCATCCCGCCTAGCACAATATTTAAGATAGCTGGCCCTGCTCTCGCTTCTCTGTCCTTACCGAGAGTAAAAGCAATGACACCTTACTTAATTTTTCTTATGTTTACTTATGTTTAGTCTCAGTTAAGTAAGGTTTGTAAGGTATCATCTGCTAAAAATAACGACGACGCGCACATTTGGATGGTTCTGTCGAGCAAGGCGGCTGGCTGCATGGCCACGAAGTAAAAGTGTGGACGGACGCGAGACAAAGTAAGAAAAAAAACTCAGCGCGGGAAAGACATCGTATATAAGTGGGAGGAAAACTGGAAAAACGGGGCTCGGGGCGCTTGGGCTTTGGGCGCGGGCAGGTCAGTGCGAAGAAGGGTCATGTTTTATTCAGCGAGTGCGGCGGAGCGGCCGCGATAAGGAAGTCCAAGGAGGAGCGAAACCTTCATTTAATACCAAGTAATTGCAATGACCAAAAGTCCGAGGCGGGCCGGGCCGGGCGGCGGAGCTACGTGGCCAGGACGACTTAATCTGGACGAAGGAGGTCGGCGTGGGACCTCGCGGGAGGGGTGACCG
>NW_026267160.1:713883-715384 GCF_000697945.3 Frankliniella occidentalis | reverse complement strand
CCCACCCCGGGCTACCCCTTTACAAGGACGGCGGGGCTCGACGTGCGTGGCTGGCCGGCCGTTGACCAGCCCAGCCCAGCCCGGGGACCCGCTGCAAGGCCGCAATAAAGGCGCAGGCAATCGGAAAGAAGGGAAAACTCTTATTATGCGCAGGTGAGCACCCCCTCCCTCCTCTACCCCGTCGTGTCCCACCCCCCCGCTGGCTATGGCATGGCACAGGACAGAAACTTTTGGACCGTCGCGTCGTTGCTGCAATGCGTAGGGCAGCTCCCATGGGGCCCAGATTAATTCGATTACTGTTCGTTTTGCTGTTGTCCTGGAAATGTGGGTGTTTCGTGCAGCCAGAGGCACACGGTATTAGTTTTCAGAAGCAAGGGCTACACTTGAAAAGAAATTTTGCATGGTTCCTAGCCCAGTTCTTTGCCCAGTTAAAACCTGGCAATTCAAAATGCTATCCTATGTATCTCATCTTATGCTTCGTAGTTGCAAAGCAAAAATGCTTTGCAATTGCAAATGATTTAGCATTGTGCTTTGTGAGGTTTTAACTGTGTGTGCACATCTAAATAAGATGCAAATTTGTCTCTAGGCTTCAGACAACATGAAGCATTAGTACACACCTCCTTACGCAAGGTAAAACTTCTACCTCCTCAAAGACAAAGTTGTATCTACTCACACAAGGACACATCTAACCTAACCTACGAACACAAAAACTTTGCTATCCTACTTAGAGTGTAGCGGAGGACATAGGTAGATGCCATTTTTAATGCACAATCCTAAAAGACTAAACAAACAATAACATCGCGGATAAAAAGAACACGATGAATATTTACCAAGTGTGCCAAGTGTAGTCTTTAATTAACAAATAACACTGACGACAATGACATTTCTGAAAAGTTATTTTTAGGAGCCCGTTCCAAAAAGTCTTTTCTCTTGCGCCGCTCCCTTCTGGAGCCCGTCCGTCTATTCCACTTCCTAAGTACGCAAGCGAGTCGCCGTGTCCCCTCCCCTCTCCACACCCGGTGGCGGCCCCCGGCCCGCCGGCCCGTCCCCCGACTCACTCCCTGTCTCTTGTTTTTATCCGAGCCGCCTGCCTCTCCCGCCCCCACCCTCCGCCCCTACCCCGCGCTGCCAGGCTGCCTCCGCGCCGCGCCGCTCTCGACTCTTCAAATTTTACTTGTTTCAGGGAAAAATCAATAGTGAGTTGCCGGCGTCGCGCCGCGTCCCTTCCCGGCAGGCTGGCAGGCTGGCAGGCTGGCTGACCGGCTGGAGGCACTCCTCTCTCCCCGCCGGCGCGCCGCGCCGTCTCCCGTCAGTTCCCATTGCGCCCTTTCCTAATCATAGCAACAAGAGAGGGACAGCGAGAGAGACAGAGGGAGACAGACAGAGCAAGACAACAACAGCGGCGGAGGGAGACGATCGTGGAAAACTTTCCGCTCGCGCTGGCAACTACAATGCGCCGCCCCCGTGTTTTATTTTGGCCTGGGCGGGCGGGCGTACCGAC
>NW_026267160.1:711092-712618 GCF_000697945.3 Frankliniella occidentalis | reverse complement strand
ACGTACTTTTTTGATGATCCCTGTCACAGCTCAATGCTCCCGAAAATAAGGCACAGTAAAGTAAAATAACTCACATAAGTTCGACATAGACAGTACTTCATAAAACCCTATACAGAATGCTGATATCACATAACAAAATAAAATAAAAGTGAAGTGCATTTCATGGCTTTTACCGAACAACATCGGAATCAGAGTACAAAACTAAAATCAATACTTTAATAACTTTTAGTAATTCAGGAGTTCATCGGAATGGGAAACAAAATACAAGATAGACTACTCAGAAATTCAAGAATATTTTCGATTATTATAAAAAAAACACGAAAAGAACAACAGCAAACGTTTCATGATTGGCCGGTCCTGTCCAGTCTGGGGGTAAAAAGAAGGAGAGAGCGCAATCAAAAAGAGCAAAACAGGCAGAAGGGGTCGATCGACTCCGTGACAGGTGGCATGTTTCCCAAGTGTATTTCTGTCATGTGTGTCTGCTGCAGCCGACTGGACGCCGCTGACGCCCCACCGACGATCTCTCTCTCTCTTTTCTGCGCGTTATATTTCCCCTCTTTTCCCTTAAAATTGCGAGCGCGCGCGGCAACGCAGAGCCGTCTGCTGGACTTGCCTCGTGCCCCGTGCCATGCCCGCGCCCGCCGCACCCGCGCCGCCGGCAATGCCAGGGTGCGTTTCGTAACGCTGCCCAGAATGTCAAGGCGCCCCCCTTATTGTCTGCCGAGTATTATTTCTCGTCTTCCACGGAAAATGGAGCTCGCTTCCTTCCTTACCCTTCTCCCGCACACCCCAAACCCCGGCCCCTATCTCCTCTCCTCCCTCTCCCTTTCTCTATCTCAATAATGTCTCTCTCGTGTCTTCGTCTCACTCCTCGTCACACCCCACGCCGCGCAATACGTGCGAGTGTGCATGAGGCACGCGTCGGAATTGAATTACGCCGTTAATCCCCTTTTAACGGTGTCCTCTCATTAGGGGGACAGCGACCGCGTAGCGCCGGCAGGCCTGCCCGACCATGGTTCGCGACGCCAGCACTAGCAGCAGCAGCAGCAGCAGCAGCAGGTTCAGCAGCAGCAGCAGGAGCAGGAGGAACCCTTATCTCCTGGCAGCGTCCTGCAGCGGCAGCCCACGCCGCGGCCACGCGGGGGCAGCGACGCTCTAATCCACTTAACTTGGCGCTCATTCCGCACATTTCTTGCTTCGCCCCCGCGAGTGTATGGCCATGGCTGGCCACTCTGTTGTACACTCATTGCATGGCCGCTGCGCGCTGCTGGCCGCCACCAACCGCGCGTCCGCGACAGAGGAAGAGAGAAAGAAAAGAGAGCGCGGGAGAGAACTGGAGAGATAGAGAGAAGCTCTCCTAATCTCGCACCTCGTGTGTTCCCTCCCAAGGACGGCACCAACTACAGAGGCTCACCTCTCTAACATCGCTCACTCTGCCGCCGTGCCTTCGCTGTCTGAACGGTGCGCAGCCCCCATCCCCCCCTCAGTCTCCGCCGTTTCTTCCGTTCTTTTCCCTTCCCTCCTCC
>NW_026267160.1:710210-710532 GCF_000697945.3 Frankliniella occidentalis | reverse complement strand
GGAGGGGGGAGTGCGCCGGGCTGCCTACCAAAGTCTAGCCGGGCGTTGCAGACTATAAATCAGGCGGCGGTCGCCAGCTTAGCAGACGCCACGTGCTTTCGGCTCGGCTCCGACTCGGCCGACCGGACCAGCTCGGGAGCTAGCTCGGCTCGAACAACACTTCGGCGCCAGCTAAATTATCCCAACCGGTCGCTCATATATTTTGCAGCGCGGATCCCCCTTGCTCCTGGACGGGTCTGCTGCCGCGCGGCGCGCAGGCCGCACAAAGTTGAGTAATCGTGTTAGGGTGGATGGGGAAGAGGGGGGGGGGGTGGCCAAGCGA
>NW_026267160.1:707890-709589 GCF_000697945.3 Frankliniella occidentalis | reverse complement strand
TTTGACAACAAGCCGACCCCGGCCTGCCTGAGTAGCCCGACCAGACCGGGTCGGGTCGAGTCGGGCCATCAGCAGAGCGCTCAATTATTTGAAAGTGCCGCCTTACACTGTGACGAGCGCCTCACCCGGCCCACCTCACGGACTTGCCTCCTTCTTCCCCTCATCCTCTCTATTCTCTAATTAACTGCTGGCCAACGACGTGCCCGGCCCCACGCACTATGGCGTTTGCGACTCCAAACAACAACGACCACGACGACCACGACGACGAGCAGGCCACATTGCATCTCTGGCCGCGCCCGGGCCGCCGTCCTGCTCTTTTCATTGCGTCGCGCTGCTACTTTCTTGCAGGACACTCTCCACCCCCTCTGCACCCCGCCGCCCCACGCCGCCCCTCGCCGACCCACCACGCCCGTAAAATGCCGATACGGCGGAAACTTCATTTACTGCCGAGTGCGCTCGCGGAATGAGGACACAATTACCAACTGCGCGGGCGGGGCGGGGCGGGGCGGGGCGGGGCCAGCACCAACACGACCATCATGTGGTGCGCGCGGCCCTTTAGCCCTCGCGCGCCAGGGAAGGGGAGGTGGGAGAGGTGGAGGGAGAGGAGAGGAAGAGGAGGGGGAGGAGAGGGAAGGAGAGGACCATGGGCGGCGCGCGCTCGCTGGAGGGAATTTGTCCCGGCGGCGTGCACCTACTTCGTCACCGCGCGGCTCGGCGCGGCGCGGCGGGACCGGGACCTCCGCCGCCGAGACAAAATTAAAGAAGGTCTCAGACATGATATTGCTCTCTCTCTCGCTCTTCCCACTCCCCCCCTCTCTCTCTCCCGCGCGCAAGCTTCTCGTTACTATACTCCCCTTCTCTCCTTTCGTGTTGTGTGTTTTTTTCCCGCTCTCCGCGGAAGCGTGAGCGCCGCCGCAGTGCCGCCTTGATGCGGCGGCGGAGACGGCGGCGGCGGCGTTGAGGACTCCGCGGCGGCGAGATAGCACTCTCTCCAGGAGAGCAGCGCCATGGGTTATTAACACGTTCCCTGCGGCATGACCACTATCTGGTCACGTCACGCCCCAAAAATACCCAAATGCACTTCCGCAAGGAACGTGTTGAGTGAGAATCAAAACTTCGTGTCGTGGACGTGGAACGCTAAGTCAGCCTGAAGGAAAAGTGTGAGTGTGCCGCACACACGCACACACACACACGCACATATACACACATCTAATGTGAAACTAAAAACGGTATAGACAGAAGTCGTAGCATATTCGTTTCTGTAGAAGACACCCTCTTTTTTGTGACGCACTCAAGAGTGATGTCACGCACACTAGCCCCCTGTTTGCTGGCGGAGGGAGCCGAGCCGGCCCGGAGGAGCCGAAGGAGGCGGGTGGGACATAGCCGAAGAAGCGGGCCCGAGTCCTGCGATAGGTCCTTCGCTGATGGCCGCCTGTCTCCGCGGCGGATAGCGAATGGGGCCATAAATGTAAATGATCGCGTAAAAGGGGGCGCGGGGGCTTCGGGGGAGGCGAGGACGAGGAGGACGAGTAGGAGGGCGGGTAGGCGGGCCGCTCCAATCCAGCGGCCCGGAGCCCAGCGCGCCCGGCGCCACGACACGCAGAACCGATAGCGAGGGGGTCCGGCCCCGAGCAGGCCAGGCAAATGATGGCAGTGAGGCTGCTCGCCGAACTGAACTGGCGTGGCGTGGGGTGGCGGG
>NW_026267160.1:696647-702585 GCF_000697945.3 Frankliniella occidentalis | reverse complement strand
TTTAGACGTTTTGTAAACGTTTAAATTCTGCACACTTGGACACACAAGTTCTATGCTGTCAATAGGGAACCATACGGTGTGCAGCTGCTATACGTTTCGGAAGTGTCGAAAGTTTAAACACCAATTTACGTATAACTTAGTTCGACACCACAAAGTGTCGAGGAAATGCACACTTGAACTTAAACGTCAATTGACGTGCAAAATTAAACACTTGTTTTACCAGTGTGTGTATATGTGTGCCCGTGTAAGCGCGTGGTGTACGGTGGTGTAGCTTAGAAGCTGCTGAGCGGCAGCAGTTGTGCGAACCACCCGGGGGAGATTTCGTACTTGAGAATATGCGCCCGTTTTCTGACGGCCTTAAAAATGCAGTAACCCGTGCTGTGCGCTGCGCGGCGCTGCTACGCGCGGCCCTTGGCGGGCCTTTCCCCCTCTTTCTTTGTGCACGCGCGCCTTATTTCGGCCAAAGTGTGTTCCTGGGCGCGCGCGATGGTGTTCCCCGCCTGCGCCTGACCCACGCCGCGCGCGCCCAACAACGGCCTTGCGGTCATCGCTTTAGCACCACTTGAATGTTTATTGCGCAAGTTGGCCGACCTCGCCGCCGCCCGCATAGTCTCCCTTACGACTATGAATCCGACGCGCTATGTTATGTTATTCCTCGGGATGGCGAGGAGTGGCGTGGCGAGCGGGTTAGCAGGGGTCCCCCGAGGTGCCTGAGGGTGGTCTTCTTTTGGCTTCCCTCCCTGGGCGACTTCCAGTTATCTCTTTTTCTCGAAAATCCCTTTCTTCTCGAAGGAGCGAAGGGCGAGAATATTATGGAAACGTAACGCAACTGAAATTTGAGGAGGGCCGTCGAACAGATTCTGTAATCTGGGTCAGGTTGACCTCGTTCTGCGGACCAGAGGACCAGGAGGGTTGGGTTGGAGGTGGCGCAGGGCGTGGCCGGGCGTGGCGGGTGTAAAAGTAATGCTAAGTAGAGGTGCGGTGCCGTGACCCCGGACGCGGCCGAGGCCGGGGCGGGGCGCGCGGCGGGGCGAGCCACAAGGACCGCCGCCGCGGTGGAGGGCCTCGTCTGCCGACCCAGTTCCCTACAAGCAGAGGCCCGGAGGATGCAGGCGCCCCGGGCGAGGCCACGCTCCCGCTGCGCCCGGCGGTAGCACGCGAGCTTGGAGGAGCCGCACCGGAGGCGGATGGGTTGCCTACCTCCGCGGCGGCCTCCACGGCTTCAGTCGACAGCCCAAGGCGTCACGGTGTCCGCGGGAGCGCTCTAAAATAAAAAAGGAAAAAGAGAGGTCCACAAGGAGAATGGAATGGCGGAATACAAAAAGTTTCGGGGCAGTTGGGGATCCATGTCGGCGGAGAGGATCCCGTGGGTGGCCGACTAACAGGCGCAGTATTACCTCGCCAAGCTGACCACTCATAGTCCTGCGCTCTCCCCCAGCTCCGGCCTCCTTGTGTAAACTGACCCGCCGGCGCCCCGGGCGGCCCCGGGCCCTGCTGAGAGGGCCCCAGGAGGACCGGGCCCCAACTGCCAGCAGCTGGCACTCTGCGTGGAGAGTGCGGTTATTCGCAGGGCGTAAGCAGTTAAACCCAGAAAGGAGCTGACCAATTAATCCGACCTCTGCTCTGTAGTTCGTAGGGGTGGAGGGGAGTGTGGGTGAAGATGGGAGGGACTTGAGGGGGCTCTGGACGCGCGTTCACGCATAACGGTGACGTTTCTATTCTGGCCAGCCTATCTCCTGTAGCCAAAAGTGTGGAAGGTGTAGGCCGGCCTCGGACAGCTTCGTCTGTTCCCGCAGGTCCTCGACGGTCTGTGTTTTACGGGGAGGGATGCCGCGCCCAGGCCGCTCGTTTCGAGGCAAATAAGGGCCTAAGTGACCTCGAACATCCTGCCGCTGCTGGTCGAGGGCCGATACGCGGTCCGGGAGGACCACAAAAAGGAATACCCGGGAGCCCGGGTCGGGGGGTCCTCAGTCCGCTCGGTCGACTTGTGCTCGGCGCCCTGCTCGCAGTGGAGTTGCGCAGCAGCAGAGGCTGCTTGTCCTCCCTCCGTCCTCAACAGCAGAGAACACGCGCCTCGTCGGGGCAGGCAGCCCCCGCACCAGCGCCCCGCGTCTGCGCTGCCATTCACTCGAACGTCGGCCCTTAATCGCGTCCCAGCCAGCAGGGCCGTGCGCTCGGCGCGGCTCGGCGCGGCTCGGCTCGCTTCTGATCAAGTTTAAGACCTCTGAGTGACGCGCCGCAGAGGCGGGCGGCTCGAGCGGCGGCAGGACGAGGACGAGGAGCAAGGCCCTGATGAGGACGGCGGAGCAGGCGGCAGGGAGGGACGGGCTGGAGCCCTGGAATGAAAGTTTGGCGGAGAGGAGAGGGGTGCTGCTGCTGCTGCTGCTGCTGCTGCGCACATTTCGACGGCCTCCTCCTCCTCCTCGTGCTTGCTGCTGCCGACGCTGCTTCTCTTCCTTTTTTTCTCGCGTTCGCGCAGCAGCCCCCTGCTTTCCTCTCTGCTCTTCTTCCGGCTTCGTGAGTCAGATAAAAATGTGATAGGTTGGCGGCGCGGGGAGGAAGAGGCGGCCGAGGAGGCGGGATTAACGGCAGTCGTCCTCCTTTCACCGAGAAGTAGTGATGCGCGGCATCCGGAGCAAAGCGCGGGAACACACCACCGCGTCCGTGACGACGACACACAGGCGGGCGCAGATCAAAGGAGTATTGAAAATGTCCACATATGTTTAAAAACAAGAGAGTGAAATAAAACATCCGAATATGCCAATCCTACATTGGAGGAGAGGGTGACAGTCTGAAGGAAAACACACCGCATGACATTCCCTGCAGGGCGGCTCTGCGCGTGTCGCCCCGCCTGCAGTCAGGCAACCCAACGTACCTCTCGGCGTGCGGCGGCGGCGGCGCGCCGGCGACATGCGCGCGGTTCATTTAAATTCAGTGACAAACGAGCGACGACAGCAGGTTTGCTTCTCCCGCCGTGCGTGTGAGAAAGAGAGAGAGACGACGTGTTTGTAAGTGTGTGAGTGAGTGAGAGAGGGAGAGAGAGGCTTAAGGGTGATGGATGGTGCTGTGCAAAGAGCCCGCCCCCCGTCCCCGCCACGTGGCGACATTTGTTGCACCACATTATGATGGGTGTGTTACCACGTGCTTCCAAAGGTTGGCAGAGTGCTCCGAGACTCAACAACTAATACCGCCACCACACCGTTGTTGCCGTGAAACCGCGGAAACACGGACGCAATTCGAGCCATATTGTTCAACAAATATTCAAAGGCATGGGGGTGTTACTACAAGTATGGATAACTATGCATTGTTGTAATTGTAACAAGGACTGTAATGCTAAAACAAACTGGAGGGTTCTTTTTAGAATTTTAAAATTGGTTATCGACCGACGCAAAGGGGGTAGAGGCGGATAAGGGGTAGCCGCGCATAATGCAGGATCTCACATCTCTCTTCTACTCCCCCCCGCTGTCTCTCTATCCCATCTGGGATCCTTGCTCGATTGGATCACTCGTGGTTTACGATGATGATCCGAGGGTTCGTCGCGCACTCGTCCCGTCCCACCCCGCTTCGCGACAGTATGATGTGATGAGAGAAAGAGAGAAAGAGAGAAAGAGAGAGAGAGAGAAAGAGAGAAAGAGAGAGAGAGAGAGAGAGAGAGAGAGAGAGAGGCACCGGGGGCACAGAGGCGTCTCGCGGTCACGTCGCGTCTGTCTCCGAGAAGAAGTGTCTCTGCCTCCTGCTGCCGCCGCGTCTGAGTGTTATCACACACACACCACACACACCCACGCATCAAAAACGAGGAAGGAGCCAGTAACAAAGTAGGTTTGTTTGAAATCGAATGCACGATGCACTTTATTTGCCTGCGCATATAATCATCGTGGGTCGAAAGGGAGCGTCCACTGAAAGTGCTATGGTTTTTTCTCGGGTTCATTCTGCACATTGTGGGAACTTGGCGCCTGCTAAACTCGGGGTAGGCCACCCCGCAGTACACGCATGCATGTCTGGCAATATGTTGCCTACCTACCAGGCGCTAGGAGAGCTTACAGCGAATGTCAGACGTATATTCACGATAACCCCTCTTATGCACGAATGCGTAGACGCGGTGCTCGGGAACACCGAGAATGAGTGTCCCCCCTGGGGGCATTAGGCTATCTGCCGTGTCCTGCTGACGAGTGCCCTCCCTGCCGCCACCGGCCGGGCCGCCGCCCGCCGCCTCCGATGCGTCACACTGCAGCACCGCCACTCGCTCGATCAGAGTGTTGCAGCGACGTGCCGCCCCCTCGCCCCCCCCCCCTGCAACCTCTTCGATAGATTTACTCCAACCCCCCTCTCTCCAGCCTGCCGGGGGCCTAACGGCAGCTGTCTGCGACACCAGAGGGAGGCGAAGCTACAAGACGAATCGTACTATAACGGCACAATGTGTGTGTGTGTGTGAGAGAGAGAGAAACATACAGAGGGAGAGAGAGATAGAGCAGGACATTCCTTCATTTTTAAGTCTCCCGACTCTCCTCCACTTGACTCGTGCACACTACTACTTGCACAGAGACTGTAATAATTATCCAGTTTGGTACTGACCTTTCCCCCCGATCGGCCGTGCTCCGGTGAGCCTTGCACTCACGCACTGTGCCCGAGGTCGGGGTGTAGAGGAGAGGGGAGGAGAGTGGGGCGGAGGGGTAGAGGGGAATCAAGTCGTGCACTCGGGCCGATGCTACGATGCTATCACCCAGTCGCCCAAGGCCCTCCCGATCTTATCCTCATCCTCTCTATCTGCGTGCCGCGGCCGGGCCGGACTCGGCGCGCCCGCCACGCCTCGCCTTGCCATCGCCGTGCCCTGCGATACGATGCCTTTGGTGACGTACTGCTGCTGCGTCGCGACGCCCCCGGACTGCCCGGGCGCCACTCTGTGCGTTCCATGTCCAGCGCCTGCTGGAAGGGTGAAAGAAGGGAGCTCGGTCTTTGCACTGGAGCGCTTCCCGTGGCGGGTCGGGCGGGACGGGGCGCCCAACTCCAAACAACAAGCCTCCAGCCCTGTCATCTCCAGGCCCGTGCACGGGGGACCGGTGCGCTGGTGAGGCAGCCGCCTCTGCAGGCCCTGCGCCACGCCGCGCCGCGCCACGCCTCGTACCGGAGCGCCCCGGGCGGCCACGTTCTTCGCTCTTCCTTTAGAGTTACGCCTTATTCGCATCTTCAGCCGGCGGGGCGTGGCGGGGTGGGGCGGGGGGCGGGGCTGGTTGGCGATGAGGCGTGCTGCATGGGCGATGTCCGGTGCCAGCCGGCAGTCCTGTGACAAGCCCGCCGCGCCCTGGCCTGCGTGGTGGCGCTGCGGGCTCTGTAGCACGCCCTGGTCTAGTCGGCTGCCACCGCCGCTGCTCTGTCCGCAAGAAGGTCCTCGAGGGGCCTCTCAAGACGGCTGGCCCCGCCCCGCCCGCCGCCGAGCTCTTTGAAGCTTGGGCGCGGTCCTGCTCGGCCGGGGCGGCTGCAGCTCAGGAGGCCCTTTGCCGCTGCTCGCCACCTCCTTCAGCGAGTCCTCGAGGTGTCTCTCACGTGCAGGACACCCTGCCTCTGCAGTAAAGGACTCGCCGCGGCCGACACAGGTTCGGGGCGGGGAGCGCTGGTCATGCTCTGTTCTGAAGGAACACGGCACCCCAAGGTGTCTCTCTTACGGGCAGGACAGCAGGACACTCTTCCCTGCACTAAGGACCCCTGCCACGGGCAGACGGCTAGCCGCGGCCGACGCAGATTCGCTGTGCAGCTAGATTGTCCGACCCATGTTTCTCCGACCTGTCGATTTTTCCCAAATCCCAAATAGTGCAAAATTATCAAAACTGAAAAAAAAGTTCCGTTCAGGAACGGATCGTGAAAGCAGATGATACGAATTCAAGAATTATCCCAGTCTATAATATTTCAGTAGAAGATCACAGGACGCATTACTTGCAGAAGT
>NW_026267160.1:693765-696597 GCF_000697945.3 Frankliniella occidentalis | reverse complement strand
GGGGGGGGCGCCAGGCAAGTAAGTGACTGACCTAACCCTAACCTTCCTTTCTTCTCCCCGCGCGCGCGCGTCTCTTTACTGCTGTATCTTTCTCTCCATGCCGCGCGCGTCGCGTCACGTCTCAACCTTTAGGTGTGTGTGTGTGAGTGTGAGTGTGTCACCTCCGTCACCTCCCCACGCGGTCGGTGCCGTTGATTGATTGTTGAGTGAGAGCAGCGGCGGCCGGGCGGTTAACGACAACGACGCCTCGGGGCACCCTACCTACCAGCTCGCGGCACCTCTTGATGTTTAGAGACGCGCGCGTCTTCAAGTTGCGGCGGTCGGGGATTTAAATTTTACGGAATAGTTAAGACTTGAAGTTAAAATTGTTTAAACCATGTGAATAAAAATTCCCGGAATTTTTCTTTGAAACTTTGAGGGGAAAAGGAACATGAACGACTTTTTCTGAAGTTTTCTCGAGTTTTTCTGTATTTTCCCCACAACTTTTCTAGTTTTTTCAGCTGGCTTTTGAATTTATACACGTTGGCCCCTGTCGGGTCGGCGTCCCAGTCTTGACGGCTGTACATACACCTTACGCCCTCTTCTTAACTTACGACGAACACAAAAGACGACCTCCGTCTGCCCTTTATTCGCCCATACTCGTGGGATGCGCGGGAGTTTCGAAATCGGAAGCCGCTCACGCGCGCGCATGGCATGCGTCATTTTAGCACAAGCGCGATATAATCAGGTGTGCAGTCGCGAGCGAAACGTGATGCCGATGGCGAACGCTCTTGATGCAGAGACGGTGGCGCGGCGTGGCGGCCGGGCGGCGCGGGGCGGGCGCATCACCGCGGAGGGGACGAGGACGTAATAGCCGGACAAGCATTGTCTCGCTTTTTGTGGTGCTATTATCGAAGTTGTAAATTATCGCCAATTCCGCGCTTGTCTTCCAGAGCGCGCGCGCGCGCGCGCAGCAGGGGGGGCTGTAAATGGTAGAAACTGCAACAAAGTACTTATACGTTCGATCACATGCAGGCAGAGAGAGAGAGAGAGGCCTTTACACACTTCCCCTCGGGGGGAGGAGGGAGGATAAGGAGAGGGGGACGCAGACGCAAGGAGAAAGAGAGAGAGAGAGAAAGGGAGAGGCTGGAGGCTTTAGAGAGCAAAAATATCGCGCAGACGAGCAATTTTTGTTTTATGGTCGTGTGAGCCATGCAGAGCCGTATTGGGCGTGCGTTTCACTGCGCATAATCGCCTAACATAATCGTCGCGGACCGGACGGTTACGGGGGGGCAGAGCATTTACCCCCCGTGACAGCGGATGGGTGTCAGAGAGCGGTGCAGCTAGATTGTCCGGCCTATTTTTCTCCGACCTGGTAATTTTTCCAAAACCCACCAAAGTGCTGTTCGACCTACTTTTCTCCGACCTCGTCGATATGCTACAACTTGGGAAGAAAGTACTTCAAAGAGGAACAGGCTTCAAAAATAGAAAGCTACGTCGAGGGACGTATCGTGAAAGCAGATGACACAAATTTAAGGAAATATGTCTGTGTCCTAATTTTCTATCGTATTTTTCTGTAATTTGTTTACGTTTTGAAGTGCGGGGAACAGCATATCAAAATATGACTTTTGGGGAGTTCCTTACTTATCTTTCTCCGACCTCGTCGATATGCTGAAATTGGGGAAGAATGTGCTTCAAAGAGGAACGTGCTTCAAAAGTAAAAAATAAAAATGGGGGAGTACTTTCCTCATCCCACCGCAGTAGTTAGCGAACTGTGGTCTCTGTTCCGAACAGCCGCTCCCAACCGCAGTGGTCAGAACATACTCCCGGGGTTTGTGAGACGGTTGAGGCGTACGTTGGTTAAACTGTACTGACCCACCACAGGTCATGGAGTCCTTTTCAGCCAGTTTCTAGGTCTTATTATGCACCCCGCTACCACAGCGAGGTGCCAGGCACCAGAGCCGACACTTAATTGACACCTATGACGCAGTGCCACCAACAATGGTAACCACTACGCCATCGGAACACCACAAGAGGGGCGAGGTGAAATGACGTGTTTGAGGTCCATTTGCAATTTGGTGGCCTGAGAAAAATTTCAGATCGACGGGGAATCGAACCTCCGTCCTCCCACGGTCTGGGCGGGCGCGCTACCGACTGAGCCATAGAGGCGAGATACGGTCTATCGCTCCAGGGAACGATCCATTCTACGCTGTCGCTGACTGCTAAAAAAAAAAAGTAAGTGTGAAGAAATATTTTTTCTTGTTCACACAACATATACTTATTTGTGCGTTTTGAAGTGCTTGGAACAACGTATCAAAAGATGGCGACAACTTTTTGGGGGTTGCTTAGGTGAGGGATCGGCCGGGACTTAACCGCTGTATCGCTCTTTTAGCGACTGCTCACCTCTCTCCCGTTTCGGCGGTGGCGCCAAACGTCCGGGTGCAGGTCCAGGGATAACTTTTATGGGTTACTTTGGTGAGAGGTCGGCTGGGCTGGGTCAGCATGGACCCAAAGTGTCGCCCTGCACCCGGACGTTTGGCGCCACCGCCGAACCGGGAGAGAGGCGAGCAGTCGCTAAAAGAGCGATACAGCGGCTAAGTCCCGTCTGATCCCTCACCTAAGCAACCCCCAAAAAGTTGTCGCCATCTTTTGATATGTTGTTCCACGCACTTCAAAACGCACAAATAAGTATATGTTGTGTGAACAAGAAAAAATATTTCTTCACACTTACATTTTTTTTAGCAGTCATCGACAGCGTAGAATGGATCGTTCACTGGAGCGATAGACCGTATCTCTCCTCTTTGGCTCAGTCGGTAGCGCGCCCGCCCAGACCGTGGGAGGACGGAGGTTCGA
>NW_026267160.1:678065-684436 GCF_000697945.3 Frankliniella occidentalis | reverse complement strand
CAAATCTTAATTCACATTTAATTAAATATTTATACATAAAAAGATTTGGGTTGTGTTCTGTGTCTCCTATACTTAGTAAAGTTTTGAAGGGTCTAAGAAATAGTGTGAAGAGGGACGTAGAGACAGTTTGCGAGGGATACTTCTCAATAAGACATGGTTTGAAAATAATGTTTCTGAATTCATTTAGTTCTGTCTCTTCATGGTGAGATTAGAGTTTGAATTACCGCGCCGCGCACGTTCCGTAGCCGAGACGGTCCGAGCTGAGCTCCGAGCTGCGCTTCGAGCCGAGCAACGAGCCGTGTCTGCCGGAGGGAGGGGGAAGGGGAGGGGGGCCGGCGTAGCTATGGGCTTTGGGGCACGGACGGACGGTCGCACCACGCGCCCTACAGACTACTGAATAACGTCATGCCTTGTGCCTCTCAGCCTCAGCGCTCCGCACGAGAGTACAAGCAATGACACATCGTTAAGTAAAGTATTGTTAATTTCAGTTGTGTATGATGTATCATCTGCTAAAAATGTGGGCCCTACCCACCCCGCTTTGACACGGGGACCCGCCTGTTTAACTTCGGAGTTCGGTATGGGATCCGGTGTTTTCAGGCACCCAGCTGAGGGCCGGGTTTCTTGACTATCTCGCTCACACCGGAGTTTACAGCCATCGACTAGGTTCCCACCTGCCCGCTTGACCGGGAATGGGGGGTAGGGCGGAGGGAGTTAGAAAGAGAGGAGACGGGCGTACGGTGGTTAGCCTGTACTGCACCCAGATGCGATCCGAGCGGAAAGCTTCCGAGTCGTGGAATCCCTTCAAGGAGCCAGATTCTAAGGACTTATCAATTCCACACGGGTTACCACTCCCGCTGTGGCTGGGATGGCCCTTACTCGGCACGCTTTCGCCGAGGGTCGAACCTTTGCCCCTAATGGGACCCCAGTGCCGAGTCATCGTCACCCCCAGTCCAGTGGGGCAGCGTTATCCACCAGACCGTTCGTTCATCCACGAATTTGCTCCGTTGAAATGACGGGTTTAAGTTCAACTCCAAGAGTTTGACCGGTACAGAAAAATGTAGCTGGGATCGGAGAATCGAACCCCTGACTTATGGCGCACGGGGCCGACTCTCTACCGGCGCGGCTACGACGCCACAGTGTGAGTGGCCGGGCGAGCTTGGCTCAAGGCACGAGTCAGCGCAGTAGCTTGAGCGGGAGAAGAACCGGTTCCATCACGACACCCTCTCACCTG
Organism: Frankliniella occidentalis; assembly: GCF_000697945.3. Classification (NCBI taxonomy): domain Eukaryota; kingdom Metazoa; phylum Arthropoda; class Insecta; order Thysanoptera; family Thripidae; genus Frankliniella; species Frankliniella occidentalis. Next base: position 683,205 of record NW_026267160.1, on the reverse strand, counting down.
ACGTTTCGAGACCGGCCTCCTGGCTCTTTGATATCGCTGCAATGTTTGAACTGTGAATCGGGGGTTCTAATACTCGTCGTCATAGTATTCGTTTTTGGATTTGAATTTTTTCGCACTGTACGAGAAGCTCGACTTGTCGGCAACGGGTGGGGTCGGCGACTCCCGGGTCGGTGGTTCAAGCCTTGCTGCCGGCTCTTCTTTTTCTTGAGCAACTAAAAAAGAGGAAGAAATTGCGTGACCCAGCTACCGGCGGGACTCGAACCCAAGTAAGTTGGATGAAAGCTGGTAGCATTTGAACCGGGCGACCAAGAAAAAAAAGCGCCGGCGGCAAGGCTTGAACCCCCGACCCGGGAGTCCCGGACCCGACACCTTTACGAACTCGACTATGAGACAGCACACGTCGCACACCGACTAGAACACAGGCTTATGATAACGCTGGGTGGGAAAGAAAGAGAGGGAGAAAAAAGGCGGGCCGGCTGGATCTCAGGTGGGACTCGAACCCCAGCGCGACTTGCCGACAAGTCGAGCTTCTCGTACAGTGCGAAAAAATTCAAACCCAAAAACGAATACTTTGACGACGAGTATTAGAACCCCCGATTCACAGTTCAAACATTGCAGCGATATCAAAGAGCCAGGAGGCCGGTCTCGAAACGTGAGGTGAGAGGGTGTCGTGATGGAACCGGTTCTTCTCCCGCTCAATCTACTGCGCTGACTCGTGCCTTGAGCCAAGCTCGCCCGGCCACTCACACTGTGGCGTCGTAGCCGCGCCGGTAGAGAGTCGGCCCCGTGCGCCATAAGTCAGGGGTTCGAATCTCCGATCCCAGCTACATTTTTCTGTACCGGTCGAACTCTTGGAGTTGAACTTAAACCCGTCATTTCAACGGAGCACCTTCGTGGATGAACGAACGGTCTGGTGGTTAACGCTGCCCCACTGGACTGGGGGTGACGATGACTCGGCACTGGGGTCCCATTAGGGGCAAAGGTTCGACCCTCGGCGAAAGCGTGCCGAGTAAGGGCCATCCCAGCCACAGCGGGAGTGGTAACCCGTGTGGAATTGATAAGTCCTTAGAATCTGGCTCCTTGAAGGGATTCCACGACTCGGATGCTTTCCGCTCGGATCGCATCTGGGTGCAGTACAGGCTAACCACCGTACGCCCGTCTCCTCTCTTTCTAACTCCCTCCGCCCTACCCCCCATTCCCGGTCAAGCGGGCAGGTGGGAACCTAGTCGATGGCTGTAAACTCCGGTGTGAGCGAGATAGTCAAGAAACCCGGCCCTCAGCTGGGTGCCTGAAAACACCGGATCCCATACCGAACTCCGAAGTTAAACAGGCGGGTCCCCGTGTCAAAGCGGGGTGGGTAGGGCCCACATTTTTTTCAGTTTTGACAATTTTGCAGGTAAAATGAATTCGGCTCTAAGAGGTATTTTAACTGCCGGTTGCACGGGGGTGATTAATGTCAAAAGCTTAGTGCCACACTGCCGCACTGCCCGTAAGGTGCTGGCCACCCCTGGGGTAGGCGAACCCGCCAGTCGTCGTGGTTATGCTGTTCCGCACGCAGGCGTGCTTGTTGCCTACCTGCAATGCCCGTTAGGCGCTACGGCCCCCTGAGGTAGGAAAACCACAGATTCGGGGAACTCCAGTAGTGATGATGGGGTGTCCTGCAGAGGAAGAGGGCGCCCTGAGGCGCCCTGAGTAAGTTTCACGTGCAGTAAAAGCTCCGCGGCTGTAGGACTCATGGCCACCAGGCCACCAGCAGCGTCCACAGGTCATCGGGACCCGCCGTTGATACTGGAGTGTCCTGCAGTGGCCGCCCGATCAGCCTTGCTCCCACCGGGGCCTCCTGAGAACACCCGGTGGGCACGGCGCGGCGGGCGAGGCGTGGGCCAGGGCGGGGCGGGGCGGGGCGGAGCCCTGTAATCCTAGCCGAGTAATCCAACAGCACGGCAGCGCCGGCCCGGAGCCCACCAACACCCAGACGCACCGAGACGACAAGAAGGAGCTGGGGACGCGTCCGAGGTGGCCCGGCCCGCCCTCTGCCTTGTCCCGGCAGGCAGGCAGGCCGGCGCTCCGGCGGCGTGGGCCTTCTCGGACGCAGCCGGCAGCAGCCCCTCAGAGACCACCCTCCTCCCCGCCCCGCCCCGCCCCGCCTCGCCCCGCCCGGCTGTACTCGCGGTGCTACTTGCCGCGGATAATGGTTTCCACCCCGTTATGCGCGGTAATGAGGTTACGTTTATCTCTCTCTCTCACACACAACCCCCCTAACCCTCATCTCTCGCTATTTCTTTCTCTCTCCGTCTCTTTCTCTCTCTCTCTCTCGCTCTGCCCCCCGAATCCCGAAGTGGAAATCAAATCAGGGATATCCGAGATGATTCCATTTATTCCAGTTCCGCAGAAGTGAATTCCTCTCTTGCTGCTGGTGGTGCCGGTAGTGGCAGTGGCCATGCTGCTGCTCTCGACAAACCAGCGAGCAGGCCGCAGGCAGAACTTTACCGGGGGCTGACAGGAATGACATTCCTCACTGAATGTTTGAGTTCGGTGCGCAGCTCCCTCCAAACCTGGCTCGCATTCGCTCACCTCGCGCCATTGATATTTTCATATTGCAACGAAAACGAGAGAGCAATTTGAGCAATTCTGAAAATATGCCATGCCACACTACACTCTAAATACACCTCTACACCTCTATACACACCAAAAGCTTATGACCATTTTTATTCATAGCTTACTGAGGTATGTGGACGTGCTCTGCATTTTCAGACTAAGTGTTATTGTAAGGCACTACTGAAATTTCAGACCTGGGTGCACACTGAATTTTCAGAATACTGGTCTGTAAAAAAACTTCAGTCTCAAAGTACTGAAAATTCGGTTAAACTTTTTTTACAGCGCGCGCTCGCTCGCTCGCTCACTCACTCACTCACTCACTCACTCACTCACTCACTCACTCACTCACTCACTCACTCACTCACTCACTCACTCACTCACTCACTCACTCACTCACTCCTCGCGCTTCTTTCGGCCCGCGTGCATTTATGATTGTGTACGCCCCCCCCCCCCCCCAACAACCCCACCGCGTTGAGTGAGGTCAAACGTCCCAAGTTTATATACGCCACGGCGCTGAGCTGCGCCAGGCTGCGCGGCTCGGCCCGCCTCCCGCCTGATGTTGGTGGCTGGTACTAAAATATTAAGAGCTTGCTCTCGCCGTGGGGGGGTCCGCTGCTGTGACGGCGCCGGGTCGGCCCTCTGCCGCGCGCGTCGCCCGGCAAAAGAGGAGCTTATGCACTCCGTTTAGTCCTTCGTAACACCCCTCCGAACCCTCACGACTTGACGCCGGCTTGAAGGCGAGCGGTCACCCCCCCCCTCCAAATGCTCATCGCCTCTGCCCCCCTCCCCCCACCTAGCGCGCCCTTCGGCCTCGCCTACAACTCCTTGTCAGGATGTGCTCGTCTGCTCAGCCCTTATTTCGATCCTCAGATTACAGCCAGCCAGAGGCTGCTAAACAGGAAACTCTTGGCACTTCGTGCGAACTGCGCGCACATGGTCGGACGGAAGAAGGGGCGGAAAGTGGCGGGCGGGGGGAGGGGGGAGGGCTTGTAACTTTGACTGAGCCCTGCTTACGACCGTTTCCACGCCTCGGTACCTTTTTCCTCATTCAGGTCTTTCCCCAGCGGTAGTGCTGGATGAGCAAAACCTCGCTGGAGCCTAGCGAACTAATCATCATATCGACATGGAAATCAAGCCAATATGCACAGACAAATAATGGATATTGAATAATTATTTCGAAGTCGATAGGAGGAAGAACCGCGCTGGTAGCAGAAATGCTCGCTTCTGCAATGGGGCCACGCTGAAGCAGATATAACGAGGTAGATTGACTCAAATAATACAGTTTTACACGTTAAGTCCCAGAGGGAAAGGAGGGGATCGGAGTCTTTTACATGCCATTATGGCCATACGTGCTATCTTATGGGACTAACGTGCTAAAGTGACCACAGGGTGAAATGGAGAAGGTGCTCTTTTCAGAGCTATTGTGAATTAATTCTTGCGGAACGCTTTATTGATCGATACCTTGTTAAAGCTTCCACTGTTAAAAATATCTTCGTGAAGGGAAGATACTCTTCGAAATTGGCCATTTCCAAGATCTGTCGACTATGTACAAAATCCCACCAAACTCCTCCTACACTTGCTCGTCACATTCGATTTCAAGTCGATACGGAGCGCTTGCGTACGTTTTCAATGTATCTATGATAGATTTGAACTGAAATAACAATCCTCTGTCCTCTTCGCTTTGTAAGTGAGCGAGGAGGCTATTTTCGCGGACTTAGGGATGGCAGCACAGCATAGGAAGGTGATGTGCGTTGGCACGCACGTGCTTCCTCCCGTCGGTGTGTCTTGCGGCCGGGGGCCATGAAGGCGTGGCGGGGCGAGGCGGGGCGGGCGCAGCTCTCTGAGGTGCCATGACGACATTAGTGTTGACCACGGTCCGTTATCGGCGCGCGCTGAGGCTATCTATCGCCGCTCATCACCCCGCGGAGCTGAGAGAGAGAGAGAGATGTGGGGGGGGGGGGGGGAGAAGGGAGCAGGATATACGCGACGTGACGGTCGCACAAATTATGCACTCAATTATTTAAATCGGCTGTGGAGCCCGATGGAGCCCCGCGGGCCGCCCCGATACTGCGCCGGCCCCTCCCCCCAGCGCGCGTGATGCGCGGCTCCAGGACGCCGGTGAACGGCGGCCGCGGCTACGCACCCCGCCCATAGTATAGGCCGGCCCTGCGGCTGATGTGACCGGCCGCTCTCCCGGCGCGCTGTCGCGTTCAAATCTCCGCGCTCCGTCCAGCCGCAGCACAGCGCGCTAACCCCCCCCCCCCTTTTTCTCTCTTTCGTCCCCGCGCAACGTATTCCATGTCTACGTGATTATCATAACTGAACTTAAGACGTTTCTCTTCCAAACGGCACGTTGTGTTGTTGAGAGGAAATTCTCTCTTCCAGTGAGCCGTGAGCGCCGTGGTAGGAACGGATAGGCAACCCGAACACAGCCGTGCGCTGCCGTCGGGCTGGGTTGCCCACCTCCGCGGCGCTCGCTCCCACTCCACTAAACAGCTTCTCATTTTCTTTCAATTTTGCGACTTGTCTCTCTTAATCCTCT
>NW_026267160.1:675849-678000 GCF_000697945.3 Frankliniella occidentalis | reverse complement strand
CATCCTTCCCCACCCCCTGGACCCTTCTCCGCCCTGACTCTTGTGATTTACCACCTCCCGGGCCGGGCGGGGCAAGGTTGGCCGTCTCCGTCCTAACGACGTATTGTTCCTCACACAAGCGCGTCGCAGACAAGTAGTCGCTGCAGAGACGATTCCGATGAGGCAGGACGGAGAAGGGAGTTGCGGTCGGAGATGGGGAAAGGGGGGGGGGGGGGCGGAGTTGCTCTAGGACCGCATTTGTCGAAAATGCAGAGACCAGGACGGCAGCAGAGAGGAATGGCGACGGGAAGCTATGAGAGGTGGGACGGGAGTAAAGAGGACGAGCAAGAGAACAAGTAGAGAGGACGGTAGCGTCGCCACGGCACGAGAGCAGGAAAGAAATGCGGAGAAGCGAAAGAAAGCCGGTGACACCCACGCGGGCAAAGGCTGAATACCTGGAAGCGAGCCGGTGCGCCCCGAGAGCACGACTAAGTGACCGCACATAGTCCGCGCTTAACCCCCCCTCTCTTTCTCTTCTTTCTCTGTCTCTCTTTACTCCACCTCTCTCTCGCGTCTGGCCCTCCCCCTCTCTCCTCCACTTCCCAGGGCCGCTGCTGTCGTGTTTCCATTCCGGGGAATCCAATCCGATGACAAGATGAATTGTGTTTACCGGAAAGCAGTGCCCGCGCGCGCATCTCCAGCCCCTGCCGCCTCCGCCGCCCCCGCCTCCCCCGCTGTCCCGGCGCCCCCACCGCACCACCAAATGTAGCGCTATGCACAACGCAGCGCCCGCCTACATGTCCTCCGTGTTTCAATCCACCCCTTTTGTCCAGCCAGGCGTTCACCCTGTGCTGCCCATTGCACTGTGGCTAACCCCCCCCCCCTTCTCTCTCTCTCTCTCTCTCTCTCTCTCTCTCTAGCACGACACGCGCACACACTCGCCGTCACCGTCAGATGTCACCGAGTGCGCCAACCGGAGCATGACGACCGCGAGCGGATAAACTGCGTCGAAACGGAATGTGCGAGAGAGTGTGTGCATGGTTTTGCACCACTGGTCGTAGAGGGAAGACGGCGATAATGGTGAAGTTCAAAAATGTGAAGAAGAGCTAGTGAAAGGGCGTGGGTAGAGACAGAACTATTATGTAATCTCGAATGTGACGCAATGTATACATCATATAGTGTGGTTCGTAGTTCCCCTTTGTTGATTATATTCTAGTCAATGTCTAAAATAGAGAAAATGTGTGAGTGTGAGAGAGAGAAGTGAGTGAGAGAGGTTCGTTAGAGGATTTAAAGGGTTGGTTTAGGGACCCCCGGGGTCGTTCCGGGTCGGGTCGGGCGCAGGCGCGGGCGGGCGTGAGGCACGTTCGCCCACGACCACCACAATATAACAACACGCTGCAGAGAGGGATGCGCCCGCCCGCTCCGCTCTCATCCGATGAAGCGTATTTACTCACGAGCAGCGGAGCGGTGCCATGGGGACAAAAAAAAAAAAAAGAAAAGAAAAAAGACGGTATATAACGACAGTCGCTGAAAACAATGGGGCTGTGCTTGCGGTGTCATCTGCGGTTATTCAGCATCCTCATTCAAATTAAAAAACAAAAAAACTATAACAACACTAATAGAGTGTTTCAGAAAGAAATATTACAGACACCCCTATGGTATCCCCCTAGATATATGCAGTCAAGCTGATTGGCGTACGAACCAGTGCGTAACGTCGTTATATTGGCGATAGAGAGGCTCTTCTCCAACTGTTATCGCCCGGACAGATCGGCAAGGAGCAGAGGGGTGGGGGACTGTATAGGCGAGAGAATAACGCGATGAAGTGATCCAGTTTAATGACCGATGGGAGATCTCGGCAGCACAGCCTCGGCCCGCCTGCAGTCACGCGCTGCCCCGCCTGCCTGGCCTGCAGTAACTCCCACAGCGCCACAGCGCCCGCCCCGCGCACAGGCCAATCGTGCGTGCCAAAGTATTTATTATTCGCGCCACATTCCCATCGGGCGTTCGTCCACCCTACTCGACCCTTTCGCCCTCAACACTCTCGTCAGGAACTCCTGTTCGTGTCCTATTCGGTTTTCATAGTAGTGAAATAAATTTTATTGACGTCCATATTACAGGACTGAAAGTCCCCGCTATAGTACAGACCGAGAGAGAGAGAGAGAGAGAGAGAGA
>NW_026267160.1:672754-675799 GCF_000697945.3 Frankliniella occidentalis | reverse complement strand
GGGGGGGGGGGAGCAGAAGAGAGCGTGACGCAGGACGCCATGACGGTCGCTAGACAACAACAAACGCTTTACAATGTTTGCTCCAAACGAACTGATCCGCCCGCCTCGTCCCTCCCGCCCTGTGTCCATTGCCGGGCCGTCTGGCCGGACTGGCGGCGCTCACGCTGCGCTCCGCACTGGAGTCGCTCGTGCGTTCGTTTGGAGCTCCGCTAGCGCGCTGGCGCCACGCGTCGCCACGCCCCCATTGTTGACGCAGCGCCGGTGCTCACAACAATGAGCCCGTGATTGGAGCCACTTGTCAGCTCTGCCTGCAGCGGCCACAGCCAGGCTGCGCGGCGCCGTGGCGAGCCGGCCATTAGCGCCACCCCCGCGCCACCAGCGGCCACGGACAGAACGGCTGAAGCTGAAAACTGATGCGGGACGGGACACGCGCACTAGAAAGTATCGGCACTATTTTAACAATATGCTGATCAAACAACTCGAGAAAAAAAAACAAGAAAAAAAACAACTTGTTGGGATAATTCTTTTGTTTTAGCTTTCGCGAATAACGTGATGTGTGGCAGTGACTCTCGTGAAGTGAATCGTTAGAGAGTATACTATACCGAACCGTATTGAACACTTATATTCGATAAAGTCCCTGGTTTAGGGTTTATCGACAGTTTAACTTCTTTGCAGAAAATGTTGGCCAATTTTTACGTTCTACGTCATTCCTGCGCCTTGGCAGTTCAATAAAATGTTTAAAAACTAATAAGAGTGTGTTCAATAATTCTTGAAAAAACAAAACCAGTCAAACGATCAACAAAACATTAAATTTAATGAACTTCATGCGGCGAATTTCTCTTCTCCCCTCTTTTTTGAGGATATATCGGTCAGCGCGACTCGTTGACGATGTGCATGAGGAGGGCGAATATGTTCTGCTCCTGCTTTTGCAGCCAGACGGCAGCATTCCCTGACCACACGTACGCTGACGCTTGGCGCCGGTGTGTATGTGCGCGAGTGTGTGCGTGCTAGGAGGAGGGGAAAGGAGGGGGGGGGGGGGGTTGAGCGGAGCGCGAGGGGGTCTGCAGACTGAACGAGTGGCGGGACGCCGCATGGCTCCGCACACGGTGCCACACGCACCCACTGCTCTCTCTCTCTCTCTCTCTCTCTCTCTCTCTCTCTCTCTCTCTCTCTCTCTCTCTCCCGCCCGTAATGAGACACGCACCCCGGTGCTGGTCTCGGCGCGTGACGCGGCCACAGGCGGCACCCACTGCAGTGCGCCGCGCCGTCGTGTGCGATCGACAGCCAGTGCGCTTGGAGAGCAAAACAATAAAATGTGTATATATCTGAATAAAAAGAGACGGAAACAAAAATCTCGATCAAGAATTAATCTGAAGTTTATTCGCAACTCTCCGCCATATTTAGAATCCTTCGATACGCCTATCGAGGATAAAAATGAGACCGTGAACGTGAATTAAGCAGACAGATTTGAGTATCATGTCATGAGTTGGTTTAGCCCGCGGTGTGAAATGCTTTTAAATGTACCGTCTGCTACAAAGGACGAACTGGCGGAGAGGATGAGCGCGCCGGTCGTGCCCCGGCCGGACGGTCCGGTCATGTCGACAAGCTTTTCAATTATACACCCAGCATCCATCCCAGAGAGCCGATCCCTCTCCCATCCTCTTATTGCAGTACCCCTCCTGCTTATCGCGTGCGATTGCGTCCAAAAAGTCTGTGCTTATTGGCGTCACACCAGTATTTTCCTGATGTGGTGTCCGTCCGTCCGTCCGTCCGTGCCATACCGCACCTGCCCTCTAATGTTATTACCGGCCCCGGGCCGGCCCCGCCCCGCGCTGTGCCCGCGGGCCACGTATATTGGATTGGATTGCCTCTTGGATGTTGACAAAAACTGCGCGCCGCGCGCGGCGGGCGAGGAGCAGAGGGGCTGCTGCAAGGGCCGCGCTGTAAACTGTTTATCGCTGACGAACGCATTCTCTATCGATTACACTCTTCGTGAGGCGCACGACGACCCGGCCGACCAAAGCGTCGTCGTCGTCGTCGTCGTGTGGAATGTCGCCGCCACCGTTCTCGCCGTCGCCGTTCTTCGTCTTGGTCGCGGTGGCGCGTTGGGCGGGCGGCACGCGTGTGCGTGCGCGACGTGCCGCTGTGCGTGCACGACGCGCACGCGGGCCCCCGGTACGGGCCCCATTTTGTTGAGGCAGGTCCGTGCCGCACGCGCGAGCGCCCGCTGCGGCAGTGGAGTAGGAGTAGGAGACCGTCCCCGCAAGTCTATAGTTACACACTAACTGGATTTGTATATTTTATTTGTAGAAGTTTAAACAATCAAATTTTCATCTTGGACACATTTCTGCATTGACTTGAACACTTTTGTGTATTCATTTGTAGGAAATTATGCACTTTGGCATACAAGTTTGTGCGAAACGAAACGTAGGTTTAACGAACGTTTTTGCACAAAAACATACAAATACATTTAATGTGTAGTGATTCCCTGGTACATGGTAACGTATAGCAGCTACACACCATTCACAATTTGATTCTCCACTGGTAGCATGTGTGTCCATGTAATGCATAAATTAGACATTCACTAAACTTTTAAAAAAATGCACATCACTTTAGTGTGCAGCGTTAAGTTAGACACCATAGCATGTTCAAAGCCATGATCTGCACGCATTGGTGTGCAAGTACTGCACAGTTGTTGAAACACGGTTGATTGCCCGAGGAGGTAGGTAAACACTAACCTGCCCGAGTTTAGGTCCTCTCCGAGTCACAGCTTCCTCAGTCCTTCCATTTCTGGACACAAGGATAAGATTGATTCACATAACAAAACCGATGTAGCATAAATTCTTTCCACATAAATAGTTACACAGGATGTGAAGTTATTGAGACGATGCAAGCGATAGGACACAAACATGAACACCAATAATTGTACTTAGTACGAAAACGTCTGGTGTGCTCTCACTCACTCACTCACTCACTCACTCACTCACTCACTCACTCACTCACTCACTCACTCACTCACTCACTCACTCACTCACTCACTCACTC
>NW_026267160.1:671685-672346 GCF_000697945.3 Frankliniella occidentalis | reverse complement strand
GCAAGGATCAGCAATAAACTGCGTCCGTCATACCTCCGGTGTATTCATCAAGCCGCGCCACGCCACGCCACGGGCCTCCAGCGCGGGAGGCTTTACCACGCGCCGCCAGCGCGCCGGCAGGGCGACTTTACCGGAGACTTTACTGATAGCAGCACGTCAACGTCGATATTGAGGCCATTGAAGGGTTTATGGGGTTTAAAAGTCTTGGGTAAAAATCTACGATAAAAAAAAGAACGATGGATCATCAGAACTGACCAGCTAGTTGGGACAGCCAAATCGAAATCAAAGGGGAAAGACAACTTGTGTATTTCTGTATACGCCTACGCCCCCCGTGTGTTTCTTTGCTTTCTTGTAGTTTCCTTGTATTTTTAACGTGTATTTGGATGTAAATGCCTTTACAAAGGCTATACAAATTAACTCCCCTAGAAAGGAATTAAAACGACCCGAAATAAGATATTAAATTGAATGCCTTTGGACATTTTCAAAGGCACTAAAATTTTACACACCTTAAAAGCCATATGAAATCCTACCTTGATCGTACCAAACCTAATAATAATTTCAATGTGAACCCTTATCCGTCCCTTTCCTTAATCACGTATTTTTTCTTGGCCTGCTATTCGCTTATACACTCTGTCCGATTAATTTTTCACAACCCCCCCCC
>NW_026267160.1:667629-671635 GCF_000697945.3 Frankliniella occidentalis | reverse complement strand
GGGGGGGGGGCACGCGCGGCGAGGCAGACGCAATGATTCTGGCACGTCATGTTTGTTGGCTGCATCGGTCCCATTCCGGTGAAGGGCCCGCCTGGTGGCGGAGGCCTGGCGGAGGCCCTCGATCCCCCTTTGATCCGCCCCGCTGCCGCGCCATAGGCGGGGTGACATGCTGTTTGTCGTGCAGCGCTCGACAGCTAATCTCCAGGCGCACGGAAATGACCCCCCCCCAACCCCTCTCCCCCCTGCAAAACGGCGTATACACCGGGGCGGGCGTGCGTGCGGCCGCGTGCATGGCGCAGCCCGCCGTGCACATGCACGCGCGCTGCGTGCGTGCGCAGACACATGCCAACTTTTTGTGGTTGTGTTTCCTTAGTCGTTTTGTCGTTCAGTTAAGTTTCGGTACGTTCGTAGTGCTTTGTTTCATCATTATTTCCATACCTATATGTCCACTGTAAATTATTGTTTCTTGAAATTTCCAAACAATTAACTTGAAATTTGCCCCTCAAACAGTTTTTTAAATCGAAATCCAAACATAATTTGCAGACCTTGACGGAAATTCCCAAGAAGAACTTTTCACAAACATATTAAATTTATTTGGAATTTGTCATTTATGCCGTTATTAAACGAAAGTTTTTGTGTAAGTTTGGATGTCAATTTCTAGAAAAGGGACTGGAATTTGTTTCCAACAATATTTTTGGAAAATCGTAGTTTATATTATTTGGGCGGACGTTTTTTTGGTAAAAATTCTGACATTTTCATTGTGGGAAAGTTTATGCGGTGGATTTGACCATACAGTTACAGGTGATCCTGCAGCACAGTAAACTGCGGCAAAAGTCGCCGAAGCTTCGCGGTGAACTTGTGGAAGCAGGCGCGCATATACGGATCACCGAAACTTACATGTTATACTGCAGTGATATTCGCCGTAGCTGAGGGATCACCGGGTAAGTATGTAGTGCCATTCGCTGTAACGAGCCTGCCAAATTCAGCTTCTGCACGGCCTCATAGCGCCTGGTGGGTAGGCAACACATGGCCTGCCGTGCACGCGTGTATTGCGGGGTGGCCTACCCCGAGCCTGACAGGCGCCCAGCCCCCGTAAACAGCCGAATAATGGATCGGAGAAAAAATCTTGCTTTCAGTAGAACGAACAGGACTATCCATTACGACAAATATTAAAGGGACACGGACGATTTACTGTATCCTAAGTTTCTAAGAGTGATCCCACTGCGTTATAGTCGCTGGTAATGCTGGTCACCAACGGTGAGGAGGTGGTGACACACGGTGTTTGGGCGCCACCCGCCCCCTCCCGGGGCCCGGGGGGCGCTGACTGGCTGGCCGGGGCCGCTTTAATTGTGTGATTAACCCGTGCAGTGCGGCGCTATGCTGCGCGCTGCGCTCTGCGGCCGGCGCGCGTGTCAATCACAGCCTGTTAGGGGCTCATTTGGTGGGCGAGCGCCGACGTGGCGTGGCGTGGCGTGGCGCGGCGGCGCCGTAGGCAGGTGGGGCAGCCGAACGCTATGCAGCAGTAGCGGCGGCGGGGCGGGCTGAGCCGGGCTGAGCCGAGCTGAGCCCCCCGGGCCCCCGGCGGCTCAACGCCGCACCGGCCGGCGTGCCACCGTGCCAACGCGCGCGCGCGCCGCAGCCCCGGCCGCACTGTACAAAGCCATCGCGCGCTGTCACTCCGTTTAATTACCTGTACTGCTGCCGGTCGTCTCTCTCTCTCTCTCTCTCTCTCTCTCTCTCTCTCTCTCTCTCTCTCTTACTCTCTCACTCTCTCTCATCCAGTCACCCGCGCGCGTGCGGCGCGGTGCGTCCGCGGCGGTAACGATCGGGCGCCCTGCTCTCCTGCTGACAATACACGTCGAGCAGAATACCGAGTGTAACGCCGTGACAAACGGTATCCCAAAAGAGGGACGGAGGAGGCTGATGATTAGAGAGGGGCTTATCGTGCGGGTGTGTTGTAGGTGGGGCTTATAACTGGGCATATACAAGTCGGAGGTGTGCCGTGGAGTGGCGGGGCGAGGCAGTGTACACGCTTTTGTGTGTGAGCACAGCGGGGCACCGCTTGAGCAGTTGCCCGAGCAGCAGCAGCAGCAGCCCCTTTATTCCTCTAAAGCATTGTTGCTGCACACACACACACACACACACACACTGTGCGTAAAGCACATATGCCAAATAGCGACAGTGACAGTCGCGTCGCTTGTTTAGGCCGGCGCAAGGCCCAAACTGCACACTCTCTTCCTCTTCCGCTCCACCTTCCGCGTCGAACTCAAACTCATTGCTCGAGGGGTCTTCTTCATCCATTCCACCCTAACTTTCCTCTTACCCCTCCTTGCTCTGCCCAGCAGCAGCAGCATCAGCTCCCCCTTCGGAGCGCGCACTACTATATCTCGCCGGGAATTCCATGAATTTTCTTTATCGCTCGCGGTGATTTGACGCGCTCGACCTTCCCGCTTCCCTCGCTATGCCTCTCGCCTGCTTCCCCCCGCCCCACCCAACCGGCAGCCGTCGCGACGCATTGCAACGAGACCGTTCTTGATTCTCCTCGCGCACGCCGTCCGCCAGGAGAGGGGGAGGGTGGGAGAGGGTTGCAGGCGGGGGCCAGCGGCACCAGCAGCAGCGGCGGCAGCAGCAGCAGCGGCAGCAGCAGCAGCAGCAGCAGCAGTGGAAACACTCGTGGCTGACAGACCCCGATTCTTTGTGTGCGCGCCACGACACCGAGTAGTACGGCCCGGACCCCCTGCCCCCCTGGCGGAGCAAGGCAGAGAGCAGCAGCATTTCAGAGCGGCGGCGCGGGGGAGGGCCTCGGCTGTGTGCGTGCGTGTGTGTGTGTGTGTGTGTGTGTGTGTGTGTGTGTGTGCGAGCTGCGTTATATCCCTGGGGGAGGAGTGGAGAGGCTGTGGGAGAGAAGGGAGGGGGGCACTGCAGCTGCGCAGTGCTCCGCAGCTGCTGTTATCGGCAGCATCTCGAGGGCTGAGCTGCGCGGCGCGGAGCCGGAGCTGCGGATCCTCTGGAGCAATGAGCCTCTCAAGAGCTGAGCGCAGCGCGCGGCGCAGCAGAGTGGGGAGGGGGAGGGAGCGCAATGGGGGTGGGGGAGGGGACGGGGTGAATGCAGCGCCGTCGTGGCCTCCGGGCGGGGCGCAGTAGGTCCTGGGCTGATAAGGAGGGGCAGTTTGGGGCCCCCCGCCACGCCCCGCCACGCCCCGCCAGGCCCCGCCACGCCCCGCGCTACGCTGCGCCGCGCTCTACGCCGCGCTACGCCACCCCGCGCCAGGCCCTACTGCGCTCCGCTGCTGCGAAATCGGGGCCAGCCTCGAGGGGCCGAAGAGAAAAGGGAGAGAGGGTATGGGGGGCGCAAAGAGAGAGAGAGGGAGAGGGAGAGGGTCGCAATGCTCGTTTTGTGTGGGACGTGGGTGGCTGGCAGACTTGGAGAGGAAGGGGAGAGGGGTGGAAAAGTGAGGTGGGGGGTACGTACGGCCTCGCCTGCAGTCCCCATCATGTAAGGCATTTTTCCGAGGGGGGAACTCTCCGCCCGGCCAGGCGGGCCCCCCCAGCAGCCGGGCTGCAACCCCCCGGTAGAGAATCTTTTCCCTTGCGCGTTTTGCAAGCGAATGTGAACGCGGGCAGAAGGGGCGGGAGGGGGAGGGGCTCGTGACGGGGCCGAGGGTGGTCGGCCCCCTCAGCAGCTCCGGAGTGATTTGCATGGCCTCATGGAGGAGGGTCTCCTCCGGCTGAACGAGGGGATGAAGAGCGTTCTGGCACCGAGTCCGTGCGACTTGCACTGGAAAGGGGGGAGGGGTGGGGGCAGGAGGAGCGTGGTGGACCCCCCAGAGACGATATGCGTTTGGGTCGGTGGAAATAACTGTAATAAAAATGACACGATTGCATGGCTGCCTGTCGCGATGCGTGTGGAGAGATGCTGTGGCCACGGGGCAGGGTTCTTCTGCCCCCACCCCTTTCCTTCACCGCTGCTGCCGCGGTACTCTTCGGGACTACCATCATGAACCCC
>NW_026267160.1:662078-662595 GCF_000697945.3 Frankliniella occidentalis | reverse complement strand
TGACGCCACGGCGCCCTCCACAAGAGAGCGCTGCGCTGCTGGCACGGCGAGTCCAGCGGGATGCGTTTTCTGGGCGGCGGCGTCATCCTCTACACGCCCCACCAACGTCGCCGCGCCCCTTTTCCACACCCGGACCCCTGCGAGAAGAAAGGTGAAAAGAAACAGAAAAAGTTGTGCGGAGGGTAAAAATGTGAATTAGCAGCCACAGCCGCCGCCCCAGGTGATTTCTTTGAAATGAGTGATGCAAGAGAAACCGCGAATCGTTTTAGAGTGCATGCACTTAATTGTGGAGGGACTGGGCGAGGAGGGCTATGCGGCTGGTGGGTGCGAAATGCAGGCCTGCGATTAAGTGCGCTGCAGGCGAGCTGTGCACGAGATGTGCCTCAGCCGCCCCGCCCCGCCCTGCATCTGCTCAGTCAGTTGTCCATGGAATGCAGTGGTGCGTGAAATAGCGAGCAGTTAGGTCCCGATGGTAGAATGGGTGCGGTGGGTGGCCCCGGGCGGGGGAAAGGGGGGG
>NW_026267160.1:659496-661917 GCF_000697945.3 Frankliniella occidentalis | reverse complement strand
CCTCCCCCTTCCCCCCTCTCTCTCTCTCTCTCTCTCTCTCGTGCTCTCTCCCACCCCAACTCCTCCACCCTTACCCCTCGCGCGCCCTGTATATATTTTTTCGCTCGTTTTTCGCAGCACAACAAAGTGATGTGAAGACAAAGGCCGTCTGGAGGGGTGGTGGTGGCGGCGGTGGCGGCGGGCGGAGGGGCCTAAGTGCTGGGGGAGGTGTTTGCGGGGACGGGCCCGATCAGGTGCACCCCAAACCGTCTGCGAATCCTTCTGCTGCTGTTCCTTCTGCTGCTCCCTCTGCAGCTGCTGTTCCTGCTGCTTCTGCCCCCGCCTAGCGTGCCCCTGAACTGAATGGGGCTTACGACGGGCTTCCGGAGGCGGTGGGCCTCGGCGGGGGCCCCCGGGGGTTGCGTCTCTTTTCAAGACATTACCGCTGCTCCCTCCTCCTTGGATTAATCAGACAGTTGGCCAAAAATGCTCACCCCTCCCTCCTTCCCCTCAAACCCTTGCGAACCAGTGCCTTTCCAGGAACCCCCCCCCGTGGCCCCGGGCGCGGGGGAAAGGGGGGGGGCGGAGGAGGAGAAGAGTGCGTCCATGACAATCACCTTGAGGCGGGTCGCGACTGGAGTGAGTGAGAGAGAGAGAGAGAAAGAGAGAGAGAGAGAGAGGAAGGGGAGTAAGAAAGGGTCAGGATTTCTATTCCTATTTCCGTGGCCGAGCTGTCTCCTGTCCGCTTCATCTCATATGGAGAGTATATAATCCCGTCTCTACCATGCGGCCATTGAATTTGGAAAATTTGAGAGAAGAAGAGGAAAACTGGTGACACTCTTTAGCGGCGTTGTGAATTTTGTTGTGCGTCGGGGAGATTTGGGAGTGTTCGGTTCGGAGAAAGCAAATCATTCCCAGACTCAAGGCGGTGCTGCTGTGAGGGGCGCGCGCGGGGCTCGCCGCATCGTCTTCCTCACATCCTCCCCCGGCGCCGCGTTATGGTTATGCCATCCTGCTTACAAGGCGAAGCAACAGGTGCCGCTGCTGCTGTGAGCCGCACATGTGTCACACGACATCTCTCCGCGGGGCGGGGCGCGGCCGTGTGGTGTGTCGCGGCACCGGCTCGGCTTTTCCGCTCGTTTCGCTCATCTCGCGCGCCCCAGCGCGCACCTCGCGGCAAGGCTCCCGCTCCCAAAGCTCAATGAGGCACTTTCGTCTCCGTCAAAATTACATTAGAAATATGAAAGCGAACCGAGTGAAGAAAATAAAATTGTTTTTCTGCGCACGGGATTCAACTTCAACCACACTAAACTTTCGTGCACTACAAGAAAGTGGGCACGTAACTTACGCAGAGAACTCGTTCCCCAACCGTGTAACTAGATCTGTGCGAATCGAGGTTTATTTTGCCTTCGAATCGAATCTCAAAAGTTTTCTTCGAATCGAATTGGCTCAAAAATTTCGAGTCGAATCGAATCAGTCCAAATTCGAGCCCGAATCGAATCGAAAAAAAAATCTATTGTATTTTTCGAATGCAAGTCACGCGGTATTTTTATACTCATTTAAACTGGCCCCGTACCGTAGATATTCGACGACTGTACAACGTGTAGTGTGGGCATGGAGCGGGTGAGCGATTCGATGTCGAACCAACCCGATTCGAAATTTCGAATTCGTTCGATTTCGAATTTGCCTGATTCGATGTCGAATATATTCGACATCGAATCAGGCAAATTCGAAATCGAACGAATTCGAATCAGGCCGATTCGATTCGATATCGAACAATTCGTACAGCTCTTCGTGTAACACTTTCAGTAAGTCACACGTCGGCGACCACGCACACCCGCCGGGCAGTAGCAGTAGGTCCATGCGAAGGAATAATACTGTGCGTCCTATACGCTGCAAACTGTGTCTCTCTAGCTGAGCGGACATTTCCTGCCGAGGGACGCGGTGGTGCTCTGTGCGGTACTGCTCCAGGCCGGGCCGGCCGAGCTGGTCCAGCAGCGGTGTGTTCAGCCCAGCCTCCGGGCAGCGCGCCGGCCAGGGCCTTGTAACAACGCTACAACCGAATCCGGGGGTAAACAGATGGCCAGCCGGCCCGGCGGGGGGCTTAAGGCGGGGGCGGGCGGGGGCGGGGGGCATGAAACCCGAATCCAGAACCCGCCGCGCGCCCGGCCCCTGGCCCCCGGCCGCCACTCCCCGATCAGTGTACACTGGCCGGACCGAAGCCTTGGCCTGCCCTCGGCAAACACTGTCATCCCACCAGTAAGCAATATTCCAGTGCAAAGAGGCCTGGCCCCGCTGGGCCGGGAAGAGGGCGCCGAGGGCCGCGGCGGCGGGGGCCGGGCGCTTTATTGAGTTTAACCGTCATTCGCCGGGCTCGGTCCGGATTTATTCCGACTGTTTGCCGGCGCCTGGCGGACAGGTCCTGGTCCTGGTTGCTTGCTC
>NW_026267160.1:657494-658488 GCF_000697945.3 Frankliniella occidentalis | reverse complement strand
ATCAGACAGTTGGCCAAAAATGCTCACCCCTCCCTCCCCCTTGCGAACCAGTGCCTTTCCAGGAACCCCCCCCCCCCCCGGCGCTCCCCCGTGTGCTGCGATCGTGATTCTCAGATTTTGCTTCATCCGAAAAGACCTCTAGCCCAGCAGCCGACCCCCAGCCCGCACACGGCCTGTTTTACCAATTTTCAGGGAACAGCGCGGAACACTGCTTTCAATTCAAGCCTGCGCTTCCCGTACTCGACCACCCCCCCTCTACTCCCCTCCTACGCGACGTCTTTCATCCCCATCCGTTTTCAATAACAGCGCAGCACTGGAAAAGGTTCAAAACAACCATAGCTTTGTTAACTTACAAAGAAAACGGAAGCATCGCAGCCTACGAAAGAGCATTATCGCTTATTTTGTTATTACAGAGCGAGGCTTTGTTAACTACAAAGGAGGTTCACCTTGTAACGACTATACTTCAATTTCCTTCGCAATACAAAGCATCTTGGTCTTGGTAGACCTCACCTTGTGTGCTGTCCCCAGCTCCACCCGCCCCTGTCTCCCCTCCACCCACGCGACTCGCGCGCACGGCGCCCGTTATTTCTGCGAGCCCTCTACATCATTTCCCGCCGAGGCCCTCCGGTAATGAGCCGAGCGGCGAGCGCAGGCCAGCCAGCCATCCGAGCAGCGAGCGACGGAATGTCCCGAGCAGAGTCGCCTGCTGCTGCCGCTGTGAAATATTGATGCGTCGTCGGGGAGCCTCCAGTATGCAGAGGCCAGCCGCCACCCCGCCCCCGGCCCCGCCGGCACAACCTCCACTAACCTACATTGCTTATCAAAAAATCAGTCTCCCCCCCCCCCTTTCCTCGTCTCTATATATATGCGACGCACTGTGACGACGACGATGTCATACATTCTCTACCATCCCAAATCATACAACACAGGACACACCCATCGATTTAAAAACAAAACGGAAAGAACGGGAACAGCAGTGCGCAAAACGCAAGAC
>NW_026267160.1:650160-655949 GCF_000697945.3 Frankliniella occidentalis | reverse complement strand
CGAGAAATTCACACGTTTACGCCCCCAAGTGTACGAATGGATATTTACACACCTGCAAGTGAGCGACATTCACACACTTGCGTTTCCAGAGCAAACACAGACGGCGGCCCACACAGCCGCAGATGTTTGGTCCACCTCCACCCCTCCTATAGGGCAGCCTGCGCCGCCGCCCCGCAGCCAGTCTGGGCTGGGCGGACGGGCGACGGCAAGGGCCCTGCGGTGCCTCCCCGTGTCTAACGCCGATACAGAGAAGCTGCCGGGGCGCAAGTGATTCGGCTGGCTCATTAAAGCCTGGACCCCTGCCTCCCCCTTCCTCTCTCTATCTCTCTCTCTCTCTCTCTCTCAAACACACACACTGTCCCAGGGGTTGCGCCGCCGTTTCCACTCGGGTGCCTGTGCGCGCTGACTAACAAGGTGCGGGGCTGCGCCAGGCGGCTGCTGATGGGGCTATTGGACGACCCCTTTGGCATGCACAGCCGGGCGGGCCGGGCCGGGCTGCATAGGCCTCATGCTCGGGCGGGCAGAGCTTCAACAGGTGGGGTGCCTAGTTGTGGGCAGTTGTGATGTGTCGCGCCGACCACACTGTCAACACCTCCCGCAACAGCAATACGCTGCTGTGCGCCATATCACTGCAAAATAGGCGGGCGGCTCGTTGAAAAAGATCCTGTGTGTTGGAGTCGAAACAATCTGAAACAATGATTGTCTAGACACAATCATGTGTACACTTTTTTGACCAGTCCCACACCCCTCGGTTGGAGTCCAGTCCTAGAATTACACATATCACCAAGATCATCATGGGGTAGTGCTATGCGTAGGTAAATTCCAAGCTTTGTTTAGGTTCAAAAAATGTGCATTTATTGAGAATCACTTTTTCACATGGTCCTAGTGCTCAACCGTATTCAGGTCTTAACTCTTGTCACATTGATCGTTCATATGCAAACAGCATTCAACAGAATTCTACAATAGATAGGAAATAAAAATTTCTTGCTACATTTGTTTGTTTTTTCACACACACAAGAACACACACACACACACAGCATTCAACCGAATTGTACACTTGATAGGAACATAAATTTCTAGTTACATTTCTCCTTACACACAGTTCACTAAAACGACTTGTCTCACATGTGCATAATTACGAGATGGTTGGAGAGATCGGATCGTGTCAGAAACTTCTTGACACACACAGTGCATTCATGGCACTACTGTATGCATCCGGACATTTTCCTTGCGAAGGTTGCCATTGGACAGAACATTTTGTTGCAAATGTCACACTTAAAAGGTGTCGCCCATGTGCGTTAGTAGATGTCGACGTAGAATGCTGTCTTGACGAAATTTCTTGTTGCATACTGTGCACCCATAAGGCTTCTCTTCAGTGTGGGTTAGAAAATGACTGCGCAGTGAGTGCAAATACCGAAATGTTTTTTGGCATTCAGGGCACTGCAAAGGTTTTTCCCCCGTGTGCACTCGGGTATGTTCACGCAGCTGAAAGGCTGTCAAATATCTCTTGCCACACTCAGTACATTCTAACGACTTCTCTCGCTTTTCTCCCGTGTGAGTTTTGAGGTGACCACGAAGATTAGTAGCGCTCGTAAATGTTTTGTGACATGCAGTACACTTGAAAGGGCTTTCTCCCGTGTGCGTTGTCCGGAGATGTGCACGCAGCGCCTGGTCTTGTGAAAATTTCTTTTTGCATACAGTGCATTCAAAGGGCTTCTCTTCCGTGTGAATTCGGACATGCGAACGAAGATATGAGGTCGACGAAAATGTTTTGTAGCAGGCAGTGCACTGAAACGGTTTTTCTCCAGTGTGCATTCGGACGTGTAGTCGTAGGTGACTACTTTGGGTAAACTTCTTCTGGCAGTGGGTACATTCGAAGGGCTTTTCTCCGGTGTGCGTTCGGAAATGTGCACGGAGATGCGCATCTTGCGAGAATTTCTTGTCGCACAAAGTGCAATCATATGGCTTCACTCCCGTGTGAATTTTGAGATGGGTACTAAGACTATGTTTGGACGCAAATGTTTTGTGACACTCGGTGCATTCGAAAGGTCTCTCTCCCGTGTGGGCTGCTCGAAGATGGTAACGCAGCCCCTCCAGAGAAGAAAATGTCTTGTTGCACATCGTGCACTCTAAACGCTCTCCTGAGTGAGTTCGGGCATGCCGTTGAAGATGAGATCTCGTCACAAATGTTTTGTTGCAAGCAGTACACTGAAACAGTTTTTCCCGAGTGTGCAGTCGGATGTGTATTCGTAGTAAGCTACTGTGAGCAAACTTCTTCTCGCAGTGGGTACATTCGAAGGGCTTTTTGTTTTCAGTGTGTGATTGGAAATGTTTACGGAGAGAGTCAGCTCGCTTGAATTTCTTCTCGCATTGGTTACATTCGTAGGGCTTTTCTTCAGTGTGCGTTCTGATGTGACGTTGGAGTGTACGACTTTGTGTAAACTTCTTCTCACAGTGGTTACATTGGAATGGCTTTTCTCCGGTGTGCGTGCGGAAATGTTGATGGAGAAGTGCAGGTCGCAAGAATTTCTTGTCGCACACAGTGCAGTCATGAGTTTTCTTTCTCGCCGCGTGGTGTGTCATGTGAACGTCGAACGCTTGTTGAGAAGCGAAGTCCTTACGGCAAACATCACACTGGAAAGGCATGCTTGCGCAGATTGTTCTCACGTTTCCTGAAAACATAACAAAACAATCCAATTAGGAAGATGTATATGAACATTACAGACAAGGATTCAAATAATGGTGTGGGTGTCTAATCAGCACTTTTTTTGCGTGCGTGAGCTGCAAAATTGAGACGCACTTCTGAACGTTTATGCCCGTTCATACCACAGTTTTGTCGGGAGAGCAGCGAATCACGGCGAGTGCATCTGCTGGCGGCGAGGCTCTCCATCCCATCATCGCTCTCCCCCGCGTGCCCGCACCGCTGCCGGCCGCTGGCCGCGAGCCGACGCCGCCGCCGGTGTCGCTGATGGCGTCAAATTTTGGAAACACGATTCCCAGAAGTGGGTAGTAATTCCGGCAAACGCACTTAGCGCGCGGCGCGGCGCTGCGCGCTGCGGCACTATGAGCCCGTAAATACCCTAAAGCACCAGCAGCAGCCGGCCGGGGCTCCAGCCCGGGCGTGACGCGCCCGGAGAGCCTGACCCAATGAGTGTCGCCGACCTCGGTCCGGCCCCGGCTCGGCTCGTCTGCTGCTCGGCTCGTCACCCCGCCTTCTGCTCTACTGCAGCTTCGCACCGCAGCCGAGCTGGCGCCCCGCCTGGCGCCCGGCGCCTTTAGCTCTGATGCCTGCGGTTTCGCTGATTGGCTCGCCGCATCCCTCCGCCTGCTCGTCAGCGCACGGCTCAGTCACGGATCGTCACGGAGCGCCCGTCACACCGTCACGCCGCCGTCACGCCGCCGGGGCGGTGTGTATATATACGCACGCTCTGCTGGTGCGAAGGCGAGGCTCGGCAAGGCTCGCTGCGTCGCCGCGAATAACGACTAGATTTGCGGTTCCAAAGTAAGTGTCCCTGCGCCTCTGATCACCTAACCGCCTCGTTACCGGCGGCAGACGCACGTCCCCTCGTGGGAGCGCCTCTGCCGAGCACACAATGCTGTATCGATTAGGGAAACAGATGAATTTCTCCAGCGATTATGGAGGCGACTTTCAAAGCGAGGGATGCGGGATGATTCGGAAAATCAGCTTTGATCCAGCTAGTTTGAGCAAGAATACTGTCAAATAGTGCTTCAGTTTGGAAGAGTTAGACTGGGAATTTGAACAATTTAAATGGCGCCAACTGCAGGCGGAGTCACGTTAGGGTTCAAACCCATAACCGTATCCGATCGGAACGTTGAACACTTGTAGGTGCACGTGCACCCTAGAATAGTTGAACACAATAGACATCAGCCTAATGCGCCCACGCCCTCTCAGCAAATTGCGTGTTGTACACACAATTGAACAATAATATGTACACAGTGTGTGACTACGCGGGGGAGGGAGGAGGGGGCCGTATAGGAAAGGACGACCCTCGGGGTGTTTGCAGCAACGGTGCTCGCCGTACACCGGCTTAATGGTCACTCTCTAATGGAGAGCCGGCGCCCTTGTTGTGTGAACCGCGTGGGGCGGGGCGGGGCGGGGCGGGGCGAGCCGGCAGCCGCATTACCGTATTCACCGCTAGCGGGACGTCATCTCCTGTGTCCCCGCCGGGCGACTGTGTAAAGGACCCCCGACACTGTGCCGCTTCCTCGCCGAGCCCCTCGCCGGGCCCCCTGCCCCGCCCCGCCCCGCCCGGCGGGCCGGCACTCGCCCGGTCTACATTTGGGGCGCATTGGGGTGGTGCTTTGGTGTGGCCGGCGGTGCGGCGTAGAACCTGGCCAGCGTCTAGACGCCCCGACCGCACCGTCCTTTTGCACCCTACCCCCTCCGGGCCCCCCTCCCCTCCCGCCGCGCATCTGTCCACCTGCGGCCCCCATGGAAATGAATGAGGCTGGCGGCGTGGAGGGCGTAGGCGCCGGCGCGGCCCGGGGATAGCGAGGGGAGAAACAAAATGTTAGATTCCTACACACATCACCACGTGCCCTATTTTCCATCCACCACTCAATCAATCTCACCCCTCCAGACATTCCCAAGTGTGCGAATGTCGCACACCCACGGGAGAGAGAAAATATTCACACACTTGGAGGAGAGTGAATGGCTACCTATATAAGTAAACGAATCTCTATTCGCTCACATTGACGTGTGTAAATATTTTGTCGCACATCTGCAGGTGCGTATCAATTTTTGCCCACCCTTTCTCTTGACTAAATTGTCAGTCACCAAGGAATGAAAACATTTTTGGCAGGCAAAGCGGCCACCGCCACCACCACACCGTTTCGAGTGCGCTGCAAGACTCCATCTCCAGGGACGCTGTGCATTACTACTGGGACACGGGGTCGCATCGCCGCATCTCGACGCTTTTTCTCACGGGACGCAGCAGCCGGTGCAGCGGCGGGCGATACGGGCCGCTAGGAAGCAGGAAGGACACGGAGACACGGCGGAGCAATGCTTGTGGTTTGCGGCGTGCCAGCTCGGCCCCGGCCGGCCCCTCAGGCCTCCTCCTCCTGCAATTTGCTTAACCCATTCTGAGTGCAGCCCCGCCCCGCCCCGCCGGGCTGAGCCGGCCGCCTGCTGCGGTGCGCGGTGCGGGTCCAGCAGCGTGGGGTCAGCCGGCAGCAGCAGCGGCATAACTCCGCGACGACAAGCCCGACCCGCCCCGCCCGATAATGCGGAAGGGACAAACTTGGGCGCGTCAGCTTTGGGGCCGCTCCATTCCATTGCAAAGGCACCGGCGGCACGGGGCATTCCATCATCCCATTGGGGAGAGAAGCCCCCCCCCCCCCCCGGGGGCGGATCAGGTGTACAGCGCAATCATTAACGAAACCCTCCGCGGCGTGATTTTTGACCTGTAGAAGTGCGCAAAATTCTGAGCCGAGGTTTCTAAGAGGGCTTTCTAGAGCTGCAAACGGATTTGTTTTGATGCGAACGAAGGGCATCTTTAATGCACGAACATCGACATAAAAGTGCATACACGAGGTATTTTACAGGAAATTCGGGTGGTCAGTGTTGAAAGGGTACATGTTGTGGACCGCCACGTCGAATGACGCGAAAAACTCTTGCTTGTGCTGCTGTTGCCGTTGTGTGGAGGGCAATGCAGTGACTCCAATCAAGAACCCCCCCCCCCTACCCACTGTCCCCCGCGCGTCCAGAGCGCAGCCCAGTATAATGATGGGACGTGGATGCACCCCAGCCCTCCCCCCCCTCTCCCCTC
>NW_026267160.1:643885-645261 GCF_000697945.3 Frankliniella occidentalis | reverse complement strand
ACACACACACACACACACACTTTGCTACCGGTGGGTGCATCTCGAGTGAGTCACCACCCAGAGAGGGTTGGAGGGGAGGGGGGCGACAGTTTGCCTCTGAAGCTGATGCGCGTGCTGGAGTGAAGAAGTGACACAGGGTGGTCGACGTCGCCGGCACGGTGGTGGTCTTCGCTATGAGAAGAAAAGCTATCCTATGTGTGTGTGGGTGTGGGTGTGAGCGTCCGCTTCGAAAATCGCCTGGACCCCAAGGTCACCATGATCAAGGGATTAAATCGTATACGCATAGCAGGGCGATTCAATTCAATTCCAAATTTCGTTTACTTTTCAAAACGTACATTTATTTAGGATTCTTTTTTCACATAGTCCTTGTGCTTCACCGTATGCAAGTATTTATTGTACAAGCAAGGGAACTCTTGTCACATTGATAGTTAATATCCAAAGAGCATTTAACCTTATTTTACAAATGGGTATAATAAAACACAAAATGAAAGAGATTGGAATCAAGAGCTCCTGCCCTGTGAGGGTTCGCGTAGAAGTCAATGATGCGGGTTTACCTTGGTAAAAATGACCTGTGTGGAATATTATTCATGAGCCAAAAGACTCAAGTGATGCTCTTCAGAGGGTTTCTCTATCGAGTGCATTATTAGATGTGAACGCAGACCTCCGGTTGTAGAAAATTTTCTTTTACACTCAGTACACTCAAAAGGTTTCCCTCCCGTGTGCCTATGAGTGTGGGTTGGCAAAGTATTTCTGCCAGCAAACGTCTTCTGGCAGAATGTTCACTCAAATGGCTTCTCGCCCGTATGCGTTTGTAAATGTCGTCTCAGGTCTCTGGGCCGCGCAAATTTCTTGTTGCACACATTGCACTCAAATGATTTCTCACCCGTGTGCGTTAGTACATGTCTTCTCAAATGACTAGAACGCGGATATTTTTTGTTGCACACAGTGCACTCAAATGGTTTCTCACCCGTGTGAGTTCGAAAATGTGAACGGAGATTCGCATTTTGCGCAAATTTCTTGTTGCACACAGTGCACTCAAAGGGTTTCTCACCCGTGTGCGTTGGTAGATGTTGACGCAGTTCACTGGCTTGCTTAAATTTTTTGTTGCACACAGTGCATTTAAATGGCTTCTCGCCCGTGTGCGTTAGTAGATGCCGTCTCAAGTCACCGGCTTGCGCAAATTTCTTGATGCACACAGTGCACTCAAATGGTTTCTCGCCTGTGTGAGTTCGGAAATGTGCACGGAGATGCGCTCGTTGCGCAAATTTCTTGTCACATACAGTGCACTCAAAGGGTTTCTCACCCGTGTGCGTTGGTAGATGTTGACGCAGTTCACTGGCTTGCTTAAATTTTTTGTTGCACACAGTGCACTCAAA
>NW_026267160.1:643407-643835 GCF_000697945.3 Frankliniella occidentalis | reverse complement strand
CACTCAAAGGGTTTCTCACCCGTGTGCGTTGGTAGATGTTGACGCAGTTCACTGGCTTGCTTAAATTTTTTGTTGCACACAGTGCACTCAAATGGTTTCTCGCCCGTGTGCGTTAGTAGATGTCTACGAAGATTACTGGCATCCGCAAATTTCTTGTTGCACACAGTGCACTGAAATGGTTTCTCGCTCGTGTGCGTAACTAAATGTCGTCTCAGATCACTGACTTGCGCAAATTTCTTGTTGCAGACAGTGCACTGGAATGGTTTCTCGCCCGTGTGCGTTAGTAGATGTCTACGAAGAGTACTGGCAACCGAAAATTTCTTGTGGCACACGGTGCACTCAAAGGGTTTCTCACCCGTGTGCGTTGGTAGATGTTGACGCAGTTCACTGGCTTGCTTAAATTTTTTGTTGCACACAGTGCACTCAAA
>NW_026267160.1:629141-636947 GCF_000697945.3 Frankliniella occidentalis | reverse complement strand
GCGTGGCGGGGCGGGGTGGGGCGCCAACGGGCCCCCTTCATTTTGAGCATAATGGCGGGCTGGCGCCCCGCCCTGGGCCGGCCCGCTCTGCCCGCCCTGCCCACTCGAATGGCTCCTGATAATACACGTGCACGGAAGCCCCGCGGGGGAGGGATGGCGGGGAGGGGCGGGGGCCGAACTCACGTTTTGGCCCCGGCCCCCGCCGCCGCTCGCTCGTCGCGCTGCTGAAGGGGTGACAGGACGTCCTCTGCTCCGCTGATAGCTCCCCTGCCGCCGGCACACACGGGACTCTTTTGTTTTATGTATTTTCGCTCGGCTTTATTTTTATATTAAAAATCAACCATACTCTCCTCTGCCCCTCCCACCCTTCTCTCTTTCCCCTCCCCCGCTGCCAGTTCATCTCCTTTTTCATTCCGGCCGTCTGCACAATGATGATACGGTAATTAGAAAAGGACTTGTGCTCTCGTGGACCAGCGCGCGATTGGGGGGACACGTCTCTATCTCGGATGTGCACACTCACTGCTAAGACGTTCGCACTGTCACGTGGTCATGTCACGTGCTCCAACTACACCCAGGTGAGCACGTTCTCGCCGAACTTTATAACATTGTACTTTGTTTCAAGAAAACTAAACTTGCCACAAGGATACTTTTCTCAGAACAAGCGCAACATTCACATTCAACTGAAAAATCAAGAACATGCTCCTTGGGTGTAGCCCCACTCCTCCACCCCTGAGACCTTTTTTTTCCGTGCCAAGAGGTGTTTACTTGAATTTTGGTACATAGTCATTGAAAATGCGCGCAGAACTGAAGAATATGGCCGAAATATCGCACCCTATTTGTTGCCCATCAGAGACAATTTTAATATAGTTCGAGAACATTGTTTGCCTTTTGCAGTTTTCGATCGCAGCCCAGGCCAGGCTCGCGCGCCGCGCGCGTCGCCAGGCTAATAGCTGGCCTTCTGTTTTGTTGCTGTTTTCTGGAGCAGAGAGTAATTGGACGTCTGGGCCGGCCAGGGTGGGGCGTGGTAGGGCGGGGCGTGGCGGGGCGGGTCCTTTATACACTAGCCGGCTCCCTCCTTCAATGCCGCGCAGCGGTGCGTTGTAGTGTTGGTGAGTCACAACGCGACGCGTCGAGATCAGGGCGGTAGACTGGCCGGAGGAGAGAGAGGAAGGAAGACAGAGAGTCGGAGAGAGGAAGGGGGATGCGGTGAAGTTTGGGGGTGGCGGGGAGGGAAGACTACGTATTTCAACCGCGTTCCTCTGAGCCCCCTGTAATGAACGCCAGCCACCCCAGAGTGAGCCCCCCACCCCCAGCCGCGTTCGCCTAGCTACCAAAGAGACCGAAATGAAACGACACTCTGGAAGCGGGGCGGCCGGGCGCGCGGCGGAGCACCAGAGGCCACTACTGGGCCTCTGTGAGGACCCTGGTCCGGCGTCCTACACACTCACAAAAACGTTTCATGTACAAGCCCTTTTTAGCAGATGATACATTATACACAACTGAAAGTAATAATACTTTACTTAACTATGTATCATTGCTTGTACTCTCATGCGGAGCGCTGAGAGGCACCGACCAGGCATGACGTCATCCAGTAGTGTGTGTAGGGGCGCGTGATGCGGCCCCCGCGCTCCGACCGTGCCCATGCCGCACAGCCCAAAGCTATACGCAGGCTCCCCTCCCCCTCCCCCTCCCTCCGGCAGACTCGGCTCGTCATTCGGCTCGAAGCGCAGCTCGGAGCTCGGCTTGGACCGTCTCGGCTGAAGAACGCGCGCGGCGCGGTAATTTAAACTCTAACCTAACTATGAAGAGACAGAACTAAATGAATTCAGAAACATTATTTTCAAACCACTTCTCTATAGAGAAGTATCACTCGCAAACTGTCTCTACGTCCCTCTTCACACTAACTTGGTCTTAGACCCTTCAAAACATTACAAAGACTAGGAGACACAGAACACAACCCAAATCTTTTTATGTAAAAATATGTAATTAAATGTGAATTAAGATTTGTAAATTATCTTTACACTTCTGCATAATGCGTCCCGTGATCTCCCACTGAAATATTATAGACTGGAATAATTCTTGAATTCGTATCATCTGCTTTCACGATCCGTTCCTGAACGGAACTTTTTTTTCCCCAAAATGTGGCAGGCAGCAGCAGCAATAACAATTAAATAGCGGCGGATGAAATTTTTCAGGGGGGATTTTTTTGTTGCAGACAATATTCGACGGTGAGGAGATCCCTCGCGGCTAGAATTTGGCGCTTCGCACTCGCACGGCCCTTGGCCCTCGCACCCAAAGCGGCAACGCCACGGCCCTCCCGGATCCGAGCGACGCCCTCACAACGCCAAAGCTGAGGGCCCTTCACTTCCGAGGTCCGCCCTGCCCTGCCCCGCCCCGCCCCGCCCGGAGCGCTCAGAGGCGCACAGGTGCTGGCTTCCTTACTCGACAAAGGGACGTCGGTGGCGACACGGCGGCGCCCTTCGTCTACACCAGCGCTGGGCTTCACCACGCGGAGCACCGTTCCTGTGTGGGCGAGTTAAAGTCCCGTCCGAAAGATCATCATTCTTCTGGGATCGATCAAGAGGTAGTCTAATATATGGTAAATTACAAGCTTCGTTTTGCATTTAAAAAGGTACATTTATTTTGGATTCTCTTTTACATGCTCCTTTTGCCTCAACCGTTGTACGCAAGTCTTTACAAGCATGAGAACTCTTGTCGCATTCATAATTCATGCAAATAACATTCAACCAAGTTACAGAATTGATGATCATAAGGTATTTAAAAGATTTTATTTGATTATTATTAAGGCTCCTGTAGGGGTTCGTAGATCCCAGTGATGTGCTTGATAATGATGATCCGTATGAGATATTAGATGGGCATGGAACACACGGACTGTCAAAGACGACCCTCAGAGGGTTTCTCGGTCGTGTGCATTTTTACAAGATGTTTACGCAGATTACTGGATGAAGAAAACTTTCTTTTACACTCAGTACACTCAAAAGGTCTCTCTCCCGTGCTAACTCTAGGATGTAAACGCAGTTCAGCAGAACACGAAAATGTCATGTTGCACAAAATGCACTTAGGTGTCTGCGTGGGTTCGGGTGTGCTTTAGAAGATTGTCTTTCTGAGCAAACTTCTTCTCACAATGGGTACACTCAAATTTCTTCTCGACCGTGTGAGTTTGGAGATGTATACGAAGATAAGAAGCCGACGCAAATGCTTTCTGACACTCAGTACATTTGAAAGGTCTTTCTCCGGTGTGCGTTCGGAGATGTCTACGCAGCGCCCGCTCAATCGAAAATTTCTTGTTGCACAAAGTGCACTCGAAGGGTTTCTCTCCCGTGTGGGTTCGGGTGTGGTTAAGCAGGTCACCTTTTTTAACAAACTTTTTCGGGCAGGAAGTACATTCAAAAGGTTTCTCGTCAGTGTGCGTTAGTACATGTTGACGCAGATTACTGGCTTTCATAAATCCCTTGTTGCACACCGAGCACTTAAAAGGCTTCTCTCCCGTGTGCACAACAAAGTGTGCAAGCATTTCACTACGGGCCCTGAATTTCTTGTTACACGCAGTACACTGAAAAGGCACCTCTGGCTCCTCTCCCGTGTGTGTCCGGATATGTGCACGCAGCACGTGCCCCTGCCGAAATTTCTTGTCGCACATATTGCACTCAAAAGGCTTCTCTGTCGTATGGTTATGGAGCAAATGGCTACGAAGAGCACCAGTGGACGAAAATCTTTTGTGACATTCTGTGCACTCGAAAGGTTTCTCCCCCGTGTGCGTGGTCCGGAGATGTGCACGCAGCGCCTGGTCTTGTGAAAATTTCTTATGGCACACAGTGCACTCAAGAGGCTTCTCTTCTGTGTGAAGTCGCACATGTGAACGAAGGGTACTAGTGGAGTTAAATGTTTTGTAGCAGGCAGTACACTCAAACGGTTTTTCTCCAGTGTGCGTACGGGCGTGTATCCGTAGATGACTACTTTGCGTGAACTTCTTCTGGCAGTGGGTACATTCGAAGGGCTTTTCTCCAGTGTGCATTCGGAAATGTACACGCAAATGCGCATCTTGCGAGAATTTTTTGTCGCACACAGTGCATTCAAAAGGCTTTTCTCCCGTGTGAGTTTTGATATGGGTACTAAGATTAGTAGTGGACGCAAACGTTTTGTGACACTCGGTGCACTCGAAAGGTCTCTCTCCAGTGTGCGCTGCTCGGAGATGGTAACGCAGCCCCTGCGGGTGAGAAAATGTCTTGCTGCACATCGTGCACTCTGAACGCTTTTGCTCTCCCGAGTGAGTTCGGACATGGAAACGAAGATGAGAAGTCGACGCAAATGTTTTGTTGCAAACAGTGCACTCAAACGGTTTTTCTCCAGTGTGCAATCGGATGTGTACTCGCAGATAACTACTTTCCGCGAACCTCTTCCCGCAGTGGGTACATTCGAAGGGCTTTTTGTTTTCAGTGTGTGATTGGAAATGTCTACGGAGAGACTCAGCTCGCTTGAATTTCTTCTCGCAGAGGTTACATTCGTAGGGCTTTTCTCCAGTGTGCGTTCTGATGTGACTTTGGAGTGTACCACTTTGCGTAAACTTCTTCTCACAGTGGTTACATTGGAAGGGCTTTTCTCCGGTGTGCGTGCGTAAATGTTGACGGAGAAGTGCAGGTCGCAAGAATTTCTTGTCGCACACAGTGCAGTTGTAAGTTTTCTTTCCCGCCACGTGGTTTTTCATGTGAACGTCGAAAGCTTGTTGGGTAGCGAAGTCCTTCCGGCAAACATCACACTGGAAAGGCATGTTGGTGGCGCAGAATGGTCTCACGTTTCCTAAAAACAAAAAAATAAAAAAAACAAAATAAACAATTTACACAGCCATTTACACATTCAATAAGCAATAAGACAAGTAGGATGATGAATCAAGTGCGTATGTAGGCTATGATCGGGATCAGGCACAGCAGCAGGGCGCGCAGGGGCGGGGCGGGCCGGCCCGCGCGACACGCGAGCGTCACGCTGCCTACCCGCACGGCGCTCGGCAGCGAGTGCAGGCCGCGGGGCACTACTCCTGACCCGCGGGATGGCACAGCCTCGCCGCGCCCAGTATGGCGACGGACAGCATACTGGGGCGCGGCGAGGCGCCTGTAATTATCGCCGCGGCTCCGGACTGCGGACTCTCTCTCTCTCTCTCTCTCTCTCTCTCCCGCTACTGCGTCCTGCCGTTTGTGGCGACGCTTTCCGTTGTGGCCCGGTCCAGCCTCGGGATGGTAATGGCCTGGAGGCTCGGCCGGAGGCTCGGCCGGAGGGGGTGACGCCGCGCGCGCACGGCCGCCGCAGTCGCGCCTGGTCACTCGTGACTCGTGGCACGATTCGTCTTAATCCCTGCACTTACGGTACCCCCTCCAGCGAGCGCGACCCGCTCGGTCGGTACACGCTGCGCGACTTGGCAGCGGGCCCGACCTAAACCTCATGCTCCTGGTATTTTGTGTCGCACCATAACTGTTTTTGCCAAAACACCACTTTCTAGCACTTTCGGTACAAATTTTGCTCCACGCCTGACCAGCAGGGACCCCAAAACTAAAACTGTGAAAAAATAGTTGCATGTATTGCCGAAAATTTTTCAAGAAAGCGCGTCAGCGTGTCGTTAAATTATAATTCAAAGTTGCAAAATTTTACTCGATTTTACTTATCCACTTGTAGTTTATTGTCGGGCAAGAATAGGCAGGCGTAAATAAATAAACGCAATGTTATTAAAACATTAATCACAATTATGGTCAATTTATGAGGTTATTTTTAACAGTGTAGGATGGGCCTCCCCTTTTACCGAAACTGCCTTTCATGCGTGTTTGCGAGAAAGAGAGACAATGACAATGAGAAGACCTGAATGGAATGAAAACAGATCAGTGCGCGATAAAGAAATGTTGTCTCGCTGTCAATGGCACGATTGCGAAATCAGCCGATTAGCGGATGTGACGAGTGTTTTGACTTCGAGTCTCGAGTAGGGCGTATGGAGTGGACGCGAGCGACACCACAGGAAAAGAGAGGGAGGGGAGGGAAGGGGCGTAGAAATGTCCACTCACACACTCGAGACGCGTCACGGAGTTACGCGCATTTCAGTGTTTTCCTCGTCCTTTTTCTTTTCTCGCTGCTCTGCTTGCGGCACCGGCCGGTGCCGGCCGTGCGCGACTGTGTGCGGCGCCCTCTAATCTTTTCGATTGTCGCGTGCCGCGCCCGAGTAAGGCGGCGCGTGCCAGTCCGCGTGCCACTCCGTGTCCAGTACATCACTGGTCGGCGCACCGCCGGGCAGCGCCGCGAGAGCGAGTGAGAAGGGAGAGACAATTTCCCACCGCGTGCCCGGCCTGGCGGCCCGCCCGGTCGGTCCGCGGCGTGGAGGGGGGGCACGCCGTCGTCTGGCCGACGGGTCCCGCACCGCGCCGAGGACAAAGTGCTCCTCTTAATAATCTCCTGGTCACTGTAAGGCTGCGCTGTTGCGGGTCCTCCCGTTGCGACACTGTCTGCGCATCACTACGGCACAGTGCTCTTTATAGTTAGTTTCATCTTCAGACAGGCCAGCTGCTGTGCTGCTTGCGGTTTTTCGACCGCGCGCCGCGCACCTTGCACTCGCCCGGCCGAAGCTTACAGCAAAGGCGTTTCGCTTCGGCGCAGCAGCAAAAGGGAGAAAAAAAAGAGCTCATGATCTCGAAACGTTTATCATCACGAAATGCAGTACGGAGAGTAAAAATGAGGCGACAGGAAAACAAACTTGCGAGAAGCGAAACGGCACGTCTCGTCGCACTGCGGGGCGCATGGGGGGCAGCAGGGAGGCTCCAGGGGTGACGGCGGGAGGAGGAAGAGGGAGGGAAATGGAAAGGGTGCAACGGCTAGGTGGAAAAGGATTCCGAAAACGGCTCATTCACTTCGAACTTGTTTCGGTAAGTTACAAGAAAACCCAGCCCCTGCAGACGTTTTCCCAGAATACGGCCTGCAACCACTAACAGTTTTACCCATGCTTCTATTTTTTTTTTAAATAGTCTCACAATCCCAAACACACCATTGCATTAGTGGGAAATTGAATTTAGTTTCTGTAAAGCACAACATAACAAACGGACTGTCGATACAGTGATGATGGGACAGAGTTCAAATGGCCGTCCAGCAGCGCCCGGGCGCGAGGCGCCTCGCAGCAGCCGCGCCGGGCAATCGCCACTCTGATGGAATGATAATGGCGACAAAACTTTTTTTCCCCTCGCCCGACGAGGTGCAATACCACGCTCACCGCACGGCGCACGGATATATGTTGTTACGTTACGTTATCAGTTTGTACACCGCGCGCGCGATTTCAAACGACATTACACATTAAAATTTTTCTTTTTATTTACTACGACTACTATATACTGTGCTGCTGCTGCTGCGCATTGCATTGCATCGGCGCGTCGTGGTTTTTGCGCCCGGCCGTCCACCGTAATGGCCATAAAGTGCAGCAGCAGCAGCAGCGGCAGCAGCGGCTGCAGCGGGCCTGCCGGGATACATCGTCTCGTAAATTGTCATCGCCCAATGCAGCGAGCCGCTCGCGTGCCGAGGGGATGACACTCCAATACACTGCTGCTGCCTCACCCCCTCCTCTCTGCGCCAACCTCTCAGTCTCTCTCTCTCTCTCTCCGTCTCTCTCTCACTCTTATCCCAGTCCGAGGAGGGATAATCTCGTTGTAATTAGATCGCGTGAAGAAGTTGGCGCTGGGCAATGCAGCGCCATGCGGCCACAGTAGCGCGCTTGGAATGGGCGACGCGGGCCCCGGGGGCACTCGAGGAGGGGGATCGGGGAGG
>NW_026267160.1:619369-629071 GCF_000697945.3 Frankliniella occidentalis | reverse complement strand
GTCACTCCGAACAGGGATGAAACCATTTGCGAGGGGCACTCCCCGTCCGGCCGCCGGAGAGCTAGGCCAAGATACTGGTGTGGTTGCCGTTCAGCCGCGAGTTTTAAAACAATCAACAATAATCCACAATTCAACAGAAAACATCGCGGACAGGTACAGGTTTCGCATACATGTGCGAAAGTTAAGGAGCTTTCAAGAAAATCGCTAGAGAAGCGACAAGAAATGCGGAATTTAAAAGTGAAAGACAGGAAGGCAGTGCTGACAGACGGTGGCACCACTCTACACCCCGCTTCACCGTTTTCACGAAAATTGCGACGAATTAAAAGCATTTAGCAGCTACTTTATGGGCAGTGTTTCGCTGGAAGAGAACAGCCCAGAGGGAGAGCACGGCACGGTGTGCTGCTCGCGCTGCAGGAAAGAGAGAGGGAGAGAGAAGTAATCAGGTGGAAGCAGGAAAAGGTGGGCGGGGAGGGGGCGGAAGTAAGAAAAAGAGAGTGGGGCGTACATATGAAGATTGAAGAAAGAGGGAAATAGAAGGTGAAAGACAACAGGCTAAAGCAGTGGCCCCAGGGGTGGTGGAAAGGGGAGGGGGGTGATGCGCGACCTCATGCGCTTCGGCAGCGCGAATTTGCATTCGGCGACCAGAAAAGCTGTCGCCGTCGGGAGTGATTTCTGAGAAGGCGTTTCCTATATCGTGCGGTGCACAGCCCTCCTGCAAGTCGCTGCAGTTTATTTTGCGGCCGTTAACAAGCGAGAACCCCTCTCTGTGTCCCACCCCAGCACAGAGCCCCGCTGGCCCAGCCGGGTCCCACGGGGGCCGATCTCTATACATTGATTCAATCATCAACAAAAAGAAAAGAAGACAATTTCCCTTTCGTTTTTCCTGGGCTTGTCAAAAGTCAACATGTAAGCAAAGATAACAGCAGTGTCACTGAAATAATATTTGAAAATTCGTGAGCTATATACACGGAAAAACAATACCTAATTTAAGGAAAGTGGAAAACTTTAAAAGATTCCTCTGATTTGCGGAAATCTAAAAAAAGGGGATATTTCCCTCATTTTCAGAGAAGATTTCCTTCAAATTATGAGGAGTTTTTTCTCAAACATGGAAGTCTTCAAATTTTTTCCCTTTTCCTCTAAAAATCAGACAATATTTTTACCGTGTACGAGGCGGGAGGTAATAAACAGTTTCCGATAATTTCACCCAAAACCTTTAACGTCAAATTTTCCGGTGCGTGCGATATTCCACTGGCGCATGCGGTCACACTGCTGGATTTGTTTTTCCCGTTTTACTTTTTATTTTGAAACCATCTGCAGAGGTCTGGATGAGTTCGCCACCAGCGTGCGGTACTGGGCATCGGGTATTAAACACGGACTCCTCTCGGGTTCAGAAGGGCACAAAAAAGAGGAGTGGAAGAGGAGAGCCGAGGTAGTAATGAGGTGGCATGGGTACGCACCTTCTACCCGCCGGCGGTGTTTAACGACAGCGGCGTAGCAGAGGGCGAGGCGCGCAGCGGACCAGGGCTACGCCACCGCCAGTGTTTACGATCCGAGTGTTATGTCTTGTTTCTCCCGGGAGGGGCCGCCGGAGGAGGCCGGAGCCAGCGACGGAAGAAGAGAGAGAGAGAGGGGCTCTAAGCAACGATGATGCCCCCGTTACGAACGCAGTCCTTGCCGCTGCGAGCGGGGGAGGCCGTGGTGTGGCGGTGGGCGTGAGATATTAGCGGGTATCAGAGACGCACCAGAGAGAGGGAGAGACCGGGGGGGGGGGGGTATCTCGGAGTATCTCCTTCCTCATTAGAGCCTGGCTTCTGCTGGAAACGACCGGGAGCACGGACCACCGAATCAATTTGGACCTGGCTCCGCGTCCCAGAATTATTTATTTACTCATTTGCATTCGGTGTTATTTACACTTCGATCCGTAAAAGAGGTCATGCTCGCGGAGGTTGTCAAACCCGCTAGGCGACGAAGTAATGCTGACCGCTCTGCGACTAAAGCTAGAAACAATACGACAGTTCAAACTGTAAAACTAAAGTCGTACAGGTTTTAAACTGTCGAAAAAGAACAAATTATACAGTGATCGTGTTTTATTTTCGTGCCTCTACAGAGACGTTAAATATCTACATCATCATTCGGAAATATGCAAAGCCATTAGCACGTTTCCAGTGTGCATTCCCTGAGTACCCGACTTGCCCCACGCAGTTCAGCTTTTGTTGTTAGGACACCTCGCAGTGCCCCTCAGGGGGACGCCTCTGGTCTCTTGTCATAGAAGAGGAACATACGCCGCTCGACTGCTTGACGGTCCTCCAGACCCAAAAGCTCCGGCCACCAGACCCCCCTATAACCCAGTTTCAGGTCGGGGTCGCCTTTCCACAACACGCAGAACATAATTGCGTTTTCACGGCGCGAGTATTGTGGGCCACGCGCGGCCGCGCCACGCCACGCAGGGCCAACACCGGCTCGCCTCAAAAGTGCTAAAAAGGGACTGGATAACGTGTTTTACGCTTCATTGTGTGGCTTTCTATAATAATTACTTCTCCAGTTTCCTCTCGGGCCGCTAGACTCGCTCGCGGCGCAGAGGAAACAGCCCCGTGCGCTCTACGCTTCAAAATGCCCATATATAGGCGATCCAGCACAACGCCTTCAGTTTTCGGCGGGCCTCTGCTGCGGGCTTCACTGCCTGCACAGGCAGTTCTCTCTTTCTTTTTCATACCGTGTTTTTTTTCTCCGGCGCCGTCTTTGGCGCCGGACGCGGGGGCGCACTGCGTAAGACCTACAGCGATTTGTTTTTCTTTTTGCGTTCATGACCCGTCTCTATATTAGGCCCCGCGGCAAGCGTGGCGTAAATTCGTCAGCAGCAGCACTGCCGCTGCTGGTCGTGTTCCTCGAGACCAGCTCAT
This sequence comes from Frankliniella occidentalis, assembly GCF_000697945.3. Taxonomy (NCBI): domain Eukaryota; kingdom Metazoa; phylum Arthropoda; class Insecta; order Thysanoptera; family Thripidae; genus Frankliniella; species Frankliniella occidentalis. The sequence continues at coordinate 626,171 of NW_026267160.1, read as the reverse complement.
CACCGCGTGGGGAGAGCGGGATAATCCTCCGACAGTCTCAGCCCGGCGGTTGGAGAGAGTGAGAGAGACCTTTGTGGGAAGTAAAACTAACCCTCTCTCGCCCGGCCCTGCCCCTCTGCCGTTGCGTTTGATGGCGGACTGATTCCAACCACGGAATGGAGAGGGATCATTAATGCGAAAAATGACGCGCGTTATGCGCGTTCCTGCGGTGAGGGGTCCTGGGGTCGCCAGTGGCGGACCTTGTGGGAGTGAACGAGAGAGACTCTGGGTCTCGTCATCTCCCTCGGACGCATTGTGAGCAGCAGTCTGTATGTGTCTCTCTCTCCTTCAGCCCGCGCCACTGTGTGAAGTGCAGCAGGGAGGCAGCAGGGCGCTGCCAGTGGTCAGCAGCAGAGGCGCAGCCTCGGCCGACACTTTCCTCAGGACGTCGCAACAGGGGCAGCAAAATCTGCTCGAGATTCTGTCGCTGCAGCCGGAACAGCCAGATCAGCAGGAGCCAGAAAGCGGCGCAAGGAAAAATAGAAATAAAAAGCGGGCCACAAAATGTCGCTTCAAATTTGTATGGTGCCACTGGCAGAGAATCGAAATCGCACAATTGCTCACCTTACGATGTGTCTGAACGAGGCAAAAATCATGTACACACAGAAATACAAGAAACCAAAACATACACCAAATTACTCTCTGACACATGAAAAAGAAAGCGTGTAGTCACAAGCGGACTGTATACAGTATACCGCATGACCCACGAGCTCCTGACTGAAGCTAGATGAAAAATACAAGACAGGACAGGACACAGCACGTTGGCAGTTTAGCAGAAAAGTCTTTTATTTAAGCACAAGTTTTAAAATACAGCAATGTTAAACAACAAAGACAGAATATTCATTTCAAAAAAGTTACTAGTATAGGATGAACACAAGATTAAAACAAAACACTTTAAGGTACACGAACATGAACGTAAAATTGTAAAGTAATCATTTGAAAAGGCCTGCAGATTCATGGAGTAACAGGCCTGTGAGCATCTTAAGCGATAGCACAGGCATCATTCCAGTGTGCACTCAAAACTGATCACGCAGAGCCCATTGCCTGCACAAATTTCTGTCTGCGTACCAAGGTAAAATAAAAGGGCTACTCTCCAGTATACGTCCGGTGATCTCTGCGCAGGTTACAACTGTGCGAAAATTTATTTTTGCAAACAGTACACTACAAAGGCTTCTCTCCAGTGTGCGTTCGGAGATGCTTGCGCAGACTACCACTCTGCGAAAACTTCTTTCTGCACAAAGTACACTCAAAAGGCTTCTCACCAGTGTGCGTTCGGAGATGCTTGCGCAGACTACTACTCTCCGAAAATTTCTTGTGGCACACAGTGCACTCAAAAGGCTCCTCTCCGGTGTGCGTTCGGAGATGTAAGCGCAGACTACCACTCACCGAAAACTTCTTGTGACACATAGTACACTCAAAAGGCTTTTCCCCAGTGTGCGTTCGGAGATGTGAGCGCAGGTTAGAACTTTCCAAAAATTTCTTGCTGCACACAGTACACTCAAAAGGCTTTTCTCCCGTGTGCGTTCGGAAATGTGAGCGCAGGTTAGAACTTTCCAAAAATTTCTTGCTGCACACAGTACACTCAAAAGGCTTTTCTCCCGTGTGCGTTCGGAAATGTCTGCGCAGATTTTGATGAGCCGAAAATTTCTTGTTGCACACAGTACACTCATAAGGCTTCTCACCAGTGTGCGTTCGGAGATGAGAGCGCAGCGTACAACTTTCCGAAAATTTCTTGCTGCACAAAGTACACTCAAAAGGCTTTTCCCCAGTGTGCGTTCGGAGATGCTTGCGCAGACTACCACTCAGCGAAAACTTCTTTCTGCACAAAGTACACTCAAAAGGCTTCTCACCAGTGTGCGTTCGGAGATGCTTGCGCAGACTACCACTCTCCGAAAATTTATTTTGGCACACAGTGCACTCAAAAGGCTCCTCTCCGGTGTGCGTTCGGAGATGTACGCGCAGATTGTGATGCGCCGAATATTTCTTATTGCATACAGTGCACTCAAAAGGCTTCTCACCAGTGTGCGTTCGGAGATGAGTAGAAAGATTGCACCTTAGAGAAAATGCCTTGTTGCATGCAGTACACTTGAATGGTTTCTCTCCAGTGTGTTTCCTCATATGATTTTCAAGATGGTTTCGAGAATCAGCTTCGTAAAAGCAAACGTCACATCGAACAGGCATGGTGATGGTGTTGAATACCGTAGTTTCTGCAAAAGAAAGAAATGTCTTTATTTCCATGTGTACGATATACAATTTTTGGTTGCAAGTTGCGGCAAGTTACAAGCAGAGGTCAAGAAAGCGCGTTGTATCTGCCCGACCGATTGCAAACTAAAAACCCAACAATGTACTAAGTACACAAATAAAAGAGTGAGGAGGGAGAGGGGACTTCACCCTCTGGTAGAGACAGTCTTTGGGGGTCTGTCTAAAAACTAGCCCACAGGGCTAAGAAATATACAGTCCCCTCGATCAGGCCACAAAAGCCAATCCGCGCCCAGTCTTGAGCGCAGCGGTGGCGTGGCGTAGCGGCGGTGGACTGCCAGTGCTTCGCTGCGAGCTCTACGCCCCCCCCCCACCTCTTCGCCCCCAACCGCCGCGTGCGGGGAGGGGGCAGGGCAGAGATGCCCAAAGACGCCAGCCACACTAAAGGGCCCGCTCTGTGCTATATAGAGAGTGAGGAGGGGGGAGCGGACTTTGCCCTGTAGTAGAGACAGTCTTGGGGACTAAAATAAATATGCAAAGCCAGCATGAAATACAAGATATAAGCGTACGCAGAAATACGCGAACCCCAATTGGCCGAGGACCAGCTTTGGAAGGTCTGGAGGGGAGGGAGAATGTTCTGCGACAGACGGTTCGGTTCTCAGCCGCCGCTGCACGGAGGGTCGAAGTGATCCGCGGACTTCCGTCACCACAACAGCACAGGTCGGAGGGACACGGTTTTGTTCCGCATGTCGGGTCGGGTCACGTCGAGCCGGATACGTACAGAGGACCGCAACGATGCCATTCGCCATTCCCCTCTTCACCACCACGATCCTTTATCGGGGAACTTTGAGTCAGGCCAGGCCACGTGCTAGCAGTTCAACGCGTTTGATTTGACGCACTGAATTCACCGATTAGCCGTTATACGGCCACGCAAGGCCGGCCTTTGACGCTATGTAAAGCTGCTGCTCCAATTCCAAGGAAATATTCTGACCTCATCGCCGTCGAGCCGCCGCCCATATCTGCCACCTGCCAACGGCGGCGGCGCCCACCTGTTGTGGGAGCGACCCGTCAAGGAGTGTCGCACAGCGCGTGTGGCACCCAGCACCCCGCTCCCGCACCTGCGCTTCTGCACGTTACATCGTCCAAAACTATCAATTTCGCTCTACAGCAGTTCTTTCTTGCCTCTTCTCTCGGCTACTCGTTGTCGCGCGGGTGTTTCGGCGGCGTGTCGCTGGTGTTAGGCCGCGGTGCGGCGCGCGATGGCAGCACCTGTTTTTCCTCCTGCGGGCATTACCTGCCCGATGACCTGCGGGCGTGGCGGGGCGTGGCGGGGCGTGGCGGGGCGTGGCACGGCGGGGCGGCCGGGCCGCACGGCGCTTGAGTGGAGAGTGCTGCTATCCCGCGGGTCCAAGCCACGCCGCTAGGGGCAGGGAGGAGGAAGGGGGGTGAGGGGGCAGCAGCAGGACCCGCCGCGCTGTGGTCTCCAGCAGTTGATGGGATGCGACCACGACGGGCCGCGCCACGCTGCAAGAGCCTCTCTCTCTGTCCCTCTCTCCCCTTCTCTCTCTGTGTCTAGGATGCGGCCACGACGACACGCCACGCTTCGCCACGATGGAGTCTGCGCGCTATGGTGCTGCCGCCGCTCGGGACGGGACCACTTTGTGACCAGTCCGTGACCACCCCACCTCGTGCCTCGCGCCCATGGGAACGCGCTGCTGGCAGCCTGCTGCAGGCGGTGACCCCCACCCTCCAGGTGACCCCGCGCCGCGCCGTGCTCAGCCTGCTGCCTCTCCGTCCGTCCCGAGATGCAAACGCCCTCTCAATCGTCGATAAGTCCCTTTATCTGGATGACACGCTGCCGTATGGCAGCTAGTCACAAAAAAACACAGGTCAAACGTCCCCCATCAAAAAAGCACTAAAGTTTTAGTGAATACAAAGCCCTTTACGAAGGCACCTTACTTTAGCACCTTCAAAATGTCAGAATTTCACTAAAATTTTGAGTAGACTTTTCCTCAAAATCTGAGTTTTCCTCAAACAATTAAAGTTTTCCTTTTTCATCAAAAAATCAGAAATTAATTGTTGTTACCGTGCGCGAACGGAAATATATTCAACAGAGAGAGAGAGAGAGAGAGAGAGAGAGAGAGAGAGAGAGAGAGGGGGAGAGAAAACACGCGCCAGTGGAGTGGAGGCCATGATCACACTGCTGTAATGACACGGTGGATCGGTGCCAGTCCATTCTCGTATCCTCACTCCGCTGTACGCGCTCCATTCATACGGCCTATTCTGGCGTGTACGCATCGCGCAGCTACCGGACGAATACCCTCTCCTGCCCATACCTATACTACAGCCGGTCAAGACCAGGAGCCGCCGTCCATTTCCATCTCTCTCTCTCTCTCTCTCTCTCTCTCTCTCTCTCTCTCTCTCTCTCCATTCATTGGGAGCTCCCGTCCTCCGCCCCAGCTCACGCCTGCCAAACCCATTCATTCCTTCAATAAGAAGTGATTTCCCCCCGCGCGGCCGGTCGCCTCCGGTGCGCTGACGCCCATTACGCCTGGATTATATCGATCAGCAAGGGAACGCATATTACAGTCATCTACACAACGTTTTTATTTTCATTCGCTTTTATAAAATAAAAATAACAATCAATTTGAAATCCGATATACCACGTCTGTCGACGTTGAAATCGCTTTTACCTTTGCCGGGTGCACCCCGCCGCATACCGTCAGCACAGCGCGGCCACACCTGGCAGACACACGGCGCGGTGTAGCGTGCCCCCAGCGGGTCGAGTTTGTCTCCCGGTAAACCTCAGCAGTCGTATATATAATCAGACTAATGCACATGAGCACATGGCCGGCGCAATGTGCAATCATACCGTAAGGGGCCAGCGGCAGGATACGCGTCGTGTGGCCTGCCTCAATGCCGAGCCGTGTGCATGGCAGAGACACCGCGCCCGTCACAGGCACTGCCGTCAACACTACACTGAGGTCTTGGATCAAGTACTTTGCACACTGTACTTTGATCCTAGGTTAGGATCGGTTAGGTTAGGTTAGATTGTGTCAAGGTATATGTACTTGAAAAATATCGTATCGAGTACAGTGTACTTCGTCGAACAACACAGTGTTTTGCGTTTTTTTGGCATCAGTGCATAAATTATGCGTAATTGGACGCCAAGCATAAATGCTACTAAGCACACATACCTTTCAGAGACGCTTGATTTTCAAAATAAAACTTTGCTGATCTTAAAAAAAGAAATACAGTATATTCCCGGTATATTTTGCTGAATTCCAAACAACAATGACAAAATGGGAAGATATGAATCCGAGATAAATCACGGTTACTGTCGGAAAAATATCTAGGATTTGACGAAGAAGTAGTCGTCTGAATTAAATTGCCAAAGTTGACGAGGCGTGTAATGTCTAAGTATCGAATGGAAACGCAGCTTCTTTACCGGCCGTTACAACTTGAAATTCCATAGGAATTCCAAAATGTTGTTGAGGGTAAATCTTCATGATATCAAGAGAAATTTTTTTAACAGTGTGAAGGGCGTCAACCGCACCCTGCAGCAGCCCCCGTCCGGCCGTGCGTCTCCGGAGCTCATCTCCTGCTGCGGGCGCGCGCATGTGTGCCCACATATGTATGCACAGGATGCAATGCAATTAATGTGTGTCCTAACGTGGACCTGCTCTACATGGTCAGGCGGGGCCGGAGGACGGGCCGGTGAGGCGCGGGGCGCTGCGCGGAAATGATGTGTTTCGTGCGAAAATGGCGAGCCTGACGACTATACCGTAGCGACCTGAGACTGCCACGACGGCGACCGCAAAACAAAATCATTTCGCACAGACAACGGAGCAGAGTGCCAACTAATGCAACTACTGTTCTAGTGTGGTGCCTGGGGGCGCGCGGACCAGACGAGGTCACGAACCCCAGACCTTTGCGTAGGAGCACCAAAAACGGGTTTCCGAGCACAAACTTGTACGTCTCCAGGGCGCGGCGGCGGCGGCGCTCTCTGAGGTGCTGGCGGCTCTGCGCGGCGGCACAGACCCACCGGCAGCCAGTTGCATTTCGTCACGTACCAGCTTCCTCTTGAAAACGGACGAGAGCAGAGCAAGATGAGAGGAGGCCGAGGAGGGGGCCCAGCCCCAGCGCACCTGCTGCAGCAGCGGAGCGCGGGCACGGCGCGGAGCCGAGCAGGGTGCGAGGAGGGCCTCCGGGGGCGGGAGGAGGGGGGCCTTGAGGCCCAGCGGCAGTGTGTGTTATTTGGTCGTCACCTCCATCATCATTTTCTCCCTTACTCTCTCTCTTTCTCTCCGGGCCTCCCGGATGCCGCACACGTCCCGCGCTCCCGCCGTCGTCGTCAGCGCCTCATCGCAGCGTATGATTCGATTTGATAATCAGACCGGAAGGACGCAGAGGAGGAGGGGGGCCGCTAATGGCGATTAATTAATTTTAAGAGGAAAGGGGCGCGCAGCGCGCATTCTCTGTCGTGCTGAAGTCCCTGGGGGGGATTAACGACTGCTTAGGGGAGGAGGAAGTTGAAAAACATACAAGAATAACACTAGGGCTA
>NW_026267160.1:615725-617551 GCF_000697945.3 Frankliniella occidentalis | reverse complement strand
TGGCTGGGCGTGCGCAAAGAGAGCGGGTGTGCTGTCGTAAGGGTGAGTACAGAGCACACACAATACCCCACAATCACCCCATGCATCGCTAGACGTCAAGTTCTAACCGCTCTGTAGAGCTGGTGAGTATAGAACGTCGTTAAAACGACCAAAATTCTGATATATCTCCTTGGATTTCTGAGGCTTCAAAATTGAAAAGATGTTGTTTTTTTAAAGTTTACGTCAAAAACAGTCCAAACTGATCTTGCAAATACCTTTTTGTCGTCTATGTCCTAATAACCTAGTGCGCGCAATAATTACCCCATAACTCGTTTGCGACCAGCCTTTTGCAGTCGGCTCCGCGACCAGCAACACGACCGTCACATCATCACGCCTAATGACAGTAATTGCCCGAGTGAGCAGCCTGCCTGTATTGACTTAGGCCTCATGGGCCGTGCGGCCGTGCGGCGGCGGCGGCGTGCGAAGTGAACTTGTTGAATGCGCTGCTGGCAGAAGTCCCGGGCCGGCCGAGCCGAGGCGCTCCCGCATGAATGAATGAGCAGCGGGCCTCTCGCATGCTAATGGCCCAATGGGGCCCGGCGAATATTAAGGAGACGCGCGTCAAGTCCGCAGAGGTGAGGTGGCGGTGGGAAACAAGCAATGCTCACTCGGATACAAGAGCAGAACAAGAGGAGAGGATGACCCCGCCGCCGTGGGGCGCCTCGTTTTCACAGCGAGCGGTTTTGCACTCGGTTATGCCGCCGCCGCCTCTCAATCTGGCACGTCGCCGCCGCCCGTAAGCCGGGGCGCCACGCTGCTCCGCGGCCGAGCCCTTGCAGCTCATCTCTCTGCCGCAGCATCCTGATGGACCACTTTGCCTTTGCTCAAGATGTACATTATTTGCAGTGCCGAGAAGAGGGAAAAAAGATGCGTCGTGGCCGAGCGCGCGGCGGGACGCGGCGGGGCGGGGTGGAGGGGGCGGGGCGGGGCGCGGCGCCCGCTGTCCGTCTCAAAGCTCGAGTGGTCAGGTGCCGCCTCCGCCTCCTTCACCGCCACGCCCCGCCACGCCCCCGCGAGAGGCACCAGCGGCCGGGCGTGCCTGCCGCCGCGCGCCGCAGCCGCAAGGCACTACGTGACACAGTCTTCAGAGGCCCCGCCCCGCCCCACTCCACCCACGCCAGGTATGCAGTTCATTTTCCAGTTTAAGTCGAATTAACTACGCGGACATTGATGCATTGTGATTAACGTTTCCGACTAGGCCGAGCGGGAGCTCGGATGCCAAGGCTTCCCAGATGCGCCTCACAACCACGTAAGATCGAATATTGATTTTTAATTTCATTCAATTTTCTGTAATTGTCAACTGTATTTATTATGATTCTGTTTTTGATTTCTCTGGCGGATTCCCTAAAACTTTGACTCTTAAAGGATTAATTTTTCAAGATTCAATCACTATCCCGATACACTTCACAGTCGGAAAACAAGAAGATACTGAGCAAATAACCTTCATCAATCAGATATTACTTTCTCAAGATCAATATGGTATATTTAGGCCATACATAGAAAGAATTTTTTGACTTTATTTCAGAGACAAACCTACGCAAAAATATTGCAACAAGGGAAATATGTCGGTAGATCAAAAATCTGGCGTTGAAACGAAATAAAAATCCCTTATCCTAAACTGAAAAGATTCTTTCTTTTACATGGTTCAAAGAAGTTACGTTGATCCAAAGAACACATTCCCTGATTGCGCGATGAAGGCATGGTCGCGCGAGTGTGTCTTGCTAGGGGTACCGTGTGGCCACAACGGCCGCTTCTCCGAGTCCTTTAGGCCAGCGCGCAAGGGGGGG
>NW_026267160.1:606786-615503 GCF_000697945.3 Frankliniella occidentalis | reverse complement strand
GGGAGATCAGGGATATACGAACGGGAGGAGGGAAAGACACAGCTCATTCTGGTGAAACAACAGCCCGGGAATTGTTGCGAGTGAATGGAACATGAATGGGTCCGTCCCGCGCCCCATCTCCCCCCCCCCTTTTTCCTGTCTACACTCGATCGCACACCCTTTGGCACTGCGTTCTCACGAAGTCTTGACGACAAGTGGCCGATGTGACACCTGCAGCCGGCACTGTGCCGCATCCACTGCACCATCGTGCTGCCGCTGGTGCCACACCGCCGCGCCCGCACCGCGCCCGGACCCGGAGCAGGTCCAGACCAAAGCCTGACCACTCTAAACGGAGGCAATAACAGTAGCAGGCAGGCTGAGGCGGGCACGTATCATTAGTCAGGCGGGGCGGGGCGGGGCGGGGCAGGGCGGGGCTCGGCACAGAGGCGGCCGCTTATTTTAATGAAAGGTGAGTGTCTGCCCCGCCCCGCCCCGCCCCGCCTCGCCCGCGCCGCGGCCCATCTCTCACGCACTCCGTCCGCCGCCGCTATGATATGCCCCGTCGCTACATGGCTCATCCTTTTGATTCAAAGCCGGAAGCAATATTCTGAATGGGACTTCCCCCCCCCCTCCCTTGCTCCCCTCCCGCTTCGCTCTCGCTCCCCATTCGCCACGTATGAGGAAGAGAGGGTAGCGCTGCCGGGGAGATAGAGAGACGGAGATACACAGAGAGAGAGAGAGAGAGAGAGAGAGAGAGGTGACCCTACACTGCGCTGCTGACGGGGAACACGATGGAGACGCGTCGGCGCGCAAGAAGGGAACAGAAAGCTGGAACATTAACGCGACGGACACTGGCCAGCGGTAGTGGCGCGCGAAAGGTTTGAAAACGGCGTCATGTTTGATGTCTCCATACCACCCAACCCACTTTTTCGAGAGAACTCCCTAGACACCGTCTGTGGCCGGCGAGACTCCGGACTTTAAGGGCAGAGAGGATCGCCCCCCACCCCCTCCCCCTCTCCCCATCACGCGCTCCTGAGAGATAGTTGTAGTCGCTAGCAGCCCAGTTCATCGGGCAAATGTGTTGATCTGGCTGCAGGCGGCCCCGGCGCGGCGGCCCGGAGAGGGGTGGGGGGCGGCGACATGGGGGTCGTTGATCTGGCGGGGGGGAGTGGGTGGGGTCGCGACACTGGGGGGGCGCCTGTCTGGCAGCAGCAGGGCGCGCAGGCAAGGGCTGTTTGTGCAGAACGCATGGCGAGGCCTGTTTGACATGTAGCCTGTCGGGGGCTGGCGGGGCTGATCGCTGTCTGTACGCACATTTGTAAGCCCCGCCGACCCGACCTCGGCAATTGCACATTAATAACGCTCAATGCCGACGGATAACGCCTCGTAGCGCTCGCAGTCAAGAGTGTTTTTCGGAGAAGTGTATATGTATGGGTAAAGTGAAAGAACCTCAACACCCGTCTCCTGCTCATTAACCATTTGCGCTGAGCGACATCAATTTGGTTTCTCTATTATTAGCCAGCAGAGAAACTTTTGGTCATCCAGATATATATCATGCTGCTGTTAACCCTTAGTAGCAAACTTTGGCTAAAGACGCATGAATCATTTTGATGCTAAAACATTTTTTTTTACCCAGAAACCGAGGGGTGCCCAACTCGAAAAAATCGTGTACACCTGATTACCAAAAAGTGATGATTACCAAGGATTACCAGAGATTACCGAAGATTACCTATGATTACCAAGGGTTTTCAAAGATTACCACTGACAAAAGATTACCAGAGATTACCAAAGATTGCCATTGATTACAAAAGATTACCAGTGATTACTAAAGATTACCAGTGATTCCCAGAGATTACCAGTGATTACCAAAGATTACCAGTGTTTACCAAAGATTACCAGTAATTACCAAAGATTTCCAGGAATTTCCTTGCTGGATTACTTAGTGATTACCAATGATTACCTGGTGATTACCAACGATTACCTGGTGATTACCAACGATTACCTAGTGATTACCATAGATTACTGGTGATTACCATGGATTCCCGGTGATTACCAAGGATTACCGGCGATTACCAAGGATTACTGGCGATTACCAATGATTACTGGCGATTACCAATGATTACCGGTGATTACCAGGGATTACCTACCCTGTGTACACCTGATTACCTCAGTTGGGCACCCCTCGCCAGAAACAATAGCAAACAATAATGCGATAAACTGCTTTACTGCTTTAGCCAATAAACGCTCTTCTTAGATTGGGTTGGGAGTTTTAGAGTTGCGCCCTGTGTTACAAAGAGCGCTCAGAATTCCAAAACGACACGGCAGAATCTCTAGTATACCGGGTGTTTTGGCTCTTACATGCCAGTATGGCGGTTTGCATACGCGCTGGCTCGCAGGCGCTGTCGGGAGCGCGCAGGATTTCGCGCATCCCCCGCGGTTCCACGGGGAAGCTCGTGGTTGCGCGGGGATGCGCGAAATCCTGCGCGCTCCCGACAGCGCCTGCAAGCCGGTGCTTATGCAACCCGCCCTACTGGCATGTAAGAGGCGGGACACCCGGTACAGTTTGACAGGCTAACCTGACCCCCTTGCCCCGGGCCCGGCGGGGGCCACGCGACGCCCACGCAGCACCGCCAGGGTCCACGACCGGCCGCCACTCTAGGTTCACGTACAACACAACAAAAAATAAAAAGGGAAAAAAAAACGTGTCCTAACGTGAAATGGAATTAGAATCGTAATAACACATTACCGTAAATGACCGCTGGCCGCCTGCGGCTCGCAGCAGCATCCGCGCCGCCGCACTGCGAGGTGGAGGGGGGGGGGGATCATCTCGACGAAGAAAGGAGTTATTATATTTTTGTCTTGTGAATTACACGCAGCGGTCAGCGGCCGCAGTGTTTCGACGCACCGAGCCGGTCATCATGTGTACGGAACAGAAACGGTCGTACCACGACCACACGCCGACCGGTCGCACCGCCGCCGTCTTTTGGCCGAGCAGCAGCAGCAGCAGCAGCAAGCAGCAGCCTTGCCTTGCAGGGCCGAGACCCTCGCCACGCCACGCCCGACCACAAAATGAAGGCGGACGTTGGGCAGTGCCGGGTGGCACGCACTGGGGCCTAAGCGGTGGCCGGGCCGGCTGGCCGGACTGGCCTGCACGGCTCCTAAATTATTGTTGCGATATGGGCCCGGCCCCGCCCCGCCCCGCCCTGCCCCGCCTCGCCGCCACACGACCGAGCGCTGCGCTCGGGACGACACGGAGCGCCACTGTCCCCCCGCTATAAAGAGTGGATTTTATTAGACTTACCCACGGTCTTTTGGCCCACCTTATAAGATTCCCCAAACACAGTTTGTCACGCATCGCAGCGAAAAGTTTTTCAGGGGGAGGGTCGTAAATTTTTCACTTCGTAAGCAACATGGGGGAATAATAATAATGGATTTTCCTCTTAACAACAATTATTTTCGCAAGCACACTGAAAATCGCGAGCTTATGCCTCCGAAGCAGAAGGCCTAGAATAGAAAACCTAGGCCGCCGTGCGCGAAGCGAGCGCACTGCTGGACCTTTAGCTCCCCCCCTTAATTGTGGGCTATATATGGCTCGTGATGAGCGCTTTTCTCTACCGCACCGCCCATGCAGCAGGGAGAGCTGCAGGGAGAGGCGAGGGCAGAGCCGTCCCTCCCTGCCCGACCCGCCGACCACCCCTCCCGTCAGTCTCATCCTCCGGACACGCCACATAAGCGCTCGCGCACTCACACACGGTACGTCAAAGGGGGCAGCGGGAGAGGGGGAGAGAGAGAGAGAGAGAGAGAGAGAGAGAGAGAGAGAGAGAGAGAGAGGAGGGAGGGAATGATTACACGAAACACATCTCGGAATGATATTAACGGCCAGGATCGTGCTGCCTGCTGCCCGTCGTCGTCTCGTCGGACCTCACCGGAGCCTGGCCTGGCTGGCCTGCGCGCCCCAGCTTCCGTTTCAGACGCATCTCTCTCTCTATCTCCCTCTTCCTCTCTTAACCACCGTGCCTCTTTACTCTCCTGCTCTCACACTGACAAGAGTCTGTTTTTGGCGCCGCTCTCCGCGGGACGGACGGGGCCGAACTTTGTATTATTGTAATTCGTTTCATTTCCCGCAACTCGAGTGGAAATAACAACCCGAGCCACGCGCGCGCACGTCCCCGCCGCGCCGCCGTGTAACAGCGCGCTCGTTTTATTTTTCACAAACTCCCCGCCACCTCCCCTCGGCCTGCTGCCGCCGCTGCCGCCGCTGCCGCCGCTTTGTTTGGACGTAACGTCGATAAACTCACGTCAGGTGCAACGAATAATTCCATCCGCCTTGCTCCTCCAGTTCCAGCAAAGCCCCTCTCCTCCAGTTGCAGCACCAGCGCTCTCCAGGTGAGCACATTTTTGTTCGGCATTCGTCTCTCTCTGCCGCTCATGAGATTAAACAATTCCGAGCGGAAAAAGTTCCCCGTCACGCTGAAGGGCGGGGCTGCTTGGCGCCGCCGACTGCGAAAAGCACGTACATACTCGTGCAGGCGCCCCGCCCCGCCCCGCCCCGCCCCGCCCCGCCGCGTCCCGCCCCGCCGTGATAGAAGGCGTGGTGTGGCGGTGGGGACAGGTGTCGGCGGGGGCAGGCGCGGACCCGGGCCCTACGGGGCCACATCATTATTTTGGCGCCAAGCAGCTGCCTTCTGCGAGTCCTGCTGGAAGAGAGCCCCCCCCCCCCCCCCCCGGACCCGGGGGCCCCTCGCGGGGGGTCCTTGAAGGAGAAGGGGTGGGAGGGTGTTGCATCGGCGGCGCGGCGGTGGTGGTGCACCGTGGTGGGTGTGGCCCCCTAGCCGCCGCCGCACTCCGCCACGCCCCGCCACGCCCCCGGGCGCTATAGTGTTGGCAGGCACGCAGCACGGGGGGGCTGCGCGGGCTGCGAGTGCATCGCCACGGCGGGGCGGGGGGTAAGTTATGCCTCATTCATACCAGCGATGGTACTTGCCGGGGGGTTTTAGATGAGAAATTATTTCAAAAGGCGTGGCGGGAGCGGGGGGCGGGGCCGGATGCATACCGTATCGCGCGGCTGGGGGTCGTCCTCGTCGCGCGGCCCAGGGGTGGGTGAGGCCGGCAGCGGCCGCGGTGACGGCCTGCGGGGAGGCAGCACCTCGCCATCGGCCACCCGCCTCTGGCGCGCGGCCAGGGCTTGCAAACGAGCCACGCGCCGCGGACGCCGCGGGACACGATGTCCGACCGACTGACCGACATTTGCCACCCCGTCTAGCAGCGCACGCGCACGCACTCACAAGCACCACACGCGAAACAAACACAAGCACCACTCACAAACAACAAGCTCGAGCACCACTCACAAACACCACTCACGCACCACCACACCAACACCAAACGCACCATATACTCGCGAAAGCTCAATGCGCTGGCCGCGGCGCCAGGTCCAGCCGAGCCCTGCACCCCTTTGCTCCACCTCGTCCGCGCCCCGTGACCACGTCTAGATGCACACGGCCGAACACTCGCGGGATTCCTTATTTTTCTCGATCCTGGCGTCCTGTCGGTCTGTCTGGCTGGTGTGTCTCGCACACTCACTCTCGCTCGCCAGCGTCTTTTTGCTCCCGGTTGCTGCTGTTGTTTTTGCCTTTTTCTTGCCCCCCTCTCGCTCCTTTCGCCGCGCCACGCTGCGTTGTAATCGATTTCGGTAAACGCAAGAAGACCATCTTTTATTTCATTCCTCTCGCCCCGCCAATCACGCCACGCCCCGCCACGCCCCGCCACGCCACGCCACGGCGGCGCGGCGCTTTGCCGCGGTCAAACGGGTGCAGCAGAGGAAAATGGAAAACAATTCCACGCGGTCTGCAAACTAAATAAAACCCTCTCTCTCGCTTGCTCTCCCTCGCTTGCTCTCTCTCTCTCTCTCTCTCTCTCTCTCTCTCTCTTCCGGCTCAGGTCACCGGTCTGGAGAGACGATCGGATCAACCTCTCTATAATTCCATCACCCCCCGCGCATCAAAAAAGTATCCTGCTCAAAATTCAAAGAAAATAAGAAAAAAACAAAAAAAAAAAAAACAAGCGACAGCGCTTACATCGTCCGCGGCAGCAAGGACAATGTCGAGTGTTATCGTGGCATCCACGGATGACCGAGCCCCTCCTTCCGTCCGCCTCGGATAAGACGTTTGGGATAGACTACTACACCAGCAGCGGTGATTCCATAGCCCGAGCGCGGAAAAGTGTTGTTGCCAAAAAATAATAATAATGGGGAAACGGGTAGGGGGGAGAGGGGGGAGAGGCATTCGCAAGGATTGATGCGGGAAAAGGAGCGGCGGAAAATAATGGCGCGTGGGACTGAGAAGTTCGGTGTGTATGGAAGAGAGGAAAGAAGAGGGATAGGAAATAAATACTGAAGGCGGGCGGAGAGGAGGGGGAAGGGCGCTGCACTGCGCTGCGCTCCTCTCACGAGCGCCCGCCGCCGCACGCCCTGAACGCGACGTGATCGCTGTAGGTACGGGGCGCTGATTTATTTGTTTTGTTGCGAAGGTTAACGCCACAGCGTGCCTCGCCGTGCGCTATGGGCAGCCCGGCCGAGCCCGGCTCTGATAAGCACTTATTGTGTTCAAGATGGGTCGGGTCGGGCCGGGCCGTGCTGCTGTGAAAAGTGGGCGTCACCGAGGCGGCGTCGCGACCCCGAACGGAGCGACCTCGCACCACCGCGACGTTTAAAAGGAGCTAACCCAATGCCCGCATCCCAAAAGAGCCGTTAGCCAGGGTTAGGTTAAGGACACAACAATATTGTTTTGCAAAATAAAAAGTCTAAATGCCTGAAAACAATCCTACAAAATGAACACAATAAACGTCTGAAGTGTTACCCTAAGAGTTTTATTTTCAGTTTTAAAAATTTGATTTTATTTATTTTGTTCGGAAAAGTATCCATATTTTTCTGGAGAAATTTCGGGCCTTAAAATCTCTCTCTAGCCGCGTGCAGACGAGGCGCTACCGCCACCGAGCGGGCGTGCGCTGTCCGAGTCCGTTCCGACCGGAGCGCCTGGCGGATAGGCAACCAACCCACACGGCCGTGCACGAGTGCGGACGGGTTGCCTACCCTGCTTCCGTCAGGCGTCTTAGTCGACAACGACTTGGTCTGGAGGGCCCGCACGCCCGCACGCACGAAGGGAATGGGGTGTAGGATATAGGGCCACTGGGAAAGGGGGACGCAGGGTTAGATCATTTGTTAAATCACCCACCGGGAGAGCAATCGAATTGCATCCGTATTCAGAAACTGCACTGCAAAATTCTTGCAAAGAATTTATAGCATTGAACAAAGTTTGCATGACAAGCTATTTTCTTTGCATTGCGAACTATTTTCTTCGTAAGGTGAGAAGAACTAGTTCGCAATGTGAAAGATTTTGTTCGAAGTGCAAAGCATTTTACAACGCTTCAAAATTCTTTTGCAATGCAAAGAATAGTTCTTCGCAAGCCTTTTACAGCTGTCGCAATCTCGAATGCACTGAATGCAGTCACTAGAATCTTCACTGTTTCACTTTGAAAATTAACGTTGTAAATTTACAAAAATTCTGTAAATTCGAATTTTAATTTAAGTTGTAAATTTACGAGAGCACATTTTTACTCGCTAGGGGATTTTAAGTCGATACGTACTGCATTTGTTTTAACGATTACAAATAGTAATTTTACAACTTGCATAAAGGAATTTTTTTATGTAATACTTCCTACTATTTTTCACAGTGTTATTTCTTTCACCTCTTTGCTCTTTGTAGACAAAACACTAAAATTTTAATAAGTGGGTTGGGACTGGAAGTCAAAACATGCAGGAGCTCTCCAATCGTCGTAACTGGTTTGTCAAATGAATCAGAACTAATTAACACAAAACAGCAGCAGGGATCCATAGACTGGGAGTCAGATCAACATACTTTGATATTAGAATCGATGAGTGATATTTTATCTGGCGACAGCTGGTTTTATCATTAACGTGACATGGTATGAGTAGTAATATATATGTATGTATGGTTAGGTTACGCACGCTAGAAAGGTGCTAATCAGTCATTCGTTTTTTGTTTGCAAACTAGGTAGAGAGAAGTGTGAGCAGATTTATAATTGAAAGGCTTGCGGGGCAGATGCAAAACCAAATCCGCTGTCCGGTCCGTTGGCTCAAGCCGTTTACAAGTTACCAGATGATAGTGCAACATACTGTTTAATTCGGAATCTCCACGCCATAACTTAACGGCGCATTACGTATTAACGCGAAATAGATTCCAGGAAGCAAATAATGAACACCAAATAAGAAACGCACACACGTAAGCACCCCTCTCTGTGCAGTAAAGAGCGAGGAGGGGGGGGGGAATTTACCTGAATTGTTTTTTCAAGACGATTTTCATAATTCAATTTGTCTTTCTTAGTTCGAAGAAACTTTTTCCTTGATTCAAGAATATTGTCTTCTATAAACCCACGAATAGCGAAAACAAACCGAAATTTGCCTTGAATCAAGAATTCATTTTTCTGGGTGTGGTAGACACATTCTTGGTATGACTGTCTCCAAAACTTGAAAAGAAGGGGGTGGTGAGAGCAAGGCTTAACGGAGGATTCGTGTCATTTCACCATGTCAGTCGCGGGACCGGTATGGGGCGGCGGAGCCGAGACGAGGAGCGGTGTATATATAAGTTGGGCATGTCGACCGCACTTATCGCCCTGCACTAATCAGCGAGAAGTGGCGGGCCCGCTGCGGAGAGTGGGGGGGG
>NW_026267160.1:604855-606736 GCF_000697945.3 Frankliniella occidentalis | reverse complement strand
AGTGCGGGCTGGAGAGGGGGGGGGAGGGGCAGTGCAGGCCACGCTGCACCGCAGATTGATCTGGGAGACACACGACCAGGCAGGGGCAGGGCGGCCCGCGGGGTGAGTGAGGCAAACCGCGATGTTTATTTACACCAGGCGGGCCATAGGCAGCGCCATAAGGAAATCATTCAATCAATTGCGGCCCCGCGCGGTTGTCCCCCGCGGCCTCTCTCGCCCGCCGCCGCCGCCCCCGCGAGACTTACTTACACCGCGCGGGGCGGCCCGCGGTGCAAGCGCGGCACGGCGCGGTGGTGGTTGGTAATTGGAGGGAGAGAAAAAAACATTCCAAACCGCACGGCGCGCCACGCCAAACGGACCGCAATAAAACCGCGCGCAGGCCAGGGCGACGACGCGATGCCAACCAGCGACGCGGCAACGACGACGACGACGACGAAGCTTCACAAAACCGCGCTCGCAATAATTTTCCAGGACGGCGTGGCGTGGCGTGGCGGCGTGGCGCGGGAATACATAACTCACAATTCGTGCCGTGCATTGTGTCTGTCTGGCCGTCCCGCCCCGCCGCGCCCCGCGCGGTAGGTCAGTTCCGCTGGACCTCGGTGCAGTCGCCCCGCCCGGTGCGCAGCCGATGCCGATGCAGCCATGACCCCCCCCCCTCCCCCTCTTTCCCTTTGGTTCCTGCAGCACCCTTCCTCCAAGCCCCGCGGATCACGACGGGCCCATTACACCGCGGGCCGGGCCCCAGGAGAGACCGCCAGCCCTGCCGGGGCGGCGCCGGCCCCGTGCGCAGCTGACTGCCAGCCTCGGCTGCTCGGCGGGGGAAGTGGTCGACATACGCTCGCAAAGTAGAGAAATTAGGAGATTATACGAGCGGAAAGACAAAACACACTTGCTGCCACCATTTCCTTCGAAAGACGATAAAATTAGACGGTGCTCTATGGAAAATGCTAACAGGACTTGACATGACACTGGGTGCTGGTGCTAATGTTGTGAAGGGGCAGGAAAAAGAAAGGAAGGGGCCCTTGGAAGGGCACTGAATGCTCCTGCAGGCGCTTCAAAGGAGACTAAAGTTTATCGCATTTGAAAGGTAAGTTGCTTTCAAGGACGACGCCCGTCTTGTTCGACTGGCTGAACATGAACAGCGACCGTCGGGGCGGCGCCGTAGCTCGCAGAAGGGCTCCTGCTGCGCTGGCGGCACAGTTTGACACAAATTCTTTTTCGCTTCTCTCCAATCTCCGCGCGCGCTGCGCGTGCTATGCCCTTTGCGTGGAGCGAGAAGGATGCGACCCGTACGGTTTGCGAACTCGGCCCCGCACCATTCCACACCGCCACGCCGAGCCACACCGCACGCTGTGTGGTGCACTGTTGGCAGAAAGCGATGCGCTAGGGTTCAAAATTTCCAGAAAACAACGAAAAATCTCCAAAGTCTTTAATTTACCTGAAATTTTGATGGAATCTTCCTGAAATTTTCCTAAAATTTTCCTAAAATTTTCCTGAAATATTTTTTAAATTTTCCTGAAATTTTCCTAAGAACTTCCTGACATTTTCCTCAAATTGTCCAGAAAATTCCAGGGCTTCCAACCCTACGCGGCGCAAAATATAGTGGCGTCGTCGGCCGATAAGGGGAGGAGCACTTGATTGATAACGACGCGTCGTGCAATTATCACGGACATGATTTATTTCCCTCCGTTTCTGTCCCGTGGAGGTATGACACAACACGTACACCCCGCCCGGTGCAGCGGCGCCCGCCCGGCTTTAGCGGCACTGCGATTCGTGAAGTTTCGCTCGCGCGCTGGGCGGCTTTGCTGCTCGGAAACAACAGACGGGTTGACGTGGCTGCGCGGGGGTGGCGTCGGCGGTGAGGGGGGCGGGGGCAGGCGG
>NW_026267160.1:589959-591285 GCF_000697945.3 Frankliniella occidentalis | reverse complement strand
TCCCCCTCCCCACCCCCCTTCCTCTGGACGCTCCCAGAGCGGCGCGCCGCCGCCGAGCCACGCCGCCCGGCGCCATGCTAAGCAGGATTGATGCTTGTTCGGGAGGCTCTTTGCACCTCGGGAGCTCGGGCCCGGCCTCGCGGCTCCGGCGCGCCTGTTTTGCAGGGCCGGGAGACGAGCGCGCGCGCATGTCCCCGTGTGAATAAGAAATTTACGTCCCGAGTAATCCTTATCAACATCACCTTCAACATTACCATCACCATTATCATCACCATTATCATCACCATTGTCATCACCATTGTCATCAAAAACAACACCGTTTCCATCATCAACAACATCATCATCATTATCAACATCATCGACTCCACGACGGCCCAAAACTGACAACCCACGCCCTCTTTTTGTCTCCTAAACGGCTTGAAAGAGATGGCCTGTACGGAGAAGAGGGATGGCAAGGACCGAGAGGTATTTATGCGGCAGATGCGGCTGCATGATCTGCTCGCCGCCGGGCCCGGAGGGATCCTCACTTGCATGCGTGACTGATGCGTGCCGTCAATGGGCGTGTGCGTGGCCGCGGGGCCCTGGCGGGGCCCTGGCGGGGCCGAGGAGGAGGATGTGGCGGGCCCGCCCACGCAATCGCACCGCGGCCATCGCGTCGCCCTGCCAGCAGCGTCCGCCGCGCGCGCCACTCACCGCCCGGGGGTAGGCAGCCCAACCGGCACCCACCCCCGCGCCACCCCACGCGGCACCTGCCGAACCTCTACTCCAAGTGTCTAAGGGGCAATTATTGTAACCAGCCCGCCGCACTTCTGTGTGCATGTAATTCAGTTCAGGTACAATATTGTTACTAGCTAATAATTGCCCTAAGACATAGATGTGTCCATCCACCAGCCAAACCATAACCACACCACCATCCATTACCAACACCAACCGCCAACACCAACCACCAGCACCAACCACCAACACCAACCACCACCACCAACCACCAACACCAACCACCAACACCAACCACCAACACCAACCACCAACACCAACCACCACCACCAACCACCACCACCGATCGAACCGAACCGAACTTTAACCGGCCACTGCCCCACCAACAACCACTAACAACCACCATCAAACACCACAAACCTCCTCCAACCAGCCCTCACGCGGGTCTCAGCCGTACCGCGTCTCTCTTGTTCATTTCCCCGGAAATAAAGTTGTAAACACTAGCGCGGTATTTGCCAGGGGAGGCAGACGCGGAGCGAGCGTGCTGGCCGCGGCTGGACCGTGGCGGCGGCGCGGGGGCGGCGCGGGGGCGGCGCGGGGGCGGCGGGGGCG
>NW_026267160.1:584192-589909 GCF_000697945.3 Frankliniella occidentalis | reverse complement strand
CGGGGGCAGGCGGGGGCGCCGCGGGTACCGCCGGGTACCTGGGGCGGCGGCGCCACGCCACGCGGCGGCGGCACGGGACCGAGCTGGCGGCCACACGCAAGTGCACGATGGAGGCATTGCCCGCTAGCTGCAATCAACCCTGCTGCGCTGCGCTGCCGCCGCGACGCCCCGCCCCAGCCCTGGGGCTTATCAGCTCGACTGGATGCTTCGCGACGCTTTGGGGGCGTCGCTCCGCTCGCCGCTCTTTTTCCCGTCCCTCCCTGTCGCCGACCCGTCCCCGCCCGTCCCCGAGTGCGTGCGTGTCGATACTCCCCACGACATGATCCACGCGTCGATACCCCGCGCCAGTACAGAGATCCGCGAGCGTCGCGGACTCACGATCATCATGTCCGATCGCGCTTCTCCGAAGTGAGGGAGAGAGTCGCGCCGCCGTTCGTTCGTTCGTTCGTTCGTTGGTCTCGCCGACACGCCGCGATGCGCAACGAATATTTATGCCGCCGCTGCGACCGTTTCGACATGTCGGTTTTAACAGCTGCACGGTACTGTGCAACAGTTTTAAATGCGGAGGTGTGGGCAAATCCAGCAATGTGGGACAACGTCGTCGTAGGACCATACCTAACTTTTCCAGAAGCGCCCCCCCCCCCTCTCCCTCCTTCCCAAGGTGGGCACACATTCATGCAAGACTGCCAGCAAATATAGTCTACAGGAAAGTAAACTGACCATAGCGTGCCCGCCGGTCACAGAATGGTACATTAACACTTGCCGTGCGGTGGGTCCACGCAGGTGGAGACGGAGACGACTAACTTGTCGTTCCCTGTGGCAGGTGCCCCCCACAGTGCTGCTATGAGTCTACCCTAAAATTTTCGTAGGTCTTTGATGACCTTTGCCTCGGAGGCGGGACAGCAGAAAACCGTCTCGCATGGAAAGGGTTGCCGCAATTTGTCATTATCACCAATGACTCGAGGAAAACAACTATAACTTACTTGGTGGGTTGGTGGGTCGTGCTTGCTCTCCTAACCTCCGAGCTCCGGTGGCCGTCGCTTGGGTGAGCTATCTGTTAGCTTTCGTCTTCTAGCGGCACTCGTTTCATTCAATCACCAATAAATGTAAAACGTTTTCCTCACTACCAGAATCACCCGCGAGTATGTCATGAAAATTACTTGATCAATTTCTGTGACACACGCACACATACGAAACAGACTCCACTGCTCCGACTCGTCGGGGCAGCTGATTAGCTTGCTGTTGACTGTGAGTGCGAATAATGACAGCCGTCGTACGTACGTCGTCGCTTCCGGTTCGTCTGGTCGGCAGGTTGTGTGTTGAGGTTAAATGTTTTGAAACTATTTATGTTTTCAAAACATGAACTTTTCAGTAAATCCACACTTGTGGAAACTTTTCGTCTTGGAAAAAAAGAAAATCTATTGAAGAAGAGGATATGGAAAAGTGTTTTGTCGTGTGGAGGTTAGCAGTGTTTCCCCAGTGTTACAGTTCGAGGTCAAGGTGGAATATGAATATATTCACCACCTTGGTTCATCAGATCAGCAATGAATGGAGATCAACTTTCTGGTGAGTTCATCTGTTTTCTATTTTTAAAGCATCTTTTCCTTTTTTTTGAAGGGGTTATGTAAGTGTAATGTTTCATTATGAGATTATCATCGTAACTTCCTGTGTGGCGGGTCCACTTGTTTCTCTGTGGGTTCTTATTAATTTCTTTACATGGAGAGAGTTGAACTTTTGTTTGTTAATCCGGAAACAACAGACAGTGGTGATTTTTATACTTGCTAACAATACTTATTCAAAAAAACAATGATCAACATACCCCACATGTAGTCTCAATGTATGTGTGTGTCCAGTTCAAATTGTATATCTTATCACGTTGAGTCCCACATGACCACACGTATGGTGACAATGAGCACCTCACCCCATTCGGCGGAACCATAACAAAGCAGAAGCCTCTAGTCGCTAAAATATCTGAAACGCCCTTAGTTTGGTGTTATTTTTGATAAAACTTGTGTGGTAGGGTGTTAATTTTTCACACCGAAGACGATAAGACTACTCATTTTAACCGAAACGCACAAGAAAATTGGCATGTTATGGTTCCCACTACGCGCTGCCACCTCGCCACCGAATGGGGTAAGGTGCTCATAGCATGCAAAAGCGGACCCTCCTGGGACCCAAAGTGTTAAAAGCCCAGAAGTGTCTTTAAATTTTAGTTAAATTTAAGTTGATTTTTTTTTTTTTTTAAATATTATTGAAGTTGGACTTTACCTAACTCTGTCCAACCCATATCAAGATTTCTTTACCAATTTCCTAAAAACTTATTGATGTTCACATGCAATTGGATCTTTTGAGAGCCTATGGCAAGACTTTCGCTTCAGTCATATTCAATCAATTCACCTGCACTCCCTTTAGTCTTATGACTCCATTCCCCCATGAACCCAGAGAAGTCTCAAGTCGTTTGGGACCTGGGAGAGCAGGGTGGTTCAGTCCCTGCGGTCGCAGGAGGATCCTGGGGTGTCAAAGGCGGGAAGCGCACTGGGATGTGGCTTGGCAAACTGCTCCCCCTCGTCCCTCAACGGCAACCCCTGCCTGGCGCCGCCTTGGCCTGCTGGCAGTTTGCGGCGTTTCTAACAGGGTCCCTCCCTGATCCCGCTGGTCTCTCGTGGGAACGCAGTGGAGCAGAGCTTGGCGGGGCGGGGCGGGGCGGGGCGGGGCACCTCCGCGCCTGGCGTGGCGTCATGAGTCGGTGAATAGCGAGTGCCCCAGTCGGTCTGTGCAGCACATTCGACTGCTCCGTGATTGATACCAGAGAAAGGGGGCAGGGAGGGGGGGGGGGAGGCGAGTAGAAGTGGATAGGTCTTGGCTGTTTTCTGCAATTACCCTCCTGACGGACAACATCATTGCAGCGGGCTGGCCTGCGCCGACCGGGACGGGGTTAGGCCCGTCAGGGCAGGCGGGCCTCGCCGGGCGGGTCGGGTCGGCCGGGCCGGATGTGAGCTGCACGATGACGCCCTGAGGAGCTGCACCTCACTGCGTCCACTCACAGGGCGGGGCGGCGGCGGCCCGCGCGCGCTGCAGCCCGCGGCAGGGGCGGGAGCGGGAGCTGGGAGGGTGTGCGAACTGGGGGCTGCGGGGGCGGGCTCGGGCACCAGGGGGCACCATACCTCCGCCAGCGAGCACGGCCTCCAGGGGCGATGAGACGGTGTGGCGAGAGAGAGGTTTTTTGCCTGGCAAACTCCCTGCTCCTTGGCCGCGCTGCTGGCCCCCATGGCCCCGTGGCGTTCAGGCTTTGTTCCCCTCACAGCCCCGTCCCCCCGACCCCCTCGTCCGCGCTTCTCGGACCAACGCCAAGCGATACGGCGTTGCGCAGGTCACGGCTGGTTACAGAATAATTGCATGCAGCCGAACACGCTAAACAGAGACGTCGCACGACCAGACACCGGCATGGCCGCCCCGCAGCGTGCCGTGCTGCACCTTACCGAGCCCGAGGAACTCCGCCCATCCTCTCCGCTGCTCTCTCCTCTCTCTCTCTCCCTCCCTCGTCTTCGCTCTCTCCGCCCTCACCGCCGCCCTCCTGTCCCTCGCTCTCGTTCATCGTGGATGCCTCTCAAGTGGGGACGCCAGGACCAGGACGTCCACTCACGTCCCGTCCGGTCCCATGGGGGTCGCCGATGAGCAGGGGAGGATTCTGCGCCCTAGGTGGCGCTACCGGCTGTGGTGCGCCATGGACGACGCGGGTGCTCGGCAGCGCAACTCCCTTATCCCCCCCCCCCCCTGCTGTTTGCCCGTGTACTTTAGCTTCCGTGAAATGTCGCACTATCTGAGCTGACCCGGCCGGACCCTCGAGATGTAGTAGTTGTCGGAGTGGCGCGGCGTGCGGCGCGGCGGGGCAAGCAGGCGGGGCGCGGCGGAATACCCGGAACCACTTCTGCCGCAGGAACTCCGGTAGCAGCAGCAGCAGGAGCAGCAGCAGCAGCAGCCGCACGGGCCGACCGATGATCCGTCCCCGGGGAAGACAAGCCGTCTGCTCCGGCGGCGGGCGGGTCCGCAGGGGTCCCCGGCCCGGCGGCGCCGGGTCTGAGCCATGCCGCCCCCTCTGCATTTTGGACGCGCACTGTGTTCGCAGTATGCCCGATATGGATCCTTGCCTTGCCGTTATGCTGCTGGGGCAGGGCGAGGATGGGCGTGGCGCGGGGCGTGGGTGGTGGCTGCGCGGAGGGCCCCGGGGCGCCCGCCTGCCCCGCTGGGTGCGAGTGAGCGGGCGGCGGTGTACACCACGGTGTACACGGTGTGCTGCAGCGACGGGCCGGTGTGCACGCCTGCTGCACGCGGGCCAGCCAGGGGGCCGCGCGCCACGCCGCGCCGGCCAGCACGCTTTCATTTGCTGCTTCCAAAGAAGGCGCTTTGTATTCTTTATCAGCCTCGAAATCCCAAACATTGTTCCACGCTTGCGCCTCTCGGCCTCCCCGCTCCCTCCTCTCTTTGCACAGCTCTGCTCCCCTCCTCGCCCTCCGTGCTGTCCCCTTCCACCTCCTCACCCTCCCGCCGGACTCGTCCCCGCGCCCCGTACCGTGTGCCCGAGGAGGTGGAGTAGGTGTCGCTCCAGCACAGCCTCACTGGGTCATTCCAGGTGGCAAGAGCCCGACTCCTGCACGAGTGCATTGACACGCCCAATCTAAGACCATTTTGTTGTCTCTGTATTCGGTATTTATATTTTCGCGCAGCGCGCAGTGTCCTCGCTGAGCTTGACGGCGGCGGCGCAGGGCTGACTTCCTGCTGCAGGCGGGGCGGGGCGGCGTCAGTCTAGGCGGGCGGGCGTGCCTCGGGTATCGGTGCCACGGGGCGTGCAGTGCTGTATCGGTACGTCTGACCCGAACCCGCCCCGCCAAGCCACGCCACGCTGACCAGCGCACTGCACCGGACTGCGGGCGTGGCGGGGCGTGGCGGGGTGGGTGGGGTACTAACTGGAGGCTGCCCGAAGGCCCTGCGGCGTGGCGTGGCGTGGCCCGCTGCGCCCCAACCTCGATAATGTGCAGTTTCCTGCACGACTCAGTCATTGGGAGCATCGAGATGTGTGCGTCGGCGCGCACAGCACAGCGACGACCTCTCGGTGATCTCTGCGAATAAAAAGAAAGGGCAGGAAACGCGAGGAAAAAGGTTTGCGAATAAAGAGGTGCAGCTGGTTGGTGTCTGCTTTTTAACCGCTGGAAATACGGATTGCATTGAACCGTAGAGTCGAAAATCCAGACGCGCGCAGCGAACTGTCCGAAGGGAATGACCTCCATGGAGCCCTGCTGCATGTTGCGGCCGACTGATTCTGATCGGCCACTCCCCGAAACGGGATACCGAAACAATATCGCGAATACATGTCGAAATGGCGTGACCACACGTTCAAACAAACCAAATGTCGGCGCGCCGTTTTGACAGCCACAGCGTTTTGGCGGGGTGTGTATTTTTCTCCAAGTGCTGCGATTCGCGCGCGACCACCCGGCTTTTACTCGATTTCCAGCGGACCTCGTCTGTCTGGCCGCCGCCCTGTCGCCGCGAGGTCAAAAGTTAGCGATGCGGCGCGGCGCACCACATCACGCGCGCGGCCCGCCCGTCTGTCTGCCAGATATCGCTGATAGCTGATAGCGGACGCTGAAAGGTATCGGTGCACAACAGCGAGAGCGTGCTCTTTCGCACCGGCCGGCCGAGCCGCCAGCTCGCGCCAGAGC
>NW_026267160.1:573211-579706 GCF_000697945.3 Frankliniella occidentalis | reverse complement strand
GGGGGGGATTTTGCATAGAGCGATGATGCACGGCTTTATTTCCCCGGCGCGGCTGGCGCGGCTGCAGAGGCCATTGTTGTATCACTCACCTGCACCGAGTGATTACTCCATATACATCATACCGCGCTTCCCCTGCAGTCTCATTTTTCTTTTCCGATAGCATCATTTAATTGGTACGTTCTTTTCAGGGCTGCTGAAACACACATCATGTGTGTGTCTGTATGACCGCTTATATTTTTCGCGTCGATTGTTTCGCCTCTCTCGCGTAGGGTGGCCGCTATGCAGCTGTAGCTATACTAGAGAGCTACACACTCTGTTTTCTCTCAATGCAATTATTTTACTGTTTGTCGTGTATCTTTTAAGAAACCCCCAAAAAACCCAATAAATCTTGTAAAATTTTCAGGCACTTGCTCCAGGCATTTTTTTCTTTTTTGAAATATTTATACCGCCCAATCTTTTTTTCAGCTCGTCGCTCATTGGCGCTCGGTCAAACATGGGTCTCGTTCTGCTGCTGCTTCTGCCCGTGCAACCTACACCCGAACCGTGCGACACCAAAGTAAGGAACACAGTGTGCCCCAAAATTACATTGCTCTGTTAATCAAAATATTGGACAAGATGTCAGTTTTAACTACAATAGACAGTAATTTTTACAGTTTAACCGATGTTATACCCAGCACTGTTTCGTGTGGGCTCGTTTGAAAGAGAATGTTAAGACGTCAAAAATTATATTCTAGTTTATAGTCGAAACATTGCTTTTTACATCTCGGTTTAAACTGCTGTAGAACTCATAGTCCTGCAATTAAAAAGGACATACTGTTCCACAGTTTGATTTGCAGAATGGTCTTCAGTGCGTGTTTTGGCTCAGGGGGGCTCGACTCCTAGTCGAGGCCCGTGACGTGGTGCGAGCGGGGCTATCCGGTAGATATGCTTCAAGGTGTTCCGCGCTTCGCGCGACACTTGAACTCGCCGAGGCCGAGAGCCTTGCGTTTGATTAAGGGATCGTTTCTCTTTCTCAGTATTGAGTCGGTTTGGACTTTCCCCCTTTTCTGCGATGGCGCCGTTCTATTGGTTGGCTTCGCATCGCCAGCTACCACACCCTCAGCTACATCACACGTCACGTGCTTGTAATATCGCCTTCTCATCCTCCTGTCCGCCTCCCTGAAAGTTGCGTCAGATTTTACAGTAGTGTGGGCGACTTTGTTATTGTCAGTAACTGTGCAAGTGTTCGACTCTGTAGATTTGCACTTGTCACTTCCTTAGATTGGACGCTTACGGCGTGTCAAACACAGCAGTTGCACACTACCATGTGAACAGCTAACCATTTGAAAACTTGCTGTTGTTCTACTAGAGAGCATATTCAACTTGCAGTTGCGCAAGTGTAAGGTAGCTGCCCACTTGGTTTATCATTGCACGCATCAACACGACTCACTTTTTGATCTGGATCATTGCGTGTCGATGCGATATATATCCGGCGAATAACGCAATGATTCGGGAGCTGAGTGTGTGAGTCAACCTAGCAACAGACGCCGGCTTGCGTTGCGACGACGCGTGGCGTTTGGGAGATAGCGGTGCTGAGTGGGTATTGTCCGCCGTACTCACATCATCTGCTTCGCGGGTAATATGAAACTGTGAAGAAACAACAAAAAGTTGTTAACAGTGGCGATCGATAAGAGATTCAGGGCTTCACCCCCGCCCCTCCTGGGGTTGTATTGTGTTTTCCGGTAAAGCGCGTGATTCATTAAGGATTCGCCCCTTCATTACGTGTTTGGCTTAACGCTTTTGTTGTGTCGGGCTGGCCACCCGCACTGTCTGTCTCCAGCGTCTTCCAGGAACTATCGCCGTGCTCTGCAGATCAGATGATTTGGGCTTCCGACGAGAAAATAAACTCACGAGTGTATGGGGCGGGGCGGGGTGGGGCACGGCAGGGCCAGCCGAGAGCAGCCACATCCCGCGAACCGTCTTGCTTCCACGTACCCACCCGGCCGTGCAGCGTGGCGCGGCGTGGCGCGCGCTGTGCGGAGTGTGACAATTCTTAAATCCGTGCTGCTTGCTCAAATCGATCGATTCGAACACTAGTTCTAAAATGTGCTTTCTTTACAATGCTATGCCTGATCATGCTGTAAAGAAGTCGCACGTGCTTTCTGGTTTAATTATGTACACAGTCCGTATTATTCCATACCGTTGTCTAAACAAATCTTATTTTACTAAGTTGTTTCCCGAACTGCTCGATACCTAAAGGAAAAAAATGTCCTTGTTTTACCTCTATCTCTTTCCTGGCCTCCTCGTCTGCCTCCCCCTTCTCATCCTCTTCTATCCCTCGCGCTGGTCTTCGCTCTGTTCTGCAACGCTGGCCGTGAGAACCTTATGCATTCGCTCGCTCATATAGATTTTTTCTTTATTCGAAAAACATTGCGAAGTCAGTATTGTCCTCTCAGAGTTCACGAAGGAAGGTCGTAAATTTAATCGCACATACTGGAGGCGATCGTGCTCCGTGTTCCGTGGCGCGGCGTGGCGTGGTTGTGCCCTGTGACCATGAGTATGTTATGTGGTTCATTTCCCACGTGCGACACGTGCTTCATTTTCAAGGAAATCCTCGGACGCTACCCTCTTTTGTCCGATGGTTCAAAGGAAGCATTATTATGAATTTGATTGGAAGCCATTGGGGCAATATAAGGTAAACAAAAAGACCACGCGTCCATGCGTCTGCCTGTCGCTCTTAAAAGCATGCAGAGAGTTGGAACTACAACCACGTGTATAATATGTTAAGTATAACGTGTAATGGTTAGAAATATGTCAATTAGTTCTAGGTAGGAAATCTGCTCTTCGTTCTTAAACCTCCTTGATCTGGCCATTTACCATATTCTAATTAATCTAAATCACCACCAGCCGCCACTTTTTTTGGTCCACCCATTCACTATAGCATATCGTGCAAAACGTCGGATTTCCTAGCTTCTCTCTTTCTTTCTTTTGATTCCGCCCTGGCTACTTTACCACAAGCATAGAGCACCAAGTCGTTCACGGGGGGTCCCGTCTCTCACGCGTCGGCTCAACTCTAAGTGGGACGCAGTGCAAGCTCCACACGCCCAGGAGGCCCGTCGAATTTTGACAAGGGTATATAATGCAGCTTGAAGCTACGAAGATAGCTATGACGTTTCGCGCAATGACACCCCACCCACCCCACCCTCTTTTCCGTTTTGTCATGACTTTGTATCGTTTACAGCGGACGTGTCACGTGTCATGTCGTTCCGCAACGTGCTTGAATTCGGCTCTTGCTTTCTCTCTAAGCAAACCTTGTTCTGTGGACCACATAATCACTACAACACCATCACCCAATGTGAAATGGAGTTTCAAATCGAGTTTTCGTCAATTTTGTGATCAAAATCGAATCGATGTCGAGCCGAATTGGCCTCGATCGATGGTAATCGACCATTTACCGATATTTCATTTCTACCTGGGTAAGTAACCACCTGATAAATGGGGAAATCATTGGGAATACAAAATACCTTTTAGGGGCAGTCTTTAATTTCGCGAGGGTTTTATTTGTACGCGTCGTGGTTTATTTTGTGCGGGTTGGACTGTACTGCTGTTCGTTGGCGCGGCAGGCTCTGTATCCAAGTTGGCCTGTCCGGGCGGGGTGGCCGCCCCGCCCCGCCTCAACACGCCACACCGCGGGGCACGCAGACGCGGGTGAGCGCGAGCGGAGGGCGGGCCAAGGTCGATGCAATCCGTTGCAATTCACTGCGCGTGATACACAGACCCGGGCCAGAACTACTACCAACCCCGACCGCTCTGGGCCGGGAGCCGGCCTGTGGGAGAAGTGGACGCGAAGTGGGGTGGCGAAGAAGATGAAGAAGATGATAAAGAACATGAAGATAATGAAGATAAGGAAGACAGTAAGAAGATAAACATACAGAAAGATATAGAAAACGAGGATGATGATAAAGGTGAAGAATATGAAGAAAATGATGAAGGTGAAAATCGTGCACTGATAAACCATAAGTGTGGAACTGCAAGTTAGATACTTGCAAGTGTGCAACTGCCAGTTGAATACTTGCAGGTGTTCAACTCGGTAGGGTTCTGTAGGTGTGCACTTCCCACACAGTGAACGTTCAATCTAAGGAAGAGTGTTCAACCGAGGATTTGGACATTTGCAAGTGCACATACCTTCCGAGTTGACCACTTGTAAGTGTACAACCACGGAGTTGCACAGTCGCAAGTATTTAACTTGCAGTTGCACACTCTCACTCTCAGTGTGCTCCTCTAACAGAAGTGTAAAACACTCGAACACTTACCGAAATGTCACACACACTTTTTTTATGGACAAGTATACACTTTTCAATATAAAGCCACACGTACTCTGTAAATTACCTGGTCGAGAACTTTTTTGTGTGCGTCATGACTGTCATATACAATATACACGCACTTTTAAAGTGTTAGAATGTCTGAAATTTCCACTTGTAGAGTGGAGAAGATTGATGATAACAACTGAATGAAATTGAAAAACCCTTCAGGGTCCCAGATCCGGTCGTTGTGAAGAGCAGGTCTTGCCTAGTTTCTAGCCTTTACTAGTACGTTACGTTTATTTGCTTATGGTTTCCAATCAGCTGTACCCAAAAAAATCGTATCTTCGGATTAAAGCAAACTTTGATTCAAAAAGATTTATTTAACTCTGTTGCATAGTTGCATGGTTTCCGCGTCCGCGCTGCCTTGATTGGTTTCCAAGTACTCAGTAGTACCCTAGCTTATAATCCAAGCTGGCTGGCTTCCTGAAATCCTTAGCCTGGAAATCCAGCCTTCCCTCATTTTGGAGGTCATTGCAGTATTTGATGTTATTTACCATCGAAAAAAATGAATAAAATGAAGCGGTCATTATTTTCCGGGCGCGTTGACAATTAACTCGCGGCGTGCGCGCCGTCTGATTGAGTGACGAGACTCACGAACCTGCGCGTCGCGCATAAAAATGAGCCAATTTCCAAAAGTCACGAAATACGCCGCGCCCGCGCCGGTCTTTTATGTGATGTCCGTGAAAACGCCGCACGGCTGCGGCGACGGCGGCACCCGCGAGCCGCACGGGGAAGTGAGACGGCGATAGCCCGCACACACATCATCATTTATCGCGCTTGTTGTGCCCCCCCCCCCTCCCTGACTTTCCCTCGCTCCTCCTTCCCCTGCCCCTGCTTACTCGCGCCCGCCCCTACCCCTACCCCTCGGGCACACTTGACAACAGTCTGCCACGCCGCCGCGCACTGCACCGTACGCCGCGCGTTCGGACAGCCGCCGCCACTGCACCCGCGGACACACACACACACACACACACACACACCAGATTTTTTTTGGCGCACCGCCAAAAGCTTTACTCTTATTTGCTACTTTTCCAGATCTCTCTCTCCCTCTCTTTCCCCGCCGCGCCGCTCGTCGCAGGCAGCAGTGGACTGTCCCCCCGCGGCGCGTTGACATTGAACCTGACCGCGGCCGTGGGCCGTGCAGTGCACCTCTCCGCCAATGCCTCGCTATCGCCTTATCGGCGCCACAACAATCACTGAAGACACACGTCGCCGACACACACCGGCCGTCACTCTCGCTGCCGGGCCTCCACGTTGTTGTTCTTGTTTGCAATAAATGTTGCGGCGTGCCGGGCGGCGGCGACGCCTCCTGTGCTCCGCGATGTCCCCCCCCCCCCTCCCTTCGCCCCTCTCCCCCTCTCTCCGGCCCAAGCGGCGGCGCGCCGCGTGTGTAGGCTTAGAGGCTCGCCAAACGATGATGATCAGCTGATGCCTCCTTTACTCTGTGCGGCGCGCGGGGGTCACGTTGCTGTACGTAATCGCGTGTGAGATGTGTGAGTCGGTCAGCTCGACGGACTACTAGGGGCGGAGGAGGGGGAGGGAGGGGGCGATCAGCGGCCAGCGCACCCTGCGAGAGCGCCAAGGTGGACGGATGGTTCACTGAAATAAAAAAAAAGAATAAAGCGCGGTGGGCAACAAGAAATGAGGGGGACTTGGAGGGGGAGGATTTGACCTTTGCTGTGCGTTCGCCCGCCACCCGCGCCGCGCGCTCTCGTCGCAGAGCTGTCTAACGGTCTTGTACGGGCGCGAAAAGTGTGTGTGAGACGGTTTGCGTGCTATGAAAGTTTTTGCTCGTTTAACCGCCATCAGAAGTCATATTTTCGTCGTACTTTTGGCGTGTTTCTGTTTAACGGTGTAGCCCCTTGCACGTACGTGCGTGCCAAATGAGAGTTAGGGAGAGGGTCGTGGCGATAACCTTGCGTGGTGTCGGTAAACACACTGATAAGCTTGCGTGGTGTTATTTTGTCAGTTTTTTTCCGTCTCTTTTTCTGTAGTTTCCTTGTCTGCGGTCAGCAGATGATGAAGAGATGCCAAAGACAGGTCATTTCGCAAAAAAAAAGAGGAAAAAGAAAAAACACGGGCAAAACGGGCAAAAAAATAATGCGATAAAGATAAAAGTGTCAAAGATTGTGTAATGGCTATGCCCGGGGGG
>NW_026267160.1:572202-573161 GCF_000697945.3 Frankliniella occidentalis | reverse complement strand
CCCGCCCCGGCCCGCCACGGCGTGCCCTTCACACCGGCGGCGCGGGCGGCCAGCCGGCGATGCGTATCGCACGTGATTTGCAACGAGCGGCTCAACAAACTGGCTGTGGGGCGGCGGGACGGCCGGGGCGCTGCTATTTTCCGCCTCGTTTCATTTCGCACCTTCCTCGTGTTTCTTACCTCTCTTCCCTCGCGCCTCGATATGATGCGTGCCCGTGTGGCGAGCTTGTGTGTCGGACACCGCGTTCACGCACGGCTCGCGGCAGGCGCATTTGCATGCGGTTGGTCAAACACGCGGCAGTATCAAGCCTTGTTCCTGGTGCAGTGCACCATCATTTTCAAGAAATGTCCTCTCTAGTATACCACACCCTGATGAAACATTTTTCTCAGGTCAAAACCAAAGTTATGATCAAAGCTGTCATAGCCGTTCCCTCCAGTATATTTACCATTTTCTTGGTCTGTTTTTGTAAAAATGAATAAAAGTATCGTTTCGGTAATACCCTAAAGCTGCATTCGCGTAGCGCCGCCATAACGCTCTCGCTCAGCGCAGTACAAGCAGTGCTTCAGCGTCTCTCCCCTGTTCTGCGAAGCTCGGGCCCGCCGCGGCTGAGCGCCCTCCGGGCAAAGCGATGAGTCATACTCCGGCAGAGGTAGGCCCGCTGGCCGGGCCGGACTGCGGCCGTGCGGCGGGCTCTCGCTCCAGTTCCGAAATGGAAATGAGTGCGAGCAAGACACAACTTCGCTCTCTCTCTGTCTCTCTGTTTACGAACGCACCCAGCACCACACCACCACCACCGCGATGCAGGCGCGCTGCCCCCCCCTCCCCCCCCACGCCGTCACGACGCGTTGCGTTGGCTGCGTTCCGCGGGGCGATACTCAGGGCGGCTCTCACGCGCCCATGACCTGCCTCACTCCGGCCTGCCCCGGCCGCCAGGGCCCGCCGGCCCGCCACGCCACGCC
>NW_026267160.1:559637-560777 GCF_000697945.3 Frankliniella occidentalis | reverse complement strand
CACGACGCGGCGCTGGAGGCGGCTCATTTGAATCTCACATTTGCCTCCTAGCTGCAGCTCGCGGGGCCCTGGGGGTCCCGCCCACGGCCACACCCTCCGCGTGCAGCCGAGCCCCGCGGCCGAGCCCCCCAGTCACCTGACGATGATGCGGGTCGGGGCCTGCTATCAGTAACTAGTTTCACTATACGTATCGTGCCCTTGACGAGGACGCGCACTCTGGCGTGGGGCTGCCAGAGTCCCAGGGGGTCTTTGGTCTTTAGGAATAGGCACACTGCAAACAAACGTGTGCACACTAGCATGTGCCGGATGATTCAGAGCACGCGCCGCGGTGTTGCGGGATTGCATACCCTAGGGGCTATGGCGCCTTACGGGCGGACAGAGTAGGCAAACCCGCCGACAGCGGCGCGTGCTCTGAGTCAACCGGTACATGGTACTGTTCAACTCTATGGTGTCGACTCATAAAATTGTATGCCTAAAAGTGTTGAACACGTTCCCAGCGGCATGACCACTTTGTGGTCAGGCTCCCATGTTAAATCATGGGCATTAATAATGAGCCGCATGGAACAGTAAATTTGAACACTTTAAAGTAGCAAAAGCTTCATGGCCAAGAGTTTTCAGCTTTATTACTAAACTGCCTATTTGTATTCAAAGGTCCAGTCCGAACACTTAAAAGTGTGCAATGTAAAAGTGTTGAGCACTTGCATGTGTAAGCCAGTTGGATAATTCGAATTATACCAAATGCCTTGAATTACGATTTGACAGTGATACTTCATACTTCATACTCCAACCAACCCAACCTAATTTTCTTTAAGCTAACAATCTTTCAGATTTGCGTATTGTAGCAAATTACAGCCTGAGTCTCTAAACCATGCTAAACTGACCGTATCTGCATGCAAATTCTTTTTATTTGTAGTATAACACCCTTCTTTCTTCACGCGTGGTGCGGTTGGCCATGGCCCCACCCCTACGCTGCAAAACTCGTCCACAACGGTGGAGTACTGATAGTTTTTTTTCTATGTTTTAATATAAAGGGTGGATAGAGACAAAGAGAGCGACTGACTCCATCTTTTTTTCCCCGCCGGGGTCTCTCCTCCCCTGCCGCTGCGGGTCCTCCTCCCCATAGAGATGGCCCTCCTCCCT
>NW_026267160.1:550774-554637 GCF_000697945.3 Frankliniella occidentalis | reverse complement strand
TTTTGTTACGTTGAGTTTTTAACGTTGGTTCGCGTTATGGCACAAACTCACAACACAAACGTATGCACGAAAATATACAATTACGTTTGCGCGTACACTGAGTCTGATTTTGCGATACTTTTAACACAAAACGATGCGATAACTGATGTTTTGCGATTCCCGCGCTAAAGGGCATGATAACTCCAAAAAATGTGATAAAAGTATTACATTATTGTGATAAAATCATCACAAAAATTATTTTATTTCATTTTTTGTGATGATTTTATCACAAAAATGTGATACTTTTATCGCATTTTTTGGAGTTATCATGCCCATAAGCGTGGGAATCGCAAAACACCAGTTATCGCAAAAATTGAGTAAAAGTATCACAAAACGAATTTCAGTGTAGGCGGTGAGCGGACGAAACCCTTTCAAATTCCAAACTGCTACACACAACGCCTTCACCCGGGTTTTCGAGTGGATTTTGACCGTTTTTCTCCCTCTTCTACGCTCACCAACCGCAGGTCCGCCACACCGTTAGCCGAGGAGTGCTGCCGAGTGTGTGTCTGCGTGTCTGTGAGTGTGAAACGCCGTTTTTCTCAATCGCGCCTGGCTTGGCCGGCTGTCTCGTTGGCACTTGGCTCACACACACACACACTCACTAT
This sequence comes from Frankliniella occidentalis, assembly GCF_000697945.3. Lineage (NCBI taxonomy): Eukaryota > Metazoa > Arthropoda > Insecta > Thysanoptera > Thripidae > Frankliniella > Frankliniella occidentalis. The sequence continues at coordinate 553,993 of NW_026267160.1, read as the reverse complement.
GCTACGTATTACCTTTTCACCATCAAGCATCACTTTTTTTCTGCCCTCCCGGCCGCGCCTCTGTGAGGGGTTGGCCGAATACGTTATAGAGAGCATTCCCACGCATGATGGCCGCTGCTTGGGGGAAAAGGGGGGGGGGGGGGGTGCGTCCCGATTGCGACACTCGTATGTCCTCCCCCGCTCATCCAACTTGCTAAACGGTCGCACCAGCGTCTACCGATTTTGTTGAGAGTGTGGGCGAAGTCCTCGTTGTGTGTGAGTCTGTGTGTGGGGATGGGGAAGATGTGTGTGTTGGGGGGGGGGGGGGGGGGTTTGTTGGGGGGGGGGGGGGGGGGGTTACTGGTAGGAGGGTTTGCGTGTACAGATGCCGGGTGGAGGGTTTTCTTTGCATTCGGTCACGCTGGTCTGCGCGCGGTGCATGTCCATCCCCCAACTGCAGTGGCGGGGCTGGCTCAAGCCTTTTGAAAGGCCCCCGGTCCAGCTCCATGCCCTGGCCTGTCCAATGTGCGCTGGCCGTGGCGTGGCGTGGCCTGGACGCGCTGTGCTGCTGATATATTGCCACACATTGCGCGCGCGCACACACACTCAGTGCCCGTCCCGCGCGCGCATCCCCGCACTGTGTCATCCTCCCCTTTTGTTGCTGTTGTTTTTTCTTGCAGCGGTCGATTTTGTTGTTGTTGCCAGTGTTATTTTCGTTTCGGCCGTCCAGCGGCCCGCGGCGGCTACTGCCGCTGCCGCCGCTGTGTGTGAGCGTTGCGAAAATAGCAGCGCCAACAGAGATTTGAACCTCGGTCCAGCGGAGCGGGATGAGGGGAGGATGCTGTGCGCGCGGCGATGCATTCCGGTAGGTCAAAGTGTTGTGGAGTCACTGCTGCAAAGCCATCTCGATTTCGACACCGATATTCAGTATGGTGCCCCGGAGCAGCCAACACATAAGAAGGTGAGCGTTGCAGGCCGCAAAACCGGTCCGGACGTAAAACTGCTAAAAAATAATTGTTAAAAAAAACAGAATCGGAAGATTGAATAGTGCGAGGGAGGACGCACGGCGCGTTATGCATTCAGTTTGGACCGGCAGTGCAGGGGGAGAGCCAAGCTGCGCGCCAGATTGCAATGTGTGCACATTGTGTGTTCTTTGTGAGTCTTTCTCTCACTCACTCCTGTCGGCGGGGTGTAAGTGCAAAGGGTGTTTGAAAGTCATTGCGTTGCATTTGTTGTGGTTTTTTTTTAATTTTATATTTTGTGCTCGTTTTACTGGAGGCTACTTTGCAGCGCTGCTGCGATTGGGCGTCCACCGCCTTCTCCGGCAGTGGCTCCCCGGGTGGTGCGGGGTGGGGCTGTGAGCGCATAGGGCGCTGGGCGTCCTCTGCTTCGCTTCTCGGCCTCACCCGAGCACAAGTAAGTGTTTCCTTCGCCCTCTCTCCATCGCCCTCCTCTGCTCCTCACGGCGTCCCAAACTATCTGTGTCCCCTTCTCTTATTTTGACTTTTATGGTCATGTACTCCCTCAACTTTTTTTTTCTTTTTTACGACTGTCGATAAAACTCTCGCGCGCAGAGTCAAGCGCAATTTTACGCTATAGCTGCAGCGTGCGGTGCGGGTGCCCCCCCCCCCCCCCTTTTCCTCAGGCGTCCGGGGTCTCGCGATTTTTTTTTTCACCCATCTCGCGCGTGGCCTTTTCCTACCCTTACCGTGGTTTTTTAAAGCAGATTCTACATTAAAACAATTACACTAGATTCTGCTTATTCCCATTCCGTGTGAACTTTCTTGCATGAAATTGTATTTTCATTTTTTCCCCGCGCCATATGAATTGGACGATATTTGCAGTCGGCGCGCCACGTGGCCTGCAAGCAAACGAATGCGAGTACCGGCGACATGGCAGTCACGCCCCGCGGGCCCTCCCGCCCGCCGCCGCCGCCCCGCCCGCCAGCGCGTCAGGCCCTTCTGCCCGCCAGTGTCTGCCGCCTTATCGAACGTCGCCCCGCCCCGCCCCGCCCCGCCGACATAATCCATTCCGCACAATGTCGCGCTTTTGTAGCGCGTGGGGCATTATCGGTCTCGCGTTGCACCGCCGGGATGCACACTGTTGTAAATCCTTACCAAAAACAAATTAGGTTGTGTAAACTTTCGAATAAAGTTGGCAACTCATTATATCAAAAAGCACTCTGTCAGCTTACAAAACATGGAAATCCTTAACATTATATTGCACACTTTGTGTTAGTATTTGCATAGATAATTATCATCACTAAAAATGTTTTGACGAGTAAAGATAAATATACCGACGAGTTTAACTTCAGCTCCTACTATGCAGCTTTGAGACTTAAAAGTGGCCAAATTTGCCTTTAAATACTTTTAAGCATTTAAATTTTTCCAATTAGCAACATTTATATATACGTGTGCACTACCATGTCATTCAGTCGCACATTTTTGTTTGCAGTGTGTACTATCAGCGCAGAAACAATTGAACCTCTGTTGTCCAGATACCAGGCAGAAAGGGTTCACTCCTTTCCGTGGTGATAGTACATGTCCAAATCTTGCCAAATGGTGTGCAGCTTACAAATTAAATAATAAGTACTTGGTTGGTAGGGATTTAAGAGAGGGGAGGGGGCACACTCTGAAATGAGGATGATAATGTTGTGGACGACGATTCGCCGCGGCTGTTCCGTTCTCGTCCGCGCACACTCGGTTCGCCCCACCTATCCCATCCGAGCCCGAGCCTACGTACAGTCCCCGCTATGAGCGTCGGCTCGCCTTATGGTAGGCCGCCCGGCCGAGCGCACCCGCCGGACGGGTTGCCTATGCGCGAGGGGCTCGCCAGCGAGCGGGCTGCCGACGTGCGCTATGCGACTAGGGTGGGGGGTCGTAGAGAGGAACGCAGACAGATACAAATCAAGATAAAGAGACATATCCGCATCGTCATGCACAACGAGTGGCATGGCAGGTGGAAGAATAAGGTCAATTACACGAGATGACATCAGCCGATAATGCGAAGGAAAAAAAATCGCAAAAAAACAAACAGCGATTATACCCTGCGTAGGATTTGGGCTTCTTTCGAAGGATTTGGTTGCTCTGCAGAACTATGAAGGAATTTCTTTGCAATTACGAAGGATTATCCTTGCATAACAAGAGGAAATTGTTCACAACTGATTCGTAATTTCAAAGCACAAGCCGCAACCGTTTGCCATGGTTTTACAGAGTTGGTCCTGAAATAAATTAAATTTAT
>NW_026267160.1:549702-550529 GCF_000697945.3 Frankliniella occidentalis | reverse complement strand
TGGGGCGGTACGCTTATGCCACGCCAGAACGCACTGTACGCGCGATACAACAGGCAGCTGCCAGCCGCGGCGGCTTTAGCCCTAGCCACGCGCCGCTCCCCCGTCCGCGCGCACTTACGCCCCGGCTCGGGGCTTGCTCGTCCGGTGGGCTCCAGGATCAGCCAGCCTGTCTGCTCCCTCGTGTCTCGCGAAAATCGAAATTATTCATTAGCAACGCAGCATTGAGTTTTTCATCCCTTTGTTTGTTTTTTTCAGTGTGGCCGCAGCGTCGTCAACCCCGCCTGGTATACAATATTGATTACCTGCATGCCTAAAACAATAGTTAAATACTGGGTAGCCAACTATTTAGCTATGTAGCTAGAAAATTAGCTGGTTTTAAAGTAACTGTTAACTGCAGTTTTAGCTACACACCTATATTTTAATCGCTAACTTGCGAAACTGGTTAAATTTTTAGCTACATAGCCAAGTAGTTGTACCCTAAGTAGCAATTATTCAGCTATATAGCTAAGATCGTGCAATCAAGGCCCGCCCCGCCCAGCAGCAGCTGATCATATTAGCGAAAACATTATGGCCCGGCTGGGCCCGGCCCCTGTCCCTGCATTGTACTTGTTCCCGTCGTTGCGTTGCGTAAGGCGGGCGGTTCTCGGCGCTCCCGTGCGCCCAGCCCGAACAAGGATGCTGGGACTAGATGGACCACGACGCGCCAGTCTGGGGGAGGGGAGAGGACGGGCGCCACGACGGACAGGACAGGCGTTTTTGCATCTTTGCGGATCTCCCAGCTCTGGAACACGCGTGACGTCACGCTGGTCATAGTGCTGAGGTGTGTA
>NW_026267160.1:547780-548122 GCF_000697945.3 Frankliniella occidentalis | reverse complement strand
ACAATCAAAATTTTAGTTGCTGCATCAAAACATTTTTCTCAGTGTGCAAATCATATAATCTTACGCAAAATTTATGATCGAGCAACATCGGCAAAAGGACGACGTCTTCTGAATAGGCAACCCCCCAATATTAGATCTAGTTTCTATTCTCTGCATTGCAGTAGGTACTTACAAATGTCAACTCTGTACTGCGTGATTTTCGGTACTCCGCTAAGTTATGCTGATGAATTAATCGCGTGATTCCGATTTGCTGTGTGAGACCTGTGACCACACACAGAACACGGGCTTGGATGACGTGTCTATGATTCTTTCTTCGCGGGACACTCTTGACATCCCCCCCCC
>NW_026267160.1:546336-547730 GCF_000697945.3 Frankliniella occidentalis | reverse complement strand
CCCTACCTTTACCATTTTAGGCTGGAAAAGAGCTTGGCGAGTGCAATTTCCTGCGCGCCTTATGGCCGGGGTGCGTGCCGCCGCCGGCGCCGTCGTGTGTCGTCCTGGTGCGTGGCGTGGCGCGGCGGCGGCGTGGGGACCAGAGGTGGGGACCGCAGAGCAGAGAACGGCCGCGTGAGCCGCACACGAGCTGCATTGTGGGGCGACGTGCGAATTGCACATTTTTTTCTTTTCCACCTTTTACTTCCTTTCTTTCCCGCCTGTGCTTCGTTCATTGTTCCGGTCATCATGTCGGCGGCCTGCGACACGTACGTCTCGCTGTCCATTTACCCGCGGGCCGGTGTGTCTCTCTGGCCGGGCGTCGCGTCTCCGTCCGCGGCCGAGTGCGAGATGCAAAAGGCGCGCTGTCCGATGCAGGCTGGGGTGGGGCGCACGGCGCCACCCTGCTTCACTCCTGTGTTTTTTTTTTCTCTGCAATTTAGTCTTCTCTTTTGTCCCGTACCCGCCGCCCGCGTTTTTCCTCTCCTTAGCCGGGGTAAAACGAACTATACTACACCAGCAGTCTCTTTATTCACGTTTTTCCCCTTTCTGTGTGTGAGCCTTTTAGTAATACTTTTATGCACTAATTAGGTAATACAATGTGGATTATTCCTCATTAACGCGACAGTCGCGGGCTAGTCATATAGCATGCTGCTGCGCTTAACCGCTTGCGGTCGACAAAAAAAAATATGCACGAACAACAGAGACACTAAAAGCAAAAGCAGCTAAAGGTTTCTCGCCAAGAGTCGTTAGTCACCGTGACAAAACACACACAGATCGCGTAAAGAAAAAACTGGCTCGGCGCTCATGCCCCGCGAATGAATGACAACACGCACGCACATGACGCACATGGCGCCTCCCGCCTTTCCTAGCCGAATAGCAACGATATTCTGTGTGCTCATGATGCCCCCCCCCCCCCCCCCCTCAAGAGCGAACACACAAACGCTCCCATTCAGCCAGTCCTCCTCAAGGCCAAGGTCACCCAATTCTGCAGGCAGAGCAGCTGAGCGCGAGCCGAGAGACGCGTCAGGCGGATGGGAAGGGAAGGGGGGGGGGGGAGCGTCGCGCGGAACTGTCGGGCCTGACAGGGGCCTATGGCATGGCAGCGACGCGCCTGCCGACGGACACACACACACGCACCAAACACACACACACACACACACACAAGCGCGCCCATCACGACGGACTCGTGCGCTGCTGCGCTTGTCGGATATGTACCGATTGCTCCGATTGCACTTGATACGCTATCATTCAACTTTTGTAATGCTGTGACGTTGATTCTTTATGTTGGTCCACTATAATCGTGGGTCCACAATCAGCAGAGTACGGCATTTGCGCTGCGTCGCCTCCAGCCC
>NW_026267160.1:542312-545451 GCF_000697945.3 Frankliniella occidentalis | reverse complement strand
CCCCTCCCCCTCTCCCGCCTCCTTCTCTCGTTAGCGCCCAGCTGATGAGCGCCCAGTCAATGACAAGGACACGAACGCCAGCCTGTGTGTGTCTGTACTTATGTCCTACACTCCAAAAACCTGTGTTCTTTCCGCCGTATTCGAGCAGCACATTGTGTTTCTCAATCATTTTGCCTGCCACAATACATTTTCGAACAAGTCGCGGAACAAGTGAACTGATCTCGGGAAATGCACAATGAATGCTCTTCATGTTATGGCTATGGCGAAGTCAGGAACACAGCTTTCCGGGTGATTCGTGCTGTTTGCAAACAGTGCCATGCACCGTGACATTTCCTTAGGTATTTCAGAGCTTATTTCCAAGAGGGGTCTGCGCGCGTATTCAGTCGATCTATTCTTCTCTTATTTCTTCCGATTTGCGGTACGCAAAAGCAGCGCGAGTATAACCCCACCCCTCACCTTATATTTGACGTTTACGTTGCGGGTGAGGTCGCTGGAAACAACTTTGATCCGACCGAGTGATGCTTGAATTGGCCCGTTTTCGCTTTGCAGGCTGCAATTACTCTCTGCGCGGTGCTGCAGCCGGCGGCTCCGCTCCCCTCGCGGACGGGACGGCATTTTCGCGAATAGAAAGGACAGCAGCCTGTTGCACGGCGGGCACACGGCAAGGAGGCACCTTCTTGTGCCACCCCGCTGGGAGACACCTCTATCTCCATGGTATGCTGCTACCGAGTGGCGAGCAGTGGTGAAGAAAGAAGAGTGATTCATAAAGGACAACCTCGATGTGCCGGTGAGTAAATTATTCTTACAATTTAGCTTTACTATGATTTTTTGTTCATCGAAAAGAGAGCGTGCGTTATGTTTGTTCCCTTCTTGAATAGGGTGGCATCCATAGAGAAACTTATGGTTGCATTTAGCTCCCATTTCCTATTCCTGCTTTTCTAGTTTTTCACCTTTCCTTTTTTATTTTTGGAAAAATAAAAATAGGACATTGCAGAAAAGTATTTTTTGCCCATGTTCGTGGTAACAGCTGAAGCACTGTGCGTGACAACGCAATCTTGATGCTTGTCAACGGAAGGGCAGGGAAGCACGCGTACACGACATGTACGTCATCTTTTCTCTTTTTACCGCTGCAAATGCAGCTCCAATCGAACTGGCGCAAACGCTAACTTGCCGAAAACGAGCCAAATTTTAAAGCCAAACGCACTGGAAATATAAATCTAATTTCCAACCCAACTATTTATTGCCACGATGTTCTTATTGGTTGAATCGTCTCTCACGCTCATTGGCTCATTGACGCCGGTTGACGCCAAATTTCAATCACCCCCTGCCTCACTATTACGTACGTAAAGCCAACGTAGTCTTGCTTATTGTAGAGCTGCTGCGAAAGAGATACTTCATAATTACACAGCAATAGCTTCGCAATAATTGCGAAGCCAATGCTTTTCTACAAAGATTTTGAATCCTTTGCCATTTTGCAATGGTTTGCAAAAAGCACATACTTTGCAAGATTTAACAGTAGAAGATTTTTATCTTTATTTTCTGCAAGGGGTTTGATGTTGGAAAAAGTGAAAACTTTGTGGTCATTTTTTTTTCGGATAACACGTGGCGTTAGCCTGTAAGACTACACATCCGTCTTTTCTGCGAGTGCAATAAAGATGGTCGTCAGCACTTTCCGATGAAAAAGGGAGACATCCGCTATTATTGCATCCAGTAATGACGGATGCCTGTCCGTGCGGGTTAACGCCGCGCTTTATCCAAAGGCACAAGACATGTAGACGGGGTGTCGTTCCGGCGTTTCAGCGAATGGTAAGGTAAAAGGCTTTCGTAACTGCCATGCAAGAAAACTCTCGTCTGAACAACATGCACCGTGTTGCAATGAAAGAAACTGGCACTGACCTATAACGGTAGTCCTTTCGTTGCGACAGAAACACAAAATCAACTTCCACTTTTTTGCCAAGCATGTGTCCGCCCTCTCACTCTCTCTTTCACTCCGTCTCTCTCTCTCTCATCCCCTTCTCGCACTTTCTCACACACGTTCACGTTCCTAATGTATAATGTCCGATGGCTACTTCTTTGATCTGCATACCGCGAGCCTTCGCACTGCTCTGGAACTCTTTCCCACCAAATCACTCCTCACTCGACAGTCTTTCTCTCCTTTTTTTGCGCGCGCGCTGCCCGAATCTCAAGTTTTTTGGGACGCAAATACAGGTTTACGTAACCTTGCTGATGGGAACCTTTCCTCCCCCGCGCGCGGAGCTGGAGGTGCAATGTCACCCCCTCCCCTCCCCTCGCGCCGTCCTCCCCCGCAACAGCGAGCGGCCGCGCGGCGTATGAAAAAAAAAGATAAGGCTGAATAAAACGCGTTTCTCCCAAGTTAAATGCACGCATTTTTTTGCACACGCCTTTCCTCGCGTCCGCGGTGTGTGTCGGATGGACGACGCGCCGTGTGAAGGAACCGAAGCAATGCGCGGAGGGGTTGGTTCGCTTGAAGATGGCCTAACTGTCTGGCCGTCTACTGCTGCTGCTGCCGCTGCTGCGGCATCACGCGGGGAGAGAAAAGCGTCAGGGGATTACGTACGAACGGCGAAGGCTCAGGTTTGATTTACTGAACGGCTATGTCGCGACAGTTTTGCGTCCGGTTTTGCGTTTCTCGCCCTAAGGAGTAATCATATCGGTCCGGGGAGCCTGGTGTGTCATTACCAGCAGAGCCCACCGGCCAGCCGGCGCGGCCCGAATGGAATATAAGAAAATAAATCTTTGGCCGCCGCCCCTCCCACCCACGTACATGTATAGGCTGCCGCGCTGCGTTGCGGAAGTGAGTCCTTTTGTACTCGCCGGGTCCGCATTTAGGAAAGGGGGTTGGAAGGGGAGGTACGCACCGCTTCTTTCTTTTCCCGCTCCCTCTCCCTCCACCTCTCTCTTTCGCCTCCCCCATCTCTCTCTCTCTCTTCCCCTCTCTCTTTCCCTCTCTCTTTCCCTCTCACTCACCGACAGTAGCAACATATGCAGGCCATGGCAACCGGTCGCTGTTGCAGCCTATGGGGTTGAGTCCCCGGGCCCCTCAGGTTGCATCAGGTAGGATGCGCAGGTATGTATGTATGTACCATTGCACACCCGCATCGGACGATCGACTGCTTTT
>NW_026267160.1:535463-541877 GCF_000697945.3 Frankliniella occidentalis | reverse complement strand
GGGGGGGGGTTGGGGGGGTGCGTCCACGCGACGCTGGCTGACGCTGACCGGCCACCCCTCCTCCCCGGGGCTCATAGGTCAGGGGTTAGACACGTGGATATGCTCCCGCTGCTGCTGCATCTCCGCCGTGCTCCTCGAAAGCTGTTTCCTTGACGGCGGTCGACCTACCTGCCGCTCCTTCGCGCGCGCGTCTAGCCAGGCAAACAACAGCGATGCGACGCCAACAACTTTCTTTCGCCGGTCTTTCTCCTCTGCGCATAGATGAAAAGTTTTCGCGACAGAGAAGCGACGACGAAAAACGTTGTGTTCGGGGAGGCTTGCGTCAGAGGTGGTTCGTCCCGGTCGGGGCTGAGCGTTGCGTCGGCCTGCTGGTCATTTCCTGATTCGCCACACCCTCCCTCGCTCCTCACTCCCTCGCTCACTCTCACCCCTCGGGCCCCTTTTCCCTTTCGCAGAGCAAGCGATGCGAGGGGAAGGGAGAGTTGCAGAAAAGTAATTCGCTCTGGGTCAGCGTCAGCCTCCCTCCCCCCTTCACCTCCACCCTCGCGCCCGATTCAACATGTTAATCACGACATATCAACAGATGTCGGTGGTAATGTGGTGGATCGGGAGGAGCGGCGATGAAAGAGGTTAAGCCGATTGACTCGTTTGCGAAATTTTTGGCCCATACTGACGACGGTTTTTGCGGTTCGTTTTCACAAAGAACGTTGAGAATCGCATACGCGCGCTGCTTGCGCAATGTTCGTTACTCTGGGCGGGAAAGATGCGTTTCTCAGGCCGTCTTGGAGATCAGAAAGCAAAAAAAGAGAGTAAGACAACGCATAAGCCGTTAGATATCAGCTGGCTTTGGATTTGTACAAAAGAAGGTGGTCGCCCAGCATCTTCCAACCTTTCCTTTGGGTGTTTTTTTTTTTCTTCGTTTATTTCAACCTCCGTGTCCGCCGTTTATGCTTTTCTCCGACGCGAGCAAAAGTGCGTCGGAGTAAAGCAGCCCGGCAAGGTATGGTCAAGACAAAAGGCGAAGCCAAATATCGCGTACAAAAACCACACCTCCACCGCCCAGCAGCCCGCGGGTCGCCTTGTCGCGGCGCGGAGAGTGCGGAGTTCCCACACCGCGAAGCGCCGAAAAAACGCAACCTGTTGGTTGACAGAGCCTCCTGCAGCCTCCCACGCACGGTCACACACTCTGCATCATCCCCCTCCCGCCCTGCACCACCCTCCCTCCTCACCTCTTTCCTTTCGATAAACGCGTCGCGCAATGCGATGGAAGGCTGACTATTTTTTCTTGGCGATTCCCTTGCTGGCGAAAAAAAAAAATTGATCTCGAAACGCCGACTGCCGACTGTTCTACGTAGCTTTCTGAAGCCCCTGCTGTAGCAAGCAAGCAGGCGTGCAGATCTGGTTCCGAGACGTAAGAGACGTTATTACATTGTCTGGTAGGTGTTTTGTTTTGCGGCCGATGGCGTGATGTTTTCTGTCTTACATCGGGACGACCGCGCCGCGCGCCGCGCCGCGCCGCACGCAGCGATGTGAGCTCGCGATTGCAACGGAATATCACATGACTCCTGCCGTGAAATATTACAAACTATTTATGTGTGCGATATATTGGCTGCCGGCCGCGTTGGGCTTGTGTCCTCCTGCTACCCTTTTTTTTCACCGCTCATGAAACGTCTGTTACGTACGTCGGGTGGCCCCGCATTCGCGGGCTCGGTCACTGGGTGATGCCCAGAGCCCCAAAACGTGGGGCAGGTCCAGGTTGCGGTAAGGCTTGGGCAGCCTGTCGGGGGGGGGGGGTACTGGAGGGCATCCTCGCCTCGCGGAGTGTGTGCGCCGGGGCGTGGAGACTCGCGGAAGGAGGAGGGAGAGGGGGGGAGGTGACCCGGACCTTCAGCGCCACTGAGGCATACCGCCGTTGCCCAGGCGTCGGCGTCGTCTTCGTCACCACCGTCGTCCCAAAGGCCCGGTTACCGAAAATTTGCCACGGAGACGCAGATGATTTTTGAACGCTAATGCGTCGACATGGCTATGTCAGCCTATGTCCTTTTCAGTCTCTGCTTTACTGCAACCCTTTCTTTTCACTCTACAAACATCTTACGGAGTGTATGCTTTGACAATTTTTAAAATATATGGAGATACCCCGTTTGTGGGTTTGTCCCTCATCATCCCGGTAGTCAGTATAAAACTCCTTAGTTTTGTTACACATTCTTCTCTGTTCCGTAATTTAATGAAACCATTTATACTCCCGCGTCGCGGGTGATGGGCACAACTCGTTGCCTGACGTAAGGCGGCCTCTCGCGCCGCGGCCCAGGAGGACCTGGTCGGGTGGTAAGAGCCATTGTTTGCAGGGGGGCGACACGGGGGAGAGGATAGGGGGGGGGGGGGCAGATGCGATGCGCTCGGATGCGCAGGGCTTGCAGAGCGGAGCGGATCGCCCGCTGAACTGGGCGTGGCGTGGCGGGGCGCGGTGGGGCGGGGCGGCGGGGCGCGCCAAGTCTCCACGGGTTACAGAGCGATACGGCTTCCGATCGGCGCGGCGACACCGCCCGCCCCGCGCCACCCCCGCCGCGCAGCGCCCCGCCAGGCCACGCTGCCCGGGCGGCCCCCGCCCTATACCACACACCACACCCATGGGAGCAGCAGGATGACGTGAATGACGTGAGGTCAAATACGCCGGAAACTTTTTGGCCCGCGCGCGCGTCGTGTGTGTGTTTTGCATAGGCGTGGCTGGCAGAAAGCAGGGGTGGCGTCCTCCCCATACGAAGACCCTCCCCGGCGTCCTCAGCCAGTCGCCATACCGGGTCAAGGTGCCGCGCCATCAGCTGCTCTTGTTTCTCGCCGGGAGTTTCCCGCAGCCGTCGACCTCCTCCCTCCTCCTCCTCCTCTTTTCTGTTGGCGACGCGATGCGACGGCTCTCCGCGCTCGACGCGCTACAACGACTCCGTTCCAATTGGGCGTACACCACCGCATTCGTCGCGAGTTTGGCCGGTTCGCTGGGACAGAGGCTCCGCGCGGGTCCACGACGGGGTCCTATAGGGCGCGGCTATAATCCTGCTGCGTGATGATAGCAGATCCGCGCGGTGGACCGCGGATCCCTCTCTGGGACGGGCCGGCGCCGGATCCTCGCTGGAACCGAACCGGATCCCCCGCTGGACCGAACCGGATCCCCCTGTGAGCTGGTGGCGGCCCGGGCCCGGGCACCCGGGCGGCGGCCCCCGGCACAGGGGGCGCTTCCTGACGCAACAGTAGGGGTGGGCGAGTAACCGGGTAACATGGCAAACGCAATAATTGGATCGGCGGGCGGCTGACCTGTGCCTCCTCTGCCCCCTCCTCCCCGCCCCTCCTTGCCCCCCTCCTCCTCCTCGTCCCCCCAGGTGCATAGCAGAGGACCTGCAGGTCACGTAGTATTTCGCTGACGAGGTATGGGCGGCGGCCCGGTTAGGTTAGGCTGCTGTCGGTGGCGATGGGCGGGCCGCCGCCGCGCTCATCCCATCAGCTGCCGATAGAATATTGTGTGTGAATGTGTGTGTGTGTGTGTGCGCGCGCGCGCGCGTTGCGAGGTCAGCGGGCGCAGACAGATGCAATCCATAGGAGTGCCACCGCCATGCCCGTGCCTCTGCCTGGTCGAGCACGACTGCGCCCGTTTTTAAACGTTTTCATCATTTCCCTCCGCACTCACACTGCTGCTGATAGGTGCACTGCACGTGTCGAGGGTTATTCTCGGTCGACGTGCCGCCCCCGCCGGCGACACCTGCCTGCGCCAGGCCTTCCGCACGCTCGCGGGGCACGGGCGCGCTTTTTTGTAACAAGGCTCGTGGCCAGGGCGAGGAGGACGTGTGTGCCGTGCCGCGCGTCACGCATCGCTAAGGCTTGTTATCACAAGGGACGTGATTTCGGCCGCGAGCGAGGTATCACGAGGCGGCCTGCGCGACACGCGCCCCCGCGACACACAGCCGCCGCGGGGGCAGGCGCGGTTTTAAGTCCGTCTGACGGAGGGGGCGATTTGCTGTGGGTTGCCTACTTTCAGGGGTTTTGTCGGACAAATTGCCTACCCACCCCAGGGGGCGATTTGGGCCGACGGGGGGGGCGATCGCCCCTTCGCCCCCCCCCCCATAAAACCGCGCCTGCGCGGGGGCGCCTCGCGGGGACGCCTGGCGGGGACGCCTCGCGAGGCCCGCCCGCCGCGCCCACCTGGGGACGACGGGCAGGATGTGGCCCCGCAAAGCTGCTGCTGGAGGTTCTGAAAAGCCGCGGGTTAGAGATTGTTGAACTTTATGTTGAACTTTAGCGCGAAATATTGGCAACGTTGTGGAGGTTGTGGTGATCTTTGAAGGGGTTCAGGAGAACATGAGAAAGAGCGGCCCTCTCGCCTGCATGCGCGTCGTGGATTCTTTTGGGACGCTAGTGTCTGTCGGAAGCGGTTTCTTCGAATAAGACCTAGTTCTCAGGGAAGTGGACTTTTGTAAAACAAGGGGAAGGAATTAGAGGTGAAAGGCGGGGTGCAAGTCGCTCAAGGACCTGACGGAAAGGGAGGTTGCTCGTAGTAGGATGGTGTGGGGTCGAGCGTGGGTGTCGGCAGAGGCTGGCGGGCCCGGCGGGGCCCCTAAGCATGCCGATGATCACCCCTGTCAGCGACTCCATTGGGAAGGTGCAAAGGCCGCCGGGTTCGATTCCCCCCTGGTATGGCTTTTGGACTAAGCGTGCCCTCTTTACTCTTGCGCCCCTTGCCGCACCCCCCGGGAGGGATGACGAAGTGAGCGCCAATAAGGCAGCGGCCTCCGAAGGGGTGGGAAAGCGGCCCGCCGCCCCCGCCGCTCCCGCCGCCCCCAGTCTGGCCCTGCTCGGCCTGTGTTCGTTGCGCTGTTCGCAATCGTTTCTGGGAAGGGGTCTCTGTGCGCTGGGCTCGCTGGGCTCGGGGACCGGAGCACGAAGTACGGAGTGCTCGTGTCTCTCGCGACGTCTTGTTCGCAGGATAACGCATCCCCCTCCACTGCCCCCGCCTCGCCTCCGGCCTCCGGGGCCCCAGGGGCCCCCAGGCCAGCCTGGCCCCGGTGGGTGTCTCCTGGTTCGGCGAACTGGCCAGCATATAGGGACCGTCCTCGCTCGCCACGCCACGCCTCCGGTCAGGGCGAAGGGTCACGGAGAGGGAAGCACCAAACAACACATACTCTAGGTTCTGAGCACACACACATACACACAGGCTGGAAAAAAGATAAGCTATACAGATAAACAATAGCTCAATTCAGGAACCAATTTTTTAGCCGTAGCTAAAAATTTAGCTATCGAGCCAAACATAGGTTCATTTACTGTAGTTAAAACTTTATAGCTATTTGGCTAAAGTTTTAGCCACTTGGCTAAACAGCTAATTCTTTTCTCGTCAAAAATTTAGCCTCGTAGCTAAACATATCTTAATAATTAGTTTTCCCTCTTTTAGCTATTGCTTTAGCTATACAAATATATTTTTTCCCGTGCACACACACAATGTCTTCCCCTCGTTCGTGCCGTGCGTTTCTTCTTTTTTCCCCGTTTCGTTACCATACTGTACACACCCGCGCCCCCATTTTATTTTCCCTGTGTAATTTCGACGATATCTCTCCTGTTCGACGTTTTTCTCTAATTCACGGTGTGCGTGTGTGGGGCCGGGGCGGGGCCGGGGCGGGGCGCCCCGGGCCACCACGGGAGTGGCGGAGAGCGGCATAGCAAGTCGGAGAGGAGGAGAAGGAGGGCCTTACCGGCTGGCGTGGGCGTTTGTCGTGTGCGTGCGCGCGGGAGTGTGTGCGTGCGTGTGGTGTGTGTGTGTGTGCGTGCGTGTGTTGCGTGCAGCCCCGTGGTGCGCCAATCAGCCCCGGGCGCACCGCGTGTCCACCGCGCACGCACGCACGCACACTCGTACAAACCACGAGGATTTAAATTGGAAAACCAAGCCGCACACGATGTGTCAGTACTGCGCAGCGTGTGTGCTGCTGGGCTCGCTATAAGTCTGCCGGAGCTGGCTGGCCGAGTAACCCCAGAAGTTGCGCTGTGGTCGACGGCGAGGTGCTTCTGCGCGGCCTCTCTTTACTCGTCCCCTTACGCAAGCGAAGAATTAAATGCCCCACATACCACCCAGGTACTTGAAATATAGTGCATTCTCTTGTTGCACTTTGTTTCAAGGAAAATGCACTTGATTTCAGGTACCTGCTGTTTTGGATGCAGCCCGACCATCACACTCGGACCTGACCTGATCTGCTGCCGAGATGTTGGCTTTCCGCGCCGGAGCTTGGCCGGCCACACAGGCTTGGACGAAAGCCTTTCGTTCAAGACACAGGGGCGCAGGGGGGCGAACCTTTGCGTCCCTCGACTTCCAGGAGGACCCCAGATGCAGTCATCGCGATCCCTTTCCACTTACTCCCTCTTTCCCTCCCTCCCTCCCTCCCT
>NW_026267160.1:534960-535403 GCF_000697945.3 Frankliniella occidentalis | reverse complement strand
GCCAGCGCCGCGACGTGGACACGTGGACCGTGGCGCTCGTCGCGGTGTGGACGGTGTGCGTGAGCGTCGCTCAGGGTGTCCCCCTGCGTGCCATGCCCTACACCGTCAGGAGAAGCAAACGCAACGCACAAGAAGATAGACGTGCTGCGTTGTGGCCGAAGTCCTCACCGCTTTTCTTTCGGGCCGCTATTTTGATGAAGAATGACGACAACAGTTTTTCAAAGACCGTAAATACGCCTCGAAAGGCAAAATCAAAACCGCATCGTCTTTTAACTTCCTAGGTCACAAACTGATTTGCTTCTACTCTCTATATTTGACACACTGCAGCCACTGACTACTGTAGCTGCTGCTGCTGCACCATTCAGCCCACACGCCAGCCAGAGCACCGTGGGAGTGAGGTGGCGGCAAATTTAAATCTTTTCCTGTAGGTGGGGTTGGGGGGG
>NW_026267160.1:530663-534910 GCF_000697945.3 Frankliniella occidentalis | reverse complement strand
GGGGGGGAGCCTGGCCGGGGCTGGCCGGGGCGCAGGCAGGCTGGCTGGTCCAGGGATTCGCAGAAGCCTGGACGTAGCAGCAGCCGTGGCCCGGCGAGGCCCAGCAGGCTCCCAGGCCCTTGGCGTGCAGTATGCGACCGTGCCCGCCCCGCCCCGCCACGCCCCGCCACGCCTCGGGGACCACCGCCGCATCGCACCATATGTAGAGCTTTTATCGCATATACCCGATCTTCTTCTCGTCCCCCCCATCCCCTCTCCCTCGTCCTTAAAAACAAAAGGAGGTGCCTGCCCCGGAGGGGGCTGCGCGACGCGACGCTCCGTTTTGCATGTGACCTGCTGGACCCTTTTATTCCAATGGTTTTCGCTCTCCTCTCCCGGTGACTTTCGTTCGTTTTGGAATCGGAAATGCGCGCCGCTCCTCTTGCTCGCCCCGCCCCGCCCCGCCACGCTCTGTGTTGCCGCCGGAGGGTTTGTTTTCGTAAAGTGTGTGTTCCGCCCGCCACGCCCCGCCCGCCACGCCCCGCCCTCTGGCTAGGTCCGAATTGTACTTTGGCCTACTTTTTTCGGGGCCGGCAGGCCTCTTTCGGCCCCGCGGGGGTGCGGGTGGCCCAATCTCATTCAGCATTCAGCAAGAGCGCGGCTGCCTGTCGGATCCTACGTAGCAACATGATAAATGCACTCCCGTAGATAACTTTATCGTATTGTCCGTCCGTCGTGGTTCCCAATAACGTAGGGGGATTGCCTACTCGCCTATCCCTATCGCACCTCACGTTTTGAATGCAATTATTTTAGGGCTGCAAGGGAGCCAACTCGACAAAATCGAGTTCACAGAAATACAAAATAATAAAATTTCAAAGAAATATACTGGAAAATACAAAGAAATACACGGAAATACATTGAAATACACCCCATGAAAACAAGGAAAAAATAAGCAAACACGAATTTGCCCTCCCTCTTGAAAAATAACCTGATATCTTGCTTTAAAAACACCTCCACCGCTCACCCTGTTATTGTGATCCTCCCGAGCCGCTCCCTGCTGCGAGTATCGTAAGCAGCCGCGGCGGCGGTAATCATTTGAATGAGCACGCGCGCCCGTTTATTCGCAGGTGCGTCTCTTTACGAGCCGAGCCTCTCAGCCGCTCGTCATTCTGAGGCTGCTGTGCTAATGACGGACACGGTCGTCTTCATGCTGTTCCCGCCAGTAAAGCGGCGCGGCCGGGCACGGCGGGGCGGGGCGTGCGAGTGCGCGGCCCTTGCTACTCGCAGCAGAGGGGCCCATTTCCCGATTAGATTCTCACATCCCCCGCTGCCCCCCGGGCCAGCGGTGTGCGTGCAGCCCGTGTTTTCTGTGCGCTACGCGTCGCTCGCTACGCGTGCTGGCTGCCGGGCCCCACGCAGCTCACCTCACGGGTCTCTCTCTCTCTCTCTAACAACTCCCCGTCCCGTCCCCGCCGCCGGCCGAACCGAACCAACCGACTCGGCAATTCGCGATTGACCCGAAAATATCCTCGCAGCACACCACGATAGCCAGCAACGGTGCGCCGCGTCGGTGTGCCGGGAAATGGTGAAATGGTGTAGTCGTGTGTCGCAGCGCCGCAAGCGAGCACGCACGGATAAAGAAAATGTAATAGTATCTGTGCCCCTCTTCTACTCCACTATTTGGCAAGGGGAGACCTTTTCCGAAATTGCAAAATTCCATCTGTCTTATTTATGTGCTTTGCTTGAAATTGCCGTGCGGACAAATATTGCCCTCTCTTCATTTATAGTTTCAGCCTCTTTTCCTTTCTCATCCAGTTTTTACCTCTTTTCTCATCTTCTTTCGCAGGTCGGCAAGGTCTGGACGCTCTGGACGAGTTCACTGTTCGAATAGGGGTCACAGGGGTCACGCCCAATGACTGCCCCACCCACACTGCCTTGGTTAGACTGGACCGTCTGTCTAAGGGATCATCCAGAAAGTACGTCCGTCATTCGCCCTCGCGAAGCTGCCAAGTTCAGCCCCAGGAAGCTCTCGTAGCGCCTGGTAGGTAGACACCATCTAGTCTGCAGTGCATGCGTGTACTGTGGGGTGGCCTACCTTCAGTCTCGCAGGCGCCGAGCTCCCCTAATCTGCCGAATTACTTTGAGGAAAACGGATGTACTTCCTGGACCTCGTCCTGGACGATGCCCTACTCGATCGGGCCGTACGAGGCGGAAGTGGACGAGGGGTCAACGGTCAACGGTCAACTTGGTGTAACATATCGTAAGGTACGTTCAGTCAGTGCGGTGGTGTGGCTATGGTTCTTAATATCTCGTCACGCCTTTTTTTTCCACGTGTCACGTTGTGCTGCACTTTTTCTCGGGCGACCCGAGTGCGCCGCTGGGTGCGCTGCGCCCGCTCGCCGCCACTCGCCGCACAGCAGGTTCCCGGTATGACGTGGCGGTCGGTGCAGTGCGGTGTCCGGGAGAGGTTACTTACCCGCCTCCTCGGGCTGCGTGTCCGCCGGAGCGGCCGGCCCCGCGAGCCTTCCCAGCAGCGCGCTCGCCGCCCGGCCCGCCCGCTCCCACGCGCGCACGCACGCTCGCACGCACACGGGCGTGCACGCGCGCACGCACGCTGTTATGGTGCGTCCTTATCGCCCATTTGGGGCTTAGCCGCGCGGCGGGCTGGGGCCGGCTGGGGCCGGCTGGGGCTGTGTGCGGCGCGGCGGGAGGTGTTCCTGATGAGCGGAGAAAAGATTAGAGACGGGGTCATGAAAGCAGTAAGTGCTAATTGGCGACCGAGCAGGCTACGCCGTCACGCCGGTCTCTCTCTTCCTCTCCTCCTCCTCCCTCCCCTCCCTCTCCTCCCTCTCCTCCCTCTCCTCCCTCTTCCCCCCTCCTCCCCTCCCGCCTCTCTCCCTGCTGTCTTTCCCATCCCCTTCTCTGTCTGTCTCCCCCTTCTCTCTCTCACAATCTTTCAGAACTTTAACTGAGGGAATTAAGAGCGAAGCTCCCTCCTCCAGGATACTTCGCAAGCTCAAAAACTTATCTGTCACACCATGATATTTACAACTAAGAAATTGAACGGATATATGTAAACTGCTGTAGGTAGCTGCGGAGCTCTGCAGAGCATGTCTGTTTGGGGGGGCTTACTGAATGCGACGGGTTATACCAACCAAAGGGACGGTGCGTCTCCTCACACGCGTCTTTGATCGCGCGCGTGCCGCGGGGCACCTAACAAAAGCGGTGTATGGACGCCCGGGAGATATCGCTCTGCCCGCCTGCCCCTTGGCCCGCGCGGTCACCTCGAGGCACCCCCTTGTTGTCCGTCCCATTGTGGTCCAGGTGGATAGGATCCGCATCATTCTTCCGGATCCCCAAAGGGTTATTGCGTCACCCAGGCCGGGCCATCTTCAGGCAAGCTGCTTCTGCTGGGCTCTGCAAAAAATAAAAAGAAGAAGGAAAAAGGAAGAGATTACTCAGGTCACAAGCAGCCTAGTGATTGCCGCAGACTCACTATGGCAACAGCAGCAAGCCGAGCCGGCTGGGGCGTGCAGGCAACCTCCTGCGGTAAGTAAGCGGCTTGTACACGCACTCTTGCAACGAGGAGAGTATGTACTCTGCCGGTGTAGACTACCTCACGCGCTCACAAAGGGTGGCGAACTTCCTCGTTGGGGGAGTGGGAGCAAAAGGGGGCGGGCGGTAAAGGTGAGCGGCGAGCGCTCTTCTCCACCTCCCGACTACTGTCGCCCTCCGTCCTACGCTCGTCTCGTCATCCTGTGCGCGCTGCAAAGCCGCTTTGCTGGTTGCAATAAATGGTTGAATTATTCAAGAACATATTCACTAAGCACAACCCATTTGCTCGCACAAAGTAAAGTGCGCGTGCTAAGGGCATGGCCATGTTCACAAAATTTGTCCTTTCCTGGGTGTGCGGGGTGACGTGGTGCGGGCGCGGCGCGGCGTCTCCAGCGCCGCGGCCGTTCGCAGGACCAGTCGCGGCGGCGGCGGCGGCGTGGAGCTGGCCAGAGGCACTTAATGTGTGCTTTATCACCCTCCCCTCCCACCATCCCGCACTCTTGCTCACTCCATCTCTCCCGCAATCTTTTGCGCGAGAGTCTCACTCTTGCACATCCGGAAAAAAAACGCCTGGGGAACCCCCTCCTTGGTCCAGAGCGGGGCCTATGGAGCTGCACGCCGCCGCCTCGATCCGCAGAACCCGCATGGGCCGCGTCCTGGTCTGGTCGGGGCGCTCGCGAATAACTCGGTATGCCCGCCCCCGCGCCGCCCCC
>NW_026267160.1:529899-530413 GCF_000697945.3 Frankliniella occidentalis | reverse complement strand
GCTCCGTACGGGCCCCGCTCGGGGTAGGCAACCCGACTGCACGCTGCGCTGTGGCACGGCCTAGCCACGCGCCCGCTGCGCTGGCTCCGTACGGGTATGCTCTTTCCCCTCCAACATGCACTCACACACACACACACACAGACACAACACACACGCACACCACACATTCACACACACACACACACAGGCTGCTGCCGCTGCTCCTCCTTCTGCTGCTGCACGATGGCTGGGTCGCCTTTCATGGCTTCGTTCCATCTCCAAAACGACATCCTTGGCGACATCTTTTGAAGCCCGCTGTCGCTAAAATACTCGTGGCCCTACGCTCACACACGCACACACACTCGCACACGCGCGCACACACACATGCGCACACACACGCACACACACTCGCACACGCACACGCACGCACACACACGCACACAATTACACTGTACTGTGTGTGTACACTGTGCCAGGGCGGTCTCAAATTTAGCGTCCGGGTCGAGCCAGTGTGTGACGGCAGCGCGCTCCCCCC
>NW_026267160.1:528303-529849 GCF_000697945.3 Frankliniella occidentalis | reverse complement strand
CTTCCCGCCCTCCACTTCATCAGCACATGCGTGCATGTCATGTGCCGCGAGCAGCCGAACTTGGCGAGTCACACTACTGTCCGCGTGGCGCGTTGGCGGTTAGGCCCCATGGTGTATGGCATGCCGCCCGTCGTCCTGCCCCTCATCCTGTACGCGAGGACGCTCCCCACGACACGTTCTCGCGTTGTTGTTGTTGTTGTTGTTGTTGTTGTTTAGTGCATGGCCGAACTGGATCTGTATCATAACCCGCTGTTGGGAGCTGGACCTGCTAACCGCCGGGTGCGACAGACAGTTTTTTTTGTGTGTGTGTGGCGACCCACGGAAAAAAAGATAAGCTGGAGCTAAACTAATAGCGAAGGGTAACTAATTGTTTAGCTATGTTGCTAAACATAACCGAACGAAGTCTAACAATTTCGCTATGTTTAGCTTAATAGCTAAATTTTTACCTACATAGCTGATTGTTTTGCGATGGCAAACTTTTTACCCTGCTCATACCTAAATTATTAGTGTCCCGTGTCCCCGTATTTCGCTAAAGGTTTAGCTGTATAGCTAATCTTTTTCTTTCCGTGTGTGGTGAGCAAGTTGCTTGCGCGCGTGCGCCATCGCCGTCGTCGTCGCCTATAGCTGCTGCTGCTCAGCCTTTTGCGCGCGCGCCTGCGACCTTCGCCAAATTAACCTTCATCTACTCGGCCCTAAGCCTTCCTCCCTCCCTCCCCCCTTGCCCGCGTCGCCGTGACTACGCACGTGAGTGCGCATACGTACCGCCGGGCCTCATGCCTACACATGCTTTTGGGCCGGCGCCCGCGCCGCGCCCCGTCCGTCCGCCCTGCGTCGCGTCCCGCACGAGCTTTTAATAGATCTCGCGGGTCTTCACTCACCGCCGCACTACACCCTACAGCCCGCCCCCGCCCCGCCACCACCCCGCCCCAACCCCGTCCCCCGCGGCCGCACATCACGGCCCGCTCACATGCGTTACACCCGCCACCGCTTATCTTGCTGCGAAAGGCTTGTAATCTCTCTCGCCGTGCCCCGACAACGTAAAGTTTGAGGTTGCCCCGGTTGCCTGGCGCAGGCCGCCGCGGCTGGTGCCGTTGGTGTGTGTGTGTGTGTGCGTGCGAGTGTGTGGGCGGACACTTTGTTTTCACAGAGGTGGCGTCAATATTGGGCGCAGGGATTCGAACGAACGAGGCGGGCGCGCACGCGTGGGGCGAGGTGTGTGTGTGTGTACCGCGCGGGCGGGGCGGGCAGGGGAATTTCTCTAGAAAAAGGCGTCGCGTCGTGGAATGAAGTAGAAAAGAGCAGGCGCTGCTCACCGTTGTCATCGAGTTTTGGGGGCGTGAGCGCCGCGCACGCGTCCCTGCAGCAGCGGCGCGGTGCGGGGAACATGTGAGGCAGCCGCATTTACCTGCTGTTTGACCAGTGCGTGTCGTGTCCCTTTAGCTGTTACGGCGCGATAGCGCCCGGCGACACGGGGGAATATTCAAGTGGCAACTCTGTTTGCTAATGACACAGACAAATAAGAAGGTGCCAGGGGTTTCTGACAGCG
>NW_026267160.1:520734-527228 GCF_000697945.3 Frankliniella occidentalis | reverse complement strand
GGGTGGGGTGCGGCTGGCTGGCCCCCACGAGGCGGACCCCGTGCGGACGGACGGGTGCCGGGCCGGGTCGGGCTGCCGCGAGCGCAGCCCACGGCGGCGTTCTCAAACGTACGTCATTTGACCGCGACGGGGAGGAAAATGTGTGGCGACAAAGTTGTATTATTTGTGCTGTGTTTTGTGTGCTTGCGTGTGTGTGTACTTGTGTTTGTGTGTGACGAACCCACCTGTGCACTGATTGCAGTACAGAGACGCTGACATCGCCGTGCCGCCGCTGCAACATGAGGTGTCGCGCGAGCCTGTTAGTCGTCTTGTCGCCGATATTTCGAGTGGCTCTCTATCTGTGTGTTGTGCGTTCCTTTCTTCGAGTAGCTTTTCAGTCAGTCTGCGGCGGTTCGCGGAACTGAAACTGTTGGCGCGACGTCGACCCGTGCGAGCGCACTTGATAGATAAGATGAATAAATGAGAGAAAAAAAAATGAAGGAAAAAACCTTTTGGGGAAACCGAGCGAATGCCATTGGCTGAATATGACGTGGTCCTAGATGATCAACTGACCTAGACTGCTGAGTAGTTCCGGCAATTGAAATTACCTTTGGTTGAGTTACTTTGCTAATTCTCTGGTTGAACCCACATCCCACTGAAATTATCAGGACATGTATTTGTTAAACTGTATGCTCTTTCCCCTCCAGCATGCACTCACACACACACACACACAGACACAACACACACGCACACCACACATTCACACACACACACACACAGGCGCGCGCGCGCGCGCAGGCTGGGGCGGCCGGTCTGCTCGTCCCGCAGATGAAGTTATCACATTCCAATCTTTACTCACTGATTAATTAAGCCACACACTCTGCCCCATAAAGGACGTCGGCACGGCATGCGAACCGCGTATGTGTACCGCGCGCGCTCCTGAACACACACACTCGTACACACGCGCGCGCGCACGCACACTCAAGCTGACACGTACTCACGCACTAAAGCGAGGCGCTTTATAATGTTCGTTTCGAACATTTTTAACAAGCTGTGTTGCTCGGGGCCCAGCGGCCTCCTCTGCACCGCTCGTTAAAGTGCGTACGCGAATAGCTAACCCGCGCTAAACCCGGCAGCTTGGGAAACTCTCAGTCAGGCGTTCACAGGTCCGCCCGGGCCCCCAGGACACGTAGTATATAGCCCCTCCCCTCCTTCTCGTCTTTCGCCCGTTTCACTTTCTTTACAGGACCCAAGCCACCCGAAACAGGATTGGTAACCGATAACGCAAATTGAATTCAACCGCTAAAATATACTAATACATTCCGATGGCAGAAACGAGACTTGCTGTCTGGGGCGGGCATAGGGGCGTTTATGCTTTCAATAAAGACGACAGATTACATTATTTACCTGCAGTACGGAGAAAGCATTATGGCGTCTCTCTGGATACCGAAAAGGAATCGGAAAACGTCAAAAGAGATTTAACACGTTGAGTGCCAGAGAGATTGCGTGGGGAGGCGTTTCCCACCAAGGCATGTCCACCACGGGGCACGGGCCCACGCGGGTCGTAACATGTTGAACGGGGGTGTTTCGAGCCGTTGAGCTTGCTTCGACGCGTGCGGGGTAGTAGGCAACATACGCGTGTGCTGCGGCACGGTCCAGATGCGCCCGCCAGCTGCGAGCGAGCCCCGCTCGGGGTAGGCAACCCAACTGCACGCGTGCGCTGCGGCACGGCCTAGCCACGCGCCCGCTGCGCTGGCTCCGAACGGGCCCCGCTCGGGGTAGGCAACCCGACTGCACGCGTGCGCTGCGGCGAAGCCTAGCCACGCGCCCGCTGCGCTAGCTCCGTACGGGCCCCGCTCGGGGTAGGCAACCCGTCTGCACGCGTGCGCTGCGGCACGGCCTGCCGACCAGGGTGCGCCCACTTTGCTTCGTGCAGGGGGCCGCAGAGACCTATTGGGCACACGGCACACCCAGGCGAAAGCATGTTCTTGACCCTTGATTTCTCAAAGAACATTTGCATCAGGGCAATGCAATTTTCACTTGCACCGATGCAATTTGCATTGGCACAAGACCATGTTTTCGGTTTAGCCGAGCACATTTACTTCACTTAAAAGCACGTGTTTTGGGGTATCGGAGGATAGGCCTAAAGTATATGTTTTTATGAGCTGTATATATTTTACCAAAATGTTGTGTACTGTTCTATTTTATTGTTTGGTTTTTTGAAAATTTATTGCTTGGTATGGCCGTCCGGGAAGTAGTGGCATGTGTCCACTCTGTGTGCACACGGATATACACACACAAACACACACACACACACACACACAGGCACGGGCGGATCTGATTGGTCGGTTTGATCTGTTTCCGACCGAGCATCCGAAAGCCACATTCTGCGGTCGCACGGGGAGCCCCCTCCCCCCACCACGACCACGACGGCGTCAAACTCGTGTCGACCGAATAGCCGCGCCACGCCGGGCCGCGCCACGCGCAAAGCCCGTACAAATACGGCACTGTGATGATGCCATACGATTAATTATCGCTGCCGTGCCTGGGGAAAACTACAGCAGCAGCAGTAGCAGCAGCAGCAGCGGTGACTGACTCACTGGAAACGATGATATAGAAACTAATGCCGCGCGCTTAGAAAAATGAAAATGGCATTATGCATGCAGAAATATCAAACGGGGCACTTATCGTGGTGTACTATCGACACATGCGACCGCGCTGTACACTCGACGTTCAAACACTACAGTAGTGGTAGTTGTCATCAGAAGAACCTTTTCCCCGAAAAGTTTTCCACGCGCGACTGCTTTGCGCGTCGTTGTTTTCGGATTGGCGCGCTCACGCATATAATCACCTGAGTGTGTTCACCTGCCGACCGTCGTCGCGTCGCACATCGGCCGACTGACGGTGAGCTATAGGCTTACACATCCAAACGGATACGCGCTTATGCCTTTTACTTATTTGTCGTAATTTTTAGGATTAAAAAAAAATAGCCTTGCTTTTGTGTCCATTCGGTTTTATAACCACGATACACACAAAGAAAAAAATAATAGCTAAATACGCGAAGGTTCTAGCTGTACATATAATTTTTAGCAACATAGCTGTACAGCTATCTTTTTTCTTTTAATTGTCGTTTTCCTGTCGGTTTTGCGTGGTCTTGCCATGGCAAACGTAAAGGCGATACCGAGAAGTTCCTGCGCACCTGCACTCCCTGAATATGTTAGAGTCAGGTATCTTGCTCTCAGGACAGCGAGATCAGTGACATAAAAAATATCGCTCTCCTGGAAGCTAGATATCTAACTCAGAGTCAATTTGAGTCATAATTTGCGGTCCTCACCCAATGACAGTGAGGTTCCCCGCTGAAATTGGGCGAGGTCAGAGAAATCTTACACACTACAAGCTTATGAACATTTTTATTCGTTGCTCATTGAGTTCTGTGTATACGCGCTCCGCTTACGCATTTTTTAATACGCCAGTATGAACAAATTTGTCCATACTGGGGTATTGAAAATGCGTAAGCAGTGCACGTACACAGAACTCAGTAAGCTATAAATAAAAAAGTTCATAAGCTTTTAGTGTGTACTCCTTCAGATTGAAAATTCGGTGCAAGTGACTCAAATAGGGTGAGCCTTTTGAATCACAGCTCTGATTGAGCGGGGCAAAATTATTGTTACACCTACTTATTTCGAGCACGACACCTCACTCAATGGTTTTCAGTATGGACGTCGTACAGCGAACGACTTCTCGAGCCGCTGTCGAGATTCGGTAAGTCGTGTCCAGTTCGTACTGGATGACGACGACGAGGAGTTGGAGGAGTAAAGTATTAAGGGTTGGAGAGCCGGGCGGGCGATGGAGTTGAGCGCGAGGAAGGGTGGTGGGAGGGTGTGTGTTAATTAAGAGAAATGCCCGCCCCGCACAGACTGCTCGCCCTTGCTCTCGCTTATTAGCCGGGGGGGCCGCGCGCGCGCGCGCGCGCATACCCGCTCGCGTTCAACTTTTTCAAATTTGTTTGACTTTCCCGCTCTGCTCTCCCTGCTCCTGTCAGAGGCAGAGCTCCCCTGCCGCCGACGCCCGCAGCCGGTATGAAAAGAGTATCGGAGCGCGCTGCCGCCCGCCCCCACCGCCCCCACCGCCCTGCCGCTCGCCCGCCGTGTGTAAATGGAACGCAAACAGATATTCATTATTTCCCGCGTGCGGCGGGCCCGGCGCTCCGCGCTGGTCACGCAGGTCTTTAGAGGGATGGCCGGGGGCGTAATTACGGTGCGTTATGAGTGATAAACGGCGACTGTTATCAGCCTGCGGCTCGGTGCGCTTCGGGTCCGCTTCGGGTCCGCTTCGGTTCTCGCGCTCGGCGCGGCAAGCCGCAGGGATCGGTTAGGCCTCGTCGTCGGGTCGGTCCGCCTGTTCGGTTATTCGGAGCAGTTGCGCTCCTATAGTGGCTCCTGACCTTTTCCCATCGTCCTACTCCCCTCCCCTCCCCTCCTCCGGTCTTCAGCTGTCGATTGCCCACCGCGTTGCACTCTGACGCTAATGCGTTGCCCACGTGGCCTCGGCGGCGGCCCGTCTGTCTCTCTGGGACCCTATTCCGCCCTCCGAAGCCCACGGAGAAAAGAGAGGAGGGGGTTGGCGGAGGGGGTAGGTTCCTGTCCCGCTGCATCGCTGCACTCGGGGGCGTATCGATTGGGGGGAGGGGGCAGGCCAGGCCAGGCCGCCGTCGGCTTTGCGTGAGGAGGGCGCCGAGGCCGGATGGCCGGGGCCGGGGCCGGGGCCTCTGGCCGGGGTCGGCAGGGCCTCGCGTCCCAAATGTGTCAGCAGTGCGCACTGCTGCATCCTGCCCAACGGCGATGATTGGACGGGGCGGGGAAGGGTATCCCCCCCCCCACCCCCGCCGGCGCGATTGATTTCAAACTTTGGCGCCGCCGCCGCAGCCCTGCGACCCGGACGCGCCCAAGCCCGGCGCAGACCGCGGGCGCACCTCCAGCGAGCAAATTAATCGCGCGCTGCTCTCCGACTCTCCGCCGCCACCGCTGCTGCTGCTGCTGCTGCTGCTGCTGCTGCTGCTGCTGCTGCTGCTGCTGCTGCTGCTGCTGCTGCTGCTTCAGCAATTACACGGGCCGAAGGTGTGATGTCGACGCCCACATCCTGCTGCTTGCATGAGAAGTTAGCTGTTGCTCTGCCGGCTGCTGATGCCATTTCCCCCTTTGCCGGGCTCTGCCGTCCACCACCTTCCCCCTATTCTCTCTCTCTCCCGCCTCTCCCTCTCTCTCTCTCCCTCTTTCTTTCTCCCTCTCTCTCTCTCCCTCTATCTCGCCCTCTCTCTCGCCCTCTTTCTCGCTCCCTCGCTCCCCCACTCCCCCGGTGCACCTTGCTGTATGTTTCCTTCCGGAGTCATTTCAAGGGTCGCTGTGTGCTGGCCGCGGTGCGCCGGCCGCGCCGGGGTGTCTGCCTCTGCCTGCGCGCGGCCTGGGGGAGGGAGGTGGTAGGGAGCAGGCAGGCCGGGGATCTTGACCACCCTCAATATCTTTTCCTCGGATCTCTTTGCCGCCGGCCTCCGCCCCTCCGCACGGCCGTAGTTCGGTGTCGGTCTTGGTCTTGGTGCCCCTCTTGGTGTGCAGGAAGGCCCCCCCCCCCGCCTCCCACCTCAGGGGCGCAGGCAAATAGAGGGACGCGTAGAGTTTTCAGTTAACCGCGCCGGAAAGTGAACACCGCGGGTGCGTGCGAGTGTGTGTGTGTGTGTGTGTGTGTGTGTGTGTGTGTGTGAGGAGGGCTTTTTGCGTGTGTACTTGTGCTTGCGAGGCGTACATGTATACTCGTGTGTATGTACGCACGCGAATTTGTGTGCAAAAACACAAACGTGCCCGCCCGCCGCCCTCTTGCCGCTAACCAACTTTGCTCATTTTTGTTTGGCTTTGCGCGAGAAACAACGTTTTGATTCGCCCTTGTACGTTGGGTTGGCGTACGCGCGGGGATCCCTTCCTTCCTTGTCGGAGCGTGGTGATCTACAAAGGGTACGGTGCGGGTACGGCACGGCCGGGCACGCCGGATAGCAGGCCCCTAACGTACTCATTACCTTCACGATTCAAGCATTATTCCTTTTAGATGGTGGAGAAAGACTGTGGTGGCGCGCGGGGAGGAGAGAGAGAGAGAGAGAGAGAGAGAGAGGGTTGGCGAGACAGAGAGACAGAGAGAGAGAGACAGGCAGACAGACAGACAGACAGACAGATTGACAGAGAGAGAGAGACAGAGAGACGTACAGACAGACGGGCGACAGTGGAGAGGAAGGGGGTAAGGGAGAGCGGTTCACGGTGCCTTGCCCTGCCTCACTTTGCCTCGCCATGCCTCGCCCTGCCTCGCGCAGTGATCTGCTCCTCCAAACTGGTATTTACCCTGTGAAACTGTTTACGCAGCGGTTGTTAGGGCGTTTCGCACTCCACGCCCCTGGCGCGCTGCGTGAGAGGGGGAAGGCGGAGAGGGGGTGGAGGTGGAAGGGCGCAACGAGGAAGACAGACAGACCGTTG
>NW_026267160.1:516987-520175 GCF_000697945.3 Frankliniella occidentalis | reverse complement strand
CACGCGCCACGCGCGCACGCACCAGTTTGGTAATAACGTTAAACAGGTTGCGTGAGGACGAGGTTGCCCTGCCCTCGCTCGAGAGGGGTGCGCCGCCGCGCGTGCACCCTTAGGTAGAGCCCAATCTAACGACGCAAATACATTGCGCGCAATGTTTTTCTTTGCTTTTTATTATTATTGAAATACAAAAATAGGACGTAGTGCCCATGAACCGGTGATAAATTTGAGTGCATCTGTATAGGCACTAAAATTAGGCACCTTGCCTAATGCCTAATGCCTAATGCCTCTTTTTATGTGCCTCTGTAACGGTACTAATGTCATCCACACTCCAAATAGGGTTGTAAATTAGTTTGTTGGAGTGTGCACTTTTTGGTTCAACGACTTTCTTTACGTTTACGCGTGAAAAGCGAGGCAGAAGGCGGGGAGTGTGCGAAGGCTTGAGCTGTTTGAGCTCCTTGAAGAGCTTCCGGTGGCATGGGAAACAGGAAGACTCCGCGCGCAGCGTCCCGACGGTCAAAGGTCAGGAGAGCCTTGAAGAAGCGCGGGCGGCAAGGCAAGAGCTGCGCCAAAGGGGGTGGATCCAGGTGGTGCTGGCAGTACTGGCAGCTTCGGGGGCAACCTGCGTGGGGCTGCGTGCCGGGGGCAGCCGGGGCCCGGCCCCAGCGGGGGGCGGGCGGAGCCTTGCGTGGGAGCGATCAGGGCCACCCCCCAATCCATCCCCCCTCCGGTGCCGCTCCCCACCCCCGCGGCCCCCGGCTCAGCCGCCACGCAAACAAATTGCATTCCGCCTTGACGTCGTCGCACGGTATGGCCTACGAGCGATACGTCGATTTCGCCTCTGACGTGAACACTTTGCTCACGGAAAGCGGGATGGTTTTTTATAGTTTGGTTAATGTTCCTTTTTTAAATTTTTTCTGCTGATCATGACGTGGCCCGACGAGTTTAGAAACAGATGGTACTTTAAATTAATTTTTCGTGATGATCCATTCTAACGCGACAGCGACGCGGGTTCTCTGCCCCTTACCTGGCCTGCCACAACACGTATTATTGGGTCTGGTTGTGTAACTCCGATTTTGTTTCATTTATTCGTTTTTACTCGTTCCCACTTCCTGCGGGCGGCGGCCGGCGAGTTCCGCCCCGCCCCGATGAGGCCTAATGGCTGTGGGTGAAGGTCGGAGGGGTGCGTTCCTATCGGTGCGGTGAATAAAATAGCGGCCGCCCATTGCATGCCTCCCGCCGAGCTGCACACAGAGTGACACGGAGCGACACGGAGTGACGCGGAGTGACGCCGACCACTCACTCCCGCTTCCGGAAGTGGCGGCGGGGCGTGTGCGTTAGGTTGGTCGCGCCCAATACAGTGTAGATTTATTTTCGCAAAATTACGGTGGATTTTTACTATTTTTATCGTTTTGTATTTACTCTACAAACAGAAGTGCGTTACATTTGATCACTTAAAATTGCGTGTCAATTCACACTCGCACGCAAGTGGTCATGTCTCACACAAAAGAGTGGGTGACAACCAGCTCACGATTTTGTTTTGTTGAGTAAGCAATGTTGCTAATAATGTTTGTATATGTTACATAAATGTAATCAATTTTTTAAATGATGTTTTTCGTTTGGAGGATATAACTCCCTTTTGATGTGTACACATGATTCCCGAAATGCCTGATTCCCAGTGACTCCCGCCCGCTTCTATTCATTCCTTAGGTTTCCTAGTTGCAGAAAACTCTTATTGCGACTGATTTGTATCAGTTCCACTCGTTTTCCGCTTAGTCTAAGCGATTTGTGTTGATTTCGATAATTTTTTATCCTGATGTCCTGATGATTCCCAGGCAGGTGCACACATGATTCCCGGAGCCGGAGTTATTACCCCTTCGTATTAAACGAAATGAACTAGACGCCTTAATCTTTGGAACGACAAGTCAAGGACCGGACCTAGGTTGATCCGCCTTGAGCCTCGAGTTCCCCTGTCAAGTTGAGTACGAGGAATAACGGCAGAGAGGAAAACGCTGCAACACAAGCGTTGCGACCGCCCCGCCACCCCGCGCGGCGTACATATCCGGACGGCCCGGGGCAGCTGCGGCAGCGGCAGTGTCGCTCTGGTGGCAACGCCTTGGCCACGACCTTGTTGCCGGCCGAAAGTGACAATCGCACACAACACACACTGACACAGCACTGGCCCGCACACACACAGACACAGCGACACACGCACACACATACACATACACGCTCTGCCCCACCGTACGTCACTGCGAGGCCTGCCGCGCCAAGTCACTCGGGTGGAACGACGCGCCGCGACGCGCGGGCCGCCTCAGCAGCAGCAGCAGCATCGGCAGGCAGGCAGGGCGCCAGGGCAGCTGAGCTGCGAGACAACGACGCGGGCTAAAGGAATTGGAATATTCGTTTCCAAAGGAAGCTTGCCGTGGGACTGTGCACTGCATCATCACCACACCCGTCACCTGCTGCCCTTTACCTGGAAGGTCCTGCGACTACTATACTCTTTCCGCGTCCACGCTGGCTGCATGCATAGCGGCGCATTTTGCTTTCTGACTGTCCTTTAGACATTGCGAGGGCTTGTCGCGCACTTTGACGACCCCCCTGTTTAGCTCGAGTGAGTGAGTTGCATGATATGGTGGAACACGGGGTGACAGGCGCGCGGGACAGAGACGAGCGAGCAGCAGAGGCGCATCGACCCCGAAATGAGTTCGGGCCTTATCGAACCTCCTCCGGGCATTATTCAGCAGCCCGGTGCATAGCGCTCCATTAGCATGCATTGTAGATGGCTTCTCTTCGGACACGGACAACTGTCGGGCGCGGGGCGCGGGGCGCGGGGCGCGGGGCGTGCAGTGGTAAAACAAGTGTTTAATGTTGCACGCCAATTGGTGTTTTAAGTTCAAGTGTGCATTTTCTCAACACATTGCGGTGTTTAATTTAACTAGGTTATAAACGCCAATTGGCGTTTAAACTTTCGGCACCTCCGAAAAGTATAGCAGCTGCACACTATATGGTTCCTACAGATTATTTGTTTGTATCCAAGTGTGCAGAATCTAAACGTTTGCAAAACGTTTAAAATGTGCACGCCATGCAAGTGTGCAACTTGAGCTAAACACCATGCAATGTTTAAAATCATAACTTGCACACGTTGGTGTTTAAATTATGCACACTAGTTTACCAGTGTGGGGCGCAAG